>NC_067226.1:4352500-4952500 GCF_019924925.1 Ctenopharyngodon idella
CATTTCAAAGTGTCAAACCAAGAGTCTGGTGATGTCTATGGGTCACAGACTCGCTCCTGTGATTGCTTGCAAGGGATTTACTATTAAATATTAGCTTGCATTTGCTTTAAGTTAAACCGTCCTAATACTTATGCTCACATTAGGCAGAGGGATGAAACTCTAAAAGTGCTGTGCTTCTTAGTTGGTAAAATATTTTGTGTTGAAACAGCCAATAATAAAATGTGACATTCTGTACTTCTGCCTCATATTAATCTTTTAATCATATTTATAGATGTCTTGACACCACAGCTAACAGAGCAATTTTGTCTTTACTGTCCCAATACTTATGGAGGGCACTGTATATATACAGTACACTGATCAGGCATAACATTATGACCACTGACAGGTGAAGTGAATAACACTGATTATCTCTCTATCACGGTACCTGTTAGTGGGTGGGATATATTAGGCAGCAAGTGAACATTTTGTCCTCAAAGTTGATATGTTAGAAGCAGGAAAAATGGGCAAGTTTGACAAGGGCCAAATTGTGATTGGCTAGACGACTGGGTCAGAGCATCTCCAAAACTGCAGCTCTTGTGGGGTGTTCCCGGTCTGCAGTGGTCAGAATCTATCAAAAGTGGTCCAAGGAAGGAACAGTGGAGAACCGGCGACAGGGTCATGAACAGCCAAGGCTCACTGATGGACGTGGGGAGCGAAGGCTGGCCTGTGTGGTCTGATCCAACAGACGAGCTACTGTAGCTCAAATTGCTCAAGAAGTTAATGCTGCTAAATCTTCTGATAAAAGGGTGTCAGAATTCACAGTGCATTACAGTTTGTTCCATATGGGGCTGCATAGCCACAGACCAGTCAGGGTGCCCATGCTGACCCCTGTCCACCGCCGAAAACACCAACAGTGGGCACTTAAGCATCAGAACTGGACCACGGAGCAAGTCTAGTCTAGTGGAGTCCATGCCTATATATATATATATATATATAATGCTGATCAAAAGCTGTTTGAAAATAAAATGCTTATAAAGGTCTCATTCTTAAATGTATTTGAAAAATATTAGAATACATTTAAGATTGAGACCTTTATTTCAACTCCACATTTTGCTGACTGTTTCAGCGGCACTTTTGTTTATCTGTTAGTGAGTCAGTACGAATACCACAGCAATTAAAAAGCGTCCGTTACATGATGGTGATTATCATTGTACCTGCAAAGGACATTTCCTAAGACGCTCTTGATTGGACTTTTTTGAGTTGTAGTGTGAGTGGGTCTGCATGGCTGTTAGGACACTTTGTGTTGCAGCCCTCAAGTGAGATCTTTATCTGTAATTGGAGAGTAATTACAGTCTCTCCACTGCTGTATCTTGTTCTTTGAAAGCACCTGTGAGACATGCTGCTCCTCCCATAGCTCCACAGCAGGAGCTGCCACATCTCACTGCATCTGATTAGAAGAAGTGAGAGGTGGGCTACTGTGTGTGTGCGCGAGCGTGCACATTTGCGAGCCTGGTGGGCACGAGTTTGATCACATCCGCTTTTCTGCTTATTTTGCAATAAGCGGGCTGTTTTTCCTCCTCCAGCAGAAATCCACCCAAGACCATCCACAGAGAATTGTGGCATTTCCATTTATTGATGTTTGGCTGCTATTTCATATACATTTGTTATTCCGCACTCCGGATTTCAAAGAGAATAAGAAAAAACCCATTATGCAAATTCTGTCCTGTTCTGTTAAATGCACTGAATGTCTCGAGCACTAATGCTGCACAAAATATTTCACGCTCGTTCAAAGAAGTTTAAAGACACATATGTAAGTACGCCTACAACTGTATTTAGACGCTTTGTCATCCAAGGATTCTGTGACATTGAGTGTTTGAAAAACATTTAACCTTTGTTCAGTCCAATTCATTTGAGTATCTACTGCGTTATTCCTTATCAATGTTTTAGCGCGTCACAGGTCCTATTGTGTTGATGTAATTCAATTCTTGGATGAAAATGTGGTTATTTAGAATAGAATAGATGTTCCTTGGAAATGCAGAAGGAATGCTGTATTTAAACGTGAATACTGTAAATGTCCTTCATTTGAATGAATGAATGATAGATTGAAGAGATTGGGGGGGGGGGAATATTGCTCTTTATTCACCGCCCAGCCAACTGTGAAAACTCTCAGGAGGATTGTGGGGATTTTCAGCAATAATGTCCATGGCAAGAGCTGTAGTCATTGCCAAGAATCATTTACAAATATGCAGTTGAGTATAGACTATTTGTCAATATTGACATGAATCTGGGTGGTGTTCTCTCCACAGTACTACTCCAAATGCTCTCTGGTGAATTGGAGGCGACTGTTTACTAAATGTCTAGAAGTGACTGAATTAATTAGCTTAAAACTGTGTGCAGCATTTTTTCACGAGTCTCCATAAATTTGTCAAAACATGATGTGTTTTGGAGTGGCTCAAATGATTCGATTCTGTAAATGGCCACCTGTTTCAAAGTGAAATCTGAGCGGCCGGAGCGATTTTTAACTATTCTGACCTTAAGAGCGAAATGAAAGCTATGTTGACCCTGGAGTTTGACAGCCTGACGCAAAGCTCTGCTTTTTGCTTTTTTGAATCGAGGCTGACAAAACTCCAGTCATTTATTTCACTGCTCAGCTGTGGAGTAAACAGAGATAAAACAGTGCACAAAAGAAGCCAAAGTGCATTTAGTAGTGAAACACCACAGATGGCCCCTGTAAGGTCAAAGGCACAGTGCAGTCCATGAACCTAATGTGTGGACGCAAACCGTACTTACACAAAAATTAAGCCTGGTTTTGCAGTATAAATGCAAGGGATTTCTCATAACCCTCTATCTATGATGTAGCCTTTATTCAAAATGACCAAATTTGACTTTTTGTGACAAAATACAATATACAATTTATATTAATAGCCTAGCCTAGTGAAGTCTATTGCATTTGTTGTTTAAATGCTCTTAATATATTCTGTTATAATTGTTTAATTATATTGATAATCATATTGCTTATTAGTTTTTTAGTAAAATATAAAAATTACTCAAAAGTATTTAATATTTATTTTATATATTACCATTGAAAAGACCATTTTTTTAAATGTTTTTGAAAGAAGTCTCTTATGTTCACCAAGGCTGCATTTATTTGATCAATACAGTGAAAAAACAGTAATATTGTAAAATATTATAATTATAAACAACTGTTTTCTATTTTAATATTTTAAAATGTAAATAATTCCTGTAATGACAAAGTTGCATTTTCAGCATCATTACTCCGGTCTTCAGTGTCACATGATTATTCAGAAATCATTTTAATATGCTAATTTGATGCTCAAGTAACATTTATTATTATTTTCACTGTTGAAAAGAGTTATTTTTTTTCAAGATTCTTTGATTTTTTTTTTTTTTTTTTTTTTTTTGGAACAATGTAAAAATATTTACTGTATGCTTAATAAAAATAATTTCTTTCAAAATAACTCTCACTGACCCGAAACTTTTTATAGTCATTATTGTTGTTGTTGTTGTTGTTATTGTTATGTCAAATGGTATTATAATGCATATTGTAGAAGGTTAATATAAAACTTAATTAGGACGTCAGCTCTTGTTTTGAAAATGACAGAGTAAAATTGTTGAAATGTTTTCTTATTCACACATGGTGGCATGTGATTGATGCATATGCACCAATCGATGCACTGTACTGAAGAAATGTTTCACATTAGAGGAAGACCTTTTCAGGACGGATTTCAAGAAAACTTTTGGGGGGGATGAACAATCCCTGTCTGGTCTCTCTAAACACTGTAAAAAAGAATTGTTGTTATAACTTAAAATATGTTAAATTAAAATTTTGAGTTCACTGAAATTAAAAAATTGAGTTACTGCAAAGAAGGCAATTAGTTTAATCAACAGAAACTCAAAATATTATGTTATCTGACCCACATTAATTATTGAAGTTGATTTGACAAAAGAACACAAAAGACTGTGTAATGGGTCACACTGTAGCCAAACCTGTATGGGTGTATGAGCATATTGAGCTGGAGAAGAAAGCCACATTGTTACATGCCACATTAGGCATCCTGGCGAGGATTTGTATGCACCCGTTCTCCACTCTCTGACTCTTAGATGTGAAGGGACATCACAGATTCACTATGATATCCATTGTGTGCACCCAACAAATGATGTTCAGCTGTGAAATCACAAATTCATTCCTTTCTGGATCCATCCACGTCTCTTCGGGTGCTAATAATTCAAAGGCACACAATTACCTCGTTTTAAGACTTTGCGTTGTCTCGACATGGCATTCCCAACACTGCAGGGATCCTCATAGCTTCTGCATCTGACTTATGCATTCACCTAAGGGAGGCTGAGATTCTAATACAAAAGGTACTTTGAATCCAAAATGGTATCTTATGCTCTTTTATCACCATTGATTTACTATCTATATTTTTGGTGAGAGATTCTGAATAATTGAGAAGGTCGGCTCAACATCATTCAGTGTTCTTTTATACACATTCCTGCATATCTAACAGAAGAATAGATAAAACTGGAACAGAATATAGGCAGATAATACCTCTGAGTCCTGCCACATCTTCAGTAGTACAGCAGAGCAAAGATTTACTCATGATCTAAAATGTCAAGCCGCCTTTGTTTGTTCTCGACAACAATAAAGACGTTAATATTCACCACGGCTTTCTGATTCAAACAAGCGAACAAGATGAGAGAAAACGGAATCGTTTCAGACAAACGATTACCTCTGCATGCATAAAAGTGCTGTGCGCAACAAAGCAATGAAACATTTTCCCTAAATGCCCAGCATTTACAATACCTACAATGAATTGGGCTTTTTGTAAACATAAATGAGGTAAATGTCCTTGGGCTTTTCAGTTGATCCAACAGTTCTTTTAACTTCAGGAAGCCTTTTTGCTGCACCTATCACATCAAATTAAAGCGAAGCACTGTCTCAAGGCAGAAAAACACAACACTTCGGCTTCGTTTTCTTGCTGTGTTCGCGAAACCTGCCAATTAATCTTTGATGAAACCATTTAATGAGGCTCACCTAAAGCTTAGTTCTGCACTACATGTCTCTTAAGGCGGTTTTCAGATGGGATAGGAAGTTCACGTGCATATTTACCCTCCATTAACAAAGACTGTGGGTTTCTGAATTGAAAATTGTTTTCCAGGGTCAATATTAAAAGCCCTTACTTCAAAGTTAACTTCAGGAGTATTGAAAAAACACTATTAAGAATGTTCTGTTCTTGTATACTGCTTATTTCATTGTGTATTAGATGTTTATGATCTGTCATGTATTATTAATTAACCATTATGGTGTTAGAAATACAATGTTTGAACCTTGAATCTGCATTTGTCAGATCAGAAGCGCAGGGCAAGTTGATTTGTCCCAATGTAAAACTTGGACGGAAGTCTTGGTGTTTGATCAAAGTCAAATCAAATCCGAAAGTCTCGATGGGGGATCTGGGACGTAGTCATTTAGATTTGCATTTATGTAGATTTACACTAATTGGAAAGAACATATTCATAAACCGTCCTAGAGTAAAGAAGCAGAAGCTCTCAGTCATGATGTAATTAAGAGCATGTAGCTTTCTTTCATTTAAACGTTTAATTAATCAACTGTTCCTTGTTAACTTAAAGGGAAATTATAATACTAATAAAAACTTTGATGAAATGTAGAGTGACAAGTAATATTTAGGTCAGCAAATGAGAACAGAGTGTCCCACTTTGCAGTTCCAAATGGGACCGGGGTGATTTGCATGTATGCAAATGAGACATGTATTAATTACATAACTTTACTGTAAAAGTGCTTTACTTCCTTGGTTCTTCCTTTCAGAGAACTTACTGTATTTTGGAGTTATGTGGAAGATAGAGCACTCTGTCCTCCGACTAGAAGTGACAAAACTGTTTTATGTTTGACCTTGTGGAACATGCTTGATTTACAATGACAGCTTTCACAGCAATCTTATGCCATTATTCTCTTGCTTTGTAACCTTACAGAGGGTTTGCTTACAGAACAAATAGACATTTTTTTTAGGGCATTGAATTGTTACTTTAAAAAACACCTTTACAAGAAATATCTTGTAAATGTAACTTAGTGTTCTTAACAAACATGTTCAATTTTACCTTAAGACACACCCATAAGACACAAATTAAGATATTTTTGATGAAATCCGATGGCTCAGTGAGGCCACTATTGAGAGCAAAGCCACCGAACCTCTCAAGATCCAGAAAGGTACTAAAAACATCGAATTAGTGATTCGTATCTCCTATCAAACGGCTAAACTGCTGAAATCACGTGACTTTGGCGCTCCGAACCACTGATTTTATTTGTAAAGCTCCGAAGCAGTGTTTTGAAATCGGCCATCACTAGATATTGTATTATTGTCGTCATTTTTTTTTTTTTTTTTTCAAAAAGTATTCTAGTCGCTTTATAATATTAAGGTAGAACCACTGAACTCACATGAACTGTTTTAAATATGTTTTTACATGTACCTTTATGGACCTTGAGAGGCTCAGTGGCTTTGCTCTCAATAGAGGCCTCACTGAGCCATCGGATTTCATCAAAAATATCTTAATTTATCTTCCGAAGATGAACGAAGGTCTTAGGGGTGTAGAACCACATGAGGGTGAGTAATAAATGATTATTTTCATTTTTGGGTGAACTAACCCTTTAAGTTGAAATGTCATAAGGCTGATCTTTGTGTTTCAGAGATGTACACGATGCAGATTAAGATGCAATGGACCATTCAACTACAAAGAGTTTAGAACTTAATTATTAATATTGAAGATCTTTATTAGATTACTTGAGAAATGATGCTATGCACATGTCCTTTCTGCAATACTTTTATATTTAATTAAAATTGTCATAAACTCTTTGAAATGTAATAATGGATTGGGTTTTCCAACCACTGACATTTAAAGTAGCTGTTCCTGTGTTTCCTGCCACATAATGGTTTGCAGTTTGTCATTTTCTCTCCTTTTTTTTATTTATTTTTTTTTTATACACAGACACCGAGTGATGCTGAAACCCTCCAGACAACAACAGGGCTGTTTCGTGCGAATGTATTAAATAGAAAATGTTGTGGAGAATCTTCATCCAGTGTGTCAAGTCTCATGGAGTAACACAGACACGGTTCTGTAGATTTCGGCTAAAAATGTATCGCTCATTAATTAAACACATCAGACATATTTCCATGGCTCCTGCAGATATGGAAATGTCTGAAATGAGTTTTTAATAGAGGCCTCTCATACGCACATCCTCTGTGAGGCATTTGAATGTACCAGACAAATATATTTGTGAAGTGTTGTTTGCCAGTTCTCAAGTAATCACAGCAAATCATATGGCAGCCTTCATATTTCCTTTGACAGAAGAGTGCGGCCTAATTAAACATGCAGAACTGGAGAAGAACACATGTTAATTTAATGTAACAAAAATGTTGATTTTTATGCAGGCCTTTTTTAAATATTAATAGGCTAGGCTTGAATTTCACGATGCATCAAAGCATTTCATGATATGCTAATGCGATGAATGCTGCCTCTTTCTCTAACGAGCTGGACAGAACATTGGTCCAGACCAGACCTACAGGCTTGATCCCGCTCGCTCACACCCGCAAACTGCTTAATTACAGGCTCATATCTCTGAAAAGACCTTGTGATTTTAGGATTTTGTCAAAGGGACCGCAAAAAAACGACTTATACATTTGTTCAGAGCTAATTAGTTAAGACCTGAACACTATTAGGGAGACGAAAATGAATCATGTCCTTGTTAAAACCTATAAGTATTTGAGTGACTGTTTTGCACAGTCAAGGCCAAACTACATCAGAAGCAATAACCAAGGATTAAATAAAACAAACTTACAATTTATTCATGAATAGAATTTGGTTTTAAAAGAAGTTTTATTACAGCTCTCTAAAACGTTGTGGTCTTTTACACATTGGCTCTATCAAATTTGCAGATTGGAGAAGCTCATTAGTCAGAATTTCTCTTTTAATTGAGACTTACTGGTACTGTAGGTCCTTTACTAATAATGTGATAGCAGCCACCTGTGTTTTTTATTTGTATAAAACATGTGCATAAAATTAATAAATAAAATTGTTAGGTTTAAAAATGTTGATGTAAGCGCAACCCCATACCTAACCGTTAGCTTAAACTGAAAAGATTTCAAAAACCAGGGTTGATTCAAGAACACGTCCTACTTGACAATCACTGCATGCATTAACATGTAATCCAGAGGTGTAATTCCTCGAGTAATCAATGGGTGGCGCATTAGCCCTGTACAATACATTGATGAGCGGCGTCTACCTGACACTCTACCTGCCTTCTGCAGGAGTAGCACGAGCTCTGGTTATTATTCAGCGCAACTCTACGTAAAAAAAGTAAGACGTTCTTTTTAATGCATAATAATGGCTAAAAATACTAACCCACCGAAATACATTTTAAAATTTAACGATAAAATAATTACTTCCTGGCATAAACTAAATTTCAGTGGTAGCCTATACTCTCTCTGAAAACCGTTTGAGCTGCTTATCCAGACAGTGAATACGCACAAGACGCCTGAAAATGCCGTCTAGGCAGGCAGCTCACTAGGTTTTGGGACACAGCCTATGTGTTTACCTTCAGAGAAACACTTGTCTGAAAAGACTGTAGGCTGCATTTTTTATTTTATGAAGTGTTTTGCGCGGTGGCAGTTTGAATGTGCCTGTTTACATTTTTCAGCTTGTGTGAGAACATCGACATATTTTACATCTCTAAACCAGTCAGAAAATATGTCCGCACCTTTTCGCTATATTAAGCAGGAAATTTCGAACAGCCAAACGAATTTCAAATAAAAAATAAGTAGCCTAATGATTGTCAGTGTTTGAAAATGAGGCGTTTAGGGAAACTTTTTACTCAGACATTGTTATACAGCATTTGAGAAATACTTTCTGTGTCAGCTGGAATAGGCTGTAAGAGAGAAAAGTTTCAGTGCAGTGGCTTTATTGCCTTGAAGGCAAGGCTTTGTTTGAATAATTAATCTTCTCTTTGGTGTAGATAGAATCTAGGGATGAAGATGTGACGCGTGGATAGGATTTTTCTCAGGAAAAAAGGGAATGTGAAAATGAAAGACAGACAAGAGCCAGAACAGATGTGATGAGATGTTGTGAAAGGATATCTATTCTGGCATACCCGCTACATCCTTAATCCTCTCTCTCTCTCTCTCTCTCTCTCTCTCTCTCTCTCTCTCTCTCTCTCTCTCTCTCTCTCTCACTCTTCCTCCCTCCCTCTCTCCCCCTCTCTTTAGCCCTGTGTGACTCTTCAGTTAACAAACAGCATTTTCTTCTGCATCTGCCCTTATCATTGTAAGTACAACATTGTATTATGTATGTATTGTTTTCTTTCGTATTGCATTTCTGATATTTTCACCACAAAATAAATATACATTTAAAATAAGATGCACGCAATTTTATTTATTCAAAAACGCGACAGTTCACAGTTAATGATGCTATTATTCACTTTTATTTTTAACTACTAACTTGAGTTTTTACTGCCTGTCTTTGTAACTGCTGACAGGACTGTATTTATAGTTTCAGATCTCTGCTGTCAGTGTTGTATATTTTTATTTTTAATTTTTTTTTTTCATCTTCACAGTCTGACTAACCAGCATTCCTAAAGTGCGCTGTACATTCAAATAGCTATACTCAAACTCATCTGACCTGATCTTTGTCCGTTTAAGAGCGAGCAGTTTCTTCACAAATTAATATAATATAATTATACAGTGGACCGTCTATAAAAAGCTGTTTGCAGAGTAATGTCTCCGTAGTTTTGTTCATGCACTTTATTGGTAACTTCTTAAATATTTCTATATCTATTAGTGTAAAAGAAACCGTTTCACAGCTTTGAACTAATCAGTGTTAAGTCAAATATATATGATTTTTTTTAAAAAATAATAATTTATTATACGCGAAAATCAGGTTTGTAAAACATTTGTGAATATTTCAAAATCGTTTACCTCAATTCAAATAATCATACTTGTCTCCGTGAAATTAATTCGGAATGCAATTTTAAATATTGTTTTTAAAAAATCAGTTTTTGATTTTTGCACTGAGACAATGTCATTATTTCCCCAGTTCCAGGGAGAGACTGGAGGTGATGAGTTTAAATTCTGATCAGAATGCCCTATAAATGTAATTCATTAATATATCGATCAAATAATTTGCTATAATAACTGAATATGATGCTGTTTCAACAGACAGGATTCTTCTACATTCGCTTTTGTAGAATGACCTGAAATGGCCTTCGGTTGTTGGCACAAGACTAACTTCAATAATTGTTCCAGGTGTAAAACAATGTTTTACAATCTTTTGAGAAGAAGGTGCGTTGGATAAATGGACACAGCAAGCATTCTAGCGGAACTACATTAACCATTTTTCAATTTTATAACATAATATAAACGTCTGTATGAGAGACATATTGCGATTTTCCCTCAGCAGTAAAGAAGGATTTAGCTTATAGGTAACGTCAAATTCCATGAAAATGCTCGTATAGAATTTCTCATGAGCAGATCAACTGACGTTTGTCTTGTACTGTTTGATTTCTACAGCATAGATCCAACTTTTAAGCAAGAAAATAAATAAGAATTTTGCCGTCGCTTAGAACTTTTTTCGACATGTTATCCTCAAAAGTAGAGTAACGCAGTGGAAGAAATCACACTTTACATTTTCACCTTTATATCTCCATGTTTAGGTTAAAATTTTCATATTAGGCTATATATATATATATATATATATATATATATATATATATTATATATATATATATATATATATATATACATACATATATATATATATATATATATATATATACATACATATATATACAAACACCTAGTAAGTTTTTTTTTTCTGATCAGCATGTGCAAATTAGTTTTAATTTAACCATTTTTTTCATATAGCTACATAACTTTAACAAATGACGTGACGCGTGAATATTTACAAATGCTTTTTACGCGAAATTTTATAGACTATGTTCATAATGTGGCACCTGATATTTGACATTGTAT
Organism: Ctenopharyngodon idella; assembly: GCF_019924925.1. Lineage (NCBI taxonomy): Eukaryota > Metazoa > Chordata > Actinopteri > Cypriniformes > Xenocyprididae > Ctenopharyngodon > Ctenopharyngodon idella. The sequence continues at coordinate 4,363,534 of NC_067226.1, forward strand.
CACCTGAGTTCTTACTTTCCCCCCTTACAGTCTACACTATTCTACCCCACCCCGTTAAGAATCTCTCTCTCTCTCTCTCTCTCTCTCTCTCTCTCTCTCTCTCTCTCTCTCTCTCTCATGTGTTGTCTGGGAGGGGGAGCCCTGCCTCTTTCCTCAGATCAATGCCCTGGCCACTCACTTTCTGATGTTGCACGACGGGAAATGCTTTGAATACTTGCGACATGGCCGCTTGCATTGATTGCCAAGATTGACAGCAGTAACCATCGTCTTCTGTCGCTTCTGTTTTAGAGTAGAGAGGAAAACGCGATAAATATACTTACAACTGCTCTCAGCAGTTTTGACAGTTCAACTTCATACAGCCAAAGCGGGATTCCCTCTACGGTCAGTGGAAGCGACACAGTTCAGTTTTTTCTTCTTTCTTTGCTTCTACACACCAGTGTTCATTATTTTTAACCTCTTTTAAAACCAATAACGGGATACGGCGAAGACGAGGGCTTGTTTTGGTACCCTGTTCACATCAAGGTAAACTTTTATCATTGGTAACCTGTCGTCCGTGATTTCGTGTCTTTTCGTCATGTTGTGTTTACTGTCATTTGGCGTCGTAACACCGCAGCTACCGTAGTGATATACTCACGTTTTCTTTACAGAAGCTTTACAGTAAGTGTCTAAACTATTTGAAAGGGTTTTGCTTGTTCAGGATTGATATTTGTATTAACGATCATTTTCAACGGAGAGTGACGCGTGATACTCCGTAGACCGATACGACGAGGAGCGATTAAGAGCTTCTTTCTTATCAAAAAATGTAAAAATCTTGACGACTAACAGGGAAAAAAAGTTAAACAGACATTATCCACGCGGTTACTGTTTGTACTCCCAGCAATTATGTTTTGTTTGTACTTCATTGTCCGCTGTTGAACTATTGTAGTGTTGCTCACTCACAAACGCACGCGCCGAAGGGAAACACTGATGCGCAGGTTTGATTTCTAAAATGCACGGAGGATAATTACTCCAGGTGCAGTGCTATTTAATTAGTTGTATCTCTGATTAATAGATAGCATGTAGTTGTCATCCGGACGGCGTATAAGTTCCCTGCACAGGAGGTAATTTCATTTGTGTCCACAGAGCGGTACTATTCATTGACAATAACGGGAGAAGCGCCGCTATAGGTAGTACAGTAGGCTACTGGCAAGTATCCGATTCGATGTCGTTTTAACTTTCTCTCTATTAAAAACTGGATATGCTTTGTGTTTTTAAGATCAGACACCTTGCCAGCCCGTGAGAGATAGCTAAGCAGGTAGTTTAAAGAGAAAAAAAATGTTTGAAGGCAAAATTGTTCTCTAAGCGAGCATGGGAATTGTTTCTAACTTTCGCTCGAGGTCAGGGATATTGACCTTTGAAGAATGCATAAGCCATAAATTAAAATGAAGTCCTCATCCAAAGCGGATCCATTTAGAGACAATAAGCAACTTGGACAAGCAGACTGCTTTTAATCTCCCAGCTTGAAAAAAAAGGTGCTCTGAAAAACACTGCATTCAGACTGAAAGTAAGTGAATTCCGGGAATTGTTACTTTCCTAATTATTTTATCAGAATGTGTGATATGTAATCTCTGAGCAATTACGGCGCTTATTAAAAATAAAGGCCTTTTGTTTACGTATTTATCATTTTTATTTTAGAACATCAAACCGATAGCTTAACTGTAAAAACAAAAATTAAACAACAAAATCAAATAGCTGTTTAAAATTTCATTCACATTGAATTTCTATTCAAAATAAATCCAGTAAAATAATTTTAACGTTTATTTTTCGTTATATGCGATTTACACTTTGCATTAGTGTTTATTCTTATTCTGCCTCTGTTTTAAGTTTTGTGCTATCCGTGATGCTTTTGAGATTTCCAGAAACAGTGCGATGAGGTATTGAGAGGACAAATGAAGCGCAATGTGTGTGAACTCAGTCTGTGGGACACAGATAGCCCATCATCTCATGGGTGTTTCCCAAAAGTAGACCCTCATAGGCACAGATAAGCCCTTTTCGACTGCTGCACTAGATACGATAATATTTTCATAAGGAACATAACACAGCACGCCGACGTATGACGGAATGTAAAGGTTTTACAAAAACTCCTGAAGCCCCTCAGACACATCAAATGGGACGTTTAAAATATTACAAAAATTAAAACGCCTAAATTACTTATTGTTAAACACTTTTCCGGCGCTAGAAAGCGAAACACTCTCCTCCTTTTTTTCTTTTCTAAACCTCAGAACAGAAACACAAAAGCTTTGTTGTTCTCGCGCAGGGACGCAACCTGACACCTTAATTAAACACAGCTTAACTTTGCTAGTTTTTCTCTCCTGAAATTGTGTCCAGTCTGTAAGAATAACCGGGTGTCTAATAATACATTCTTGTCTTAAGTGAGAGGGGGCTGTTTGAAAAACAATCCCCTTGGCTTGTCCCTCTGTTGGGGTGAAGTTGAGCCCGTAATGGCATTTTGTTTTGAGCAGTTGCTGTTAGCTGTTCCCTCATAAGGTAAGATGGCACTGGAGCCCAATGGAACATTTATAATTAGACTGCCAGTTCAGCACATTGTCCTGATTGCTATACAGGGAAATGCTGCACTCAATAGAGATAGATTTATTCACAAGGGTCTCTGTTTCCTATCCCTTACATTTATCTACTTATTCTAAAGACAAACCATGGTCACCTTTATTAATTCATCGAAATTTAAAAATCTATTAAATGTGTTATTTGCCAGTACAATATTAAATATGAACTTATAAACCCCCCTTCTCTTTTATTAGTGTTAGGCTAACACACAAATCTACGCATCCGTTTTTTTCTTCACGGCTCGCTGTTTGAAGTTTAAACGCAGTTTTCATTCAAGCTCATTTTTAAATACATTTCCTGGATTTTCCAAATGCTTTCTTTATGGACAGAAATTAAGTATGAATGAAGGTTTATGCGCAGTTTCACAACGATATCACAGACAAATACACTTTCATTTTCGCTGAGATTAAAGCGTTTGAGGTAATGACGATCTCTGTTGTTGTTGTTGTTTTCAGGACTTTCTGCCCGTGGATTTGGGGAGGAACTTGTGGTTTTGAGCAAGTAAAGAGCATTTCCTAACTGGATCCAGAGAGCAGATACCGACAGATCGCAGACGAACGCTTATGGTGCCAGTAAGTTCAGAGATTTGGACCGTGTTCTATTCTGCCATGCCTCGCTTGTCTTTGAATAGATCTAATGTTCAGAGACTTGACAGCTGGAATATGTATTTTAACACATGTAGTGTGTGATGTAGGGTTTTAGTTTATTTTTTTTCTTTTATACTCTAATCATTCTTACAGTTTATACGGATTATTTTTTTAGAGATTATGCAGTGATGATAGTTTTGCATTTTTCTAATTGAGGCATCACACCGTAAGGGATTAAATGACGAGGCTCTAAATCGTTGTTAAAACACTTGCGGAGTGTCAGTATGATACCTTATGCAGTGACTGAGTGATTGTAATTTCATGCCATCAAAATGAATTTAATTTAATCTTTAAATGCATGCAAGTTTTTTTTTGTGTGTGTGTGTGTGTACAAAAATATGTTTTGTGGGTTCTCCTAAATTTTAAGATGCTTAATAGAAGTCAGACCACTCAGTATTCCATATATTATATTAATAATTTTAAAATGAGAGAATCATGTTTCTGCTCATGCAGGTTATAATAAGTTCAGTTGTTTAGCTATAATTTAGTAAGCTCTCCGTTATAAAGGGAGTTTAGATTACTTCTTTGGGAACATTAATTGCATAGCTGGCATCAGCCGAATGCATTATCAGTTCAGAAATCTGGACAGTAAATGAACTTTGAATAATTCCCTTTCATGTGCCACAGTCTGTTGTTTCTAGAGGTTGTCTGCCATATGTTTTAGTACTTGTGAAATATCGTCTCAGATTTCTCTACCAGTAATTGAGTTTTAATCAGTGGTTTTACACAGCTTTGGCATTTATTTAATTTTTATTGCCTCTGTTTTATTATTTACATTTTTTTTTTTTTTTTTTGTTCTACGTTTTTTACTTTAGTAAAGCAGTATGTCTTTAATGTTTAAATGATGTTTATACGTCTTAAGTGGATGTATATCTGAAAGATAAAGTAAGGGATGAAGTGAGTGTAGCAATTTATTTTTGAGCTTAAGCAGTTTATTTATTAACAGTCGCGTTCTTATCAGAACCAGTTCTTTCAAAATTATATTTCGTCTAATAATTTATGAAACTTATACTCTTGTTTTAGCTCTTGTTAATTTTATTTTTTTTTAAATTTTTGTTATGAAGTCATGCATAATCTTGTGTACAGTAACATATTTAGTGGAAAAGAGCAAGTTGAGGTTGTGGGAGATGCTCAGGTGTAAGTGTCGTCTGGCTCTGTCATGTATTGGAGGGGTTAGAACAGTGCCAGCAGAATCCTAATGATAAACAACACTGGAGGTAAACAACAGCAGGCCTGGTAAAGGTAAGCAGCACGCCAGCCGTAGGGGAGGAATGCATGAGGAGGAAATGTGGCAGCACATGTTGTGACATCTGTCTTTATAAGTGTTAGCTAATTTGCTGTGGAATATTTCAACAATGATCAAAACCGATGGCAACATGTTTATTAGAAGGCTTTTTTTCCCCTTTTGTGGCAGAATCTCTCAAGTTTCTGGAATGTGTTATTGAAGCTTTGCTGCACTTTTAAATTACAGTAAGTTTGTCTACTAATTAGCGAAATAAGGATGACACTAGGAAGGTGGCGTTTTCTTGTGGATGATATTCAGATCTTGAATGAATGTACATAAAGCGTGAATTTCTTTTTGCAACTGCTCATGTTCATACACAAGCTGACGTTTGAGGCTTTTCTCGCAGCCGTCCACTGCATTCCTGCAGAATGATAGATCCATTGTCATCAAGGAAGATGGCACGCTGACAGCTGCTCGAGATCCTCAGGGCTTCCAGTATCTTCTATGATTTAATGATTTACATAGGGAGGAATGCTGACCCTGGACACACCGAAATGAAATCAAAGCTGTAACAATCAAATGACAGATAGTAAATAAATAGATTTGTAGTCTTGTGAAGACCTTTAACATTAGGACTTAAGTATTTCTTTCCTCCTGCGCAAGTACAAATTATCCAACCTATACTTATCTGTGACTTAACAACACGCCCAAATTGCAGTCTTGCTTCTGAAAAAAAGATAGTGAAGCTATAGCTTAAGAGGCCTTGTGAAATGCCAATACAGATGGCTGTGTCTTTCATCGACAGTACACACTGAAAAGGCTTTTTTTTCCTACAACGTTTTATGTTTTTTGCTCTTTTGCAACCTCAGGTCTAGATGTTGCAGTCACACAAGGATAAAAAATTGAAGACGTCTTTGATGTCTTGGACACACTTTGTAAATGAAGGGCATGCTTTTTTGCCCTCTGCTGAAAACCCATGTTCACCTACGGCCTGATGCTGCACTATGAACCGGAGAGATAGAAGCTTTTCACTCCGAAATGTTACTAAATGCTTTCTTTTCCTCATCTTCTCACAGCATTTGCCTGATAACAGAATGTGCTAGCACAATATGTTTGAATATGTTTGAATATGTTCCATCAATACACACTATTGCTCGAATCAAAATGTCCCGAACTTGGTGTTGCATGACACATAAAGCCTACAATTCTTTAAAATTAGGTGCATGACAAATATGCCTTCTGTATTATTGAATATTTTCCTATCGCTTTCTCTCTTAAAGCTCTTTTATAAGTACACATGAATGTGTAGATTTAATGCTAGGGATCTCTGGGACCGTGAGGTTGTTGACACTGGCTTTATTGGTGGTTATAATCAGCATTATCAGGTCTAGGCTCTGGTGTAGCATATTGTTTTTTTCAAATCAGAAGATTTCTGCGGTGCAGAGGAAGATTCTGAGTCCATTTCCATTTCAAAGGGGTTTGCTGTGCTTGCTGGCAGTAATTAAAATGCAGTGGTTTGGAGCCTGTATACACACACGCGCTCTGGGGTGGAGGGTTTGCTGGGAGAGAGTAAGCGTGGGGAACCGTGTGCAGGCGGTTGACTCCTGCATGCGTCTCCAAATGCACTTATAATTTTGTACAAATGTTTATGCCAGTCCGTGCTCTTTTGCGGAGAGCTTGTCTCCTGGCCAAAACCATTTCAAGACAAAGTTAGTTTGCTTTTTCCTTAACCTTCTTGTTGTGGCCTCCTCTCTCTCCCTCTCGCTCACTACAGCTGCTCTCTGACACACAGGCTTTGGCACGTGTTTAACCTTTAATTGGTGCATGAATAAATAATGAAAATAAATCTTTTGATATGGACTCTGTGTTTAGGACTAGTCCTTCGCTGTTCGCAATTTTCTTTGCATTTTTTACTTCATCCTCTATTTCTAAGTAGTTATTATTAATATATAAAAGTAGCAAATATTGCTGAATTAAAATTTGTCACCTTTTTTAAAAAAAAGGAATTCACTATTGTAGATGCTGAAAAAAAAGTCTGTTGCAGATGCTGCACTGTTATATAGGCATCAGGAAATTAACTAGAAAGTACTATGATTTTGCAAATGTTTCTTGTTCGTTTTTTATTATTAATAAGAGGAATTCATCATACTTATTGGGGTAGGAATGATGTGTAATGAGTTTAGTATCTCAAAATCCACTTGATATAATAAGCATTACATTTTTATAATTAAGACTCAATAATTTCCTCTAACACACCAAATGTAGTGACTTTTTATTCTAGTGTTTATAACTTTCAGAATGTGAATTAAATATTACATCATCTTATGGTGAAAGCGTGCTGTGTTAGCCAAATCATTGTCAAACACAGATTAAGGGAATCAGGCCATGCGGTGTTGGGAGCTAGGCACTTTTTTTTAGTACGAGATTTGTGATAATCCTGGCCTTTCGTGGTAGAGAATAATTGATCATTAACCTAAGATGCTATGTTTTCCATTACAAAGGGATCTGAGCAGAAGACTCCGCCCACTCTAAATGCTTTGCTATTAGATCAGATGTGAGCCAGTAAGATCAAGCTGGCAGATTGCCCTCTACCTAACTCTCATAGTACACATGTGATTAAGAAGGTCAATATGTGATGCTCTTATGTGATGGATGAGTATAATATTTAAAATGTTTTGATATACATATTTTAATATAATATTTTTTTTTTTACATACTTTGTATAATCAGTTGTTCATTCAAGCATAGGATAGAAGGCATAATTATTTTTGTTTAGAACTGTGTCAAAGAAATAGCCACCCTGAAGTTGAGTTCATCTTAAGACAAAAGGGCCTTTGAATTCCCTGGGACTTTTCTGTTTTGTGAAAGAAAGCCTGTTGCTGTCTTCTTAAATGGTGTTGTAATAACTTAGACTCAGTTTTTTGAGAATCTTCTAGAATGAAGAAATGCTGAAGCTGGTAGCTAATTGCAGGCATGTTTTTTGATAGGACATCTGAAAGTCTGGAAAATTTTATGGAAAAATCAGGAGATTTGACACCAAAATCACATCACCCACAGTTTGTGTGTGCACGTATGTGTGGAAAATCGGGATGCAAAATGCCTAAAGCAAATTAAAGTGACAAAAGAGGCTGGTAAGGAGAAGGGAGGAATGCTGTGGCTGTGTGTCTGACAGTAGTTCATCTGAAGTATTTCTGAAACCAGCCCCTTTTGTTTCCTATTCCGTGATTATGTGCACCCGCTTGCAGTTTTAAAGGCTTTCTGCCGTCGGTGTACATGTGCGTCACAAGAAAATGGCTTCAGCAGACCAAACCGCAAGTGTTTTCTCTCTCTCTCTCCCTCACACTCACTTATCTCCCTCTCTCTTTTCTTTCTTTCTGAAGAAGTGAAAGGCTCTGCTACCTGACTGTCAGTGTAATAAGATGTAGTGCAGCAGCAAACAGACAGATTGAGAGAAAGCACTTGACTATCGTTATGGATGTGTCCATGAACAGCTTTTGATGATGGGTCAAGTGGTGACGGCTGATGTGATGAGAGTGTGTGTGTGTGTTAGCGTGATCTGCCATTCTTGCCTTCAGAGTTTAGAGAGCGGCTTGTCTAAATGGTCTCTATGTGAAGAGACTAAGCAGTTAATGATGTTAGTCTTAATTCAGAGCTGCGGCTGTGGAGCTGGGTCTCCCTGATTCCGGAAGGGATCATTCATCATTCCTGGGGTCACGGTACTACTAGCTTAAAGATAGTGGACATGAAAACTCTAAAGGTACGGCACATTTATTGTTGTTTGGTGAATTTTCTTGTGTGAAATCCAGTCCACACTGAATCCAATCCACGCGATCAGGAATTTCACTTGAGGGTGAAAGATTTCCCCACGTAGATTTCAAGTTCAAGTTGGTCAAACGGATTCACATCACTTCTTGGTTTGAAAGTGACTTCTGTTGGAGCTGTGCTTCATACATTGCTACACTATTGACTATAGACAATTGACCTTTTTTGCCTGTGGAACTTTCCTGTGAAAAAAATTCTTAATGCCTTAAAACAGCTTGAATGTAACTCTACACCCTTGCCTCATTTAATATACATGGATCTATGAATATGATAATTAGCCCCTCACACAAGCTCAGATGAGATCCACTCGGTCAACTTACTGAGGTAAATGCTGCACAATGGAATCGCTTTTTACAACGTTAGACACATAACGGTAATTAATATGATTACCATGTTCACATTTACGAGTCAGATAGCTGCCTTCTAACAATCAGTATCCTTAGAAACACTTTGAACAACTCAGAACATCAGTGAAGAAAGGCATATAGTTCATCATAACATCGTAATATGCATCATACGCCCGCCATATTGCTAAATCTACACGATTTTTCATATCAACAGAAAAATATGCCAGGATAACCTTCTTTCGAGACAGTTAATGATATGCTAAAGCCCGTCGGCGCGTTGACATGATTGGTTACAAGGTAGTTTATGACGTCAGAAACGTCATTGATTTCAAACCGCGGGTTTGAGACTGTTTTTGGTTTACTGAAATTTTAAAGAGAAAATACTCAACAATGGTGTTGACTTATGAATTTGTATTAAAGCATGTTAAAAACACCAGATAGACAACATTAAAAACTTGATTTCCACCACAGGGGGACTTTAAACTTTAATGGCAAAACCTTGAAGTAGTACAAATTCAGTCCCACTATAGATTTCACACTCTATTCTCATCCATTCATACGCAAGCAAAGACATTTCATCTTCTGTTTTGAGTTTGGTGAACTCTGACTTGAGAAGATCTAAACAGATTTAAAATACGGACATTTAAAAGCTGCAAGTTTTGTGGTGTTGTGGGGGTAATTTCGTATATGTTGAAACTTAGTGTGACTGCAGTTTAGTCCTGCAGTGTATTCAAAGTAAAGTCTTTCCTTTTCCGTTCTCTCTCTTTATGGCTTTGCCAGGATATATTAACCACACCATAGTGAAAACACCAGGCTGGAAAAAGTGAATGTTTTCTTGCAGAGGAGTGGAAAACAAATTGAAATTGAATTTAAAAAATTACCCTCTTTTTCATTAGTTTGTCATGTTAAATCCTTGGGCAGGAAGGTCTACGAACATAATTTAAGTCCTAATTTTTCTTATGAGTAGTCGTGGTGACAACAGCACTGTAATGTGGTGATCTTTTTTTTTTAATAGGATGGCAGAAATCTGTTGAAATAATGGAGAAAATCTTGCGGTTTGCCTCCCATACATTTCTTTGGAGCCTCTTTGACATCTATCAGCATACCCACACTGGCACTCAAACAATCACTCTGAATCACTCATCGTAGGCCAACGTTCAGGAACATACAAACTCCAGAAAAAGAGAGAGAAGCTGGAATAAGAGAAGATACTGGCAGGCTTACAGCCCCACCAGCCTTTTTCCACCGGCGGGTATGTCATCCTGCAGAGCTCCGTCATGGGCGTGCAGCTGAAAAGAGCTCACTCATAACACACACTGTTTCTCTAGCAGGAAAGAAACCGAAACTATGACACAGGGCTAAACTAACCCCCCGAGACCTGCCAGGATGCAAATAAGACATTTTCTCCACAACACTGGTAGTCTCAGAGCCAGGCCTTTTTTTTGCCTTGTTCCATTTGGTACTGGAGCCGGGAGCTGCTCCTGCTGTTACCTTGAAAGCACTTCTCTCCTCCTGGACCATTTTTAGCAGCTTCTACTATTAGAATGTTACTTTAACGTTATTTAAGCATTGTATTAATATTTCAGAGTGCCACATGTTGGTAATTGGGGAGCGTTGAGGTGTGTGCGCACTTAGGGGATGCAAGCTTGAGCGATGATGGCGCATGAACGACTTGCGGTACGGTGTCAGAGGGGAGGAATGTTTTCTGTCTCTGATTGGAGGTGGTACTTAGATGACAAGAAAGAGAAGTTGTGAGGGGGGAGGGAGTGGTGGAAGAAAGGAGCAAAAGATGGCCCTACTCTTCTTCACTGTTGCTAAATTTATTCCATCTGCAGGGTGGAGGAGTTTGGGCTGACTCCAGACCAGAGAGAGGCTTCTAATTAAATCGTCATCATTATCAACTTGTGGTCAACGATCATCCTCGAACGCTCGCTCTTCCAAGATGAACATGGAACCAGAGTGGCTTTTCCTTCATCCCTTGTGTTGGATGGAATTAGAAAGTGAAAAGCAGAATAGGAAAGTGCTACACAGGCCTGTTTTTCTTTTTTTTGTTGTTGGCGTACGACGAAAAAAGGCACTCAGCCACTTCCACTCAGGGTTAAACAATTACTGCACATCAGAGGGAAGTACAGGAATCTTAGCTGAGTCTGCTAGACTTGCTCGCTTTCAGGGGAAACATTAGCTGTAGCGTTAGCATGTTCAAACCTGTAATAATTTCAATTAGAGCCGATGGGCGTGTTTGCCATATTTGGATCAGCACTGTTTGGGAAGTGCTCCCCTTAAGGGCTGACAGCTCTTAATACGGTATTCCAAGCATAGATATGTGAGTGACACTGAAGAGTGCGTTAAAATGCTTTATCAAATCATAATTACAGCCCCAGTGATTAAAGGGGAAGTGACTCTGATTAGAAGAGTTTCTGGGGACGTGGAAACGGGATGAATATTCAAATGGGAAAGGCAAGGAGAAATATTATTTCGAGTTTTGTTTTTTCTTCTCTCTCTCTAGAGTGAGGTATGTGTCTGCCAGACTGCTGTGCAACCACAATGCTATGATATCATCTTTACCACACAGATTTCATCTGGGCCCTTTCAGCTCTAGCTATTGGGCAGAAAATGTGCATACAGATATCGGCCCATTAATGTTCAGCTTCTCGCTCTCTCTCTCGTAACCCTCTGATGTATGGCATTGTCTACAGTAGATATTTAGAAGACATTTTTTAATCATTTAAACTGTGTTCCAGACCACTGTGAGTGATTATGTTTGAGACGTGGACATGAAAGAACTTTTTGGAGAAACTCTAAGTACATTACAGGATATTTGAGGCACCCTCATAAGGTAGAGGTTCTCCAGAATGTTCCAGCTGTCATGATTTTTAAAGTATCTTTTCATTTCTTTAGTGTTTAGAACTGTTTATGTCATTGTGTTTTTTATTAAATTGATGACAACATTAAATCAATATATACAGTGGGTACGGAAAGTATTCAGACCCCCTTAAATTTTTCACTCTTTGTTATATTGCAGCCATTTGCTAAAATCATTTAAGTTCATTTTTAATGTACACACAGCACCCCATATTGACAGAAAAACACAGAATTGTTGACATTTTTGCAGATTTATTAAAAAAGAAAAACTGAAATATCACATGGTCCTAAGTATTCAGACCCTTTGCTGTGATACTCATATATTTAACTCAAGTGCTGTCCATTTCTTCTGATCATCCTTGAGATGGTTCTACACCTTCATTTGAGTCCAGCGGTGTTTGATTATACTGATTGGACTTGATTAGGAAAGCCACACACCTGTCTATATAAGACCTTACAGCTCACAGTGCATGTCAGAGCAAATGAGAATCATGAGGTCAAAGGAACTGACTGAAGAGCTCAGAGACAGAATTGTGGCAAGGCACAGATCTGACCAAGGTTACAAAAAAATTTCTGCTGCACTTAAGGTTCCTAAGAGCACAGTGGCCTCCATAATCCTTAAATGGAAGACGTTTGGGACGACCAGAACCCTTCCTAGAGCTGGCCGTCCGGCCAAACTGAGCTATCGGGGGAGAAGAGCCTTGGTGAGAGAGGTAAAGAAGAACCCAAAGATCACTGTGGCTGAGCTCCAGAGATGCAGTCGGGAGATGGGAGAAAGTTGTAGAAAGTCAACCATCACTGCAGCCCTCCACCAGTCGGGGCTTTATGGCAGAGTGGCCCGACGGAAGCCTCTCCTCAGTGCAAGACACATGAAAAAACACCTGAAGGACTCCAAGGTGGTGAGAAATAAGATTCTCTGGTCTGATGAGACCAAGATAGAACTTTCTGGCCTTAATTCTAAGCGGTATGTGTGGAGAAAACCAGGCACTGCTCATCACCTGTCCAATACAGTCCCAACAGTGAAGCATGGTGGTGGCAGCATCATGCTGTGGGGGTGTTTTTCAGCTGCAGGGACAGGACGACTGGTTGCAATCGAGGGAAAGGTGAATGCGGCCAAGTACAGGGATATCCTGGACGAAAACCTTCTCCAGAGTGCTCAGGACCTCAGACTGGGCCGAAGGTTTACCTTCCAACAAGACAATGACCCTAAGCACACAGCTAAAATAACGAAGGAGTGGCTTCACAACAACTCCGTGACTGTTCTTGAATGGCCCAGCCAGAGCCCTGACTTAAACCCAATTGAGCATCTCTGGAGAGACCTAAAAATGGCTGTCCACCAACGTTTACCATCCAACCTGACAGAACTGGAGAGGATCTGCAAGGAGGAATGGCAGAGGATCCCCAAATCCAGGTGTGAAAAACTTGTTGCATCTTTCCCAAAAAGACTCATGGCTGTATTATCAAAAGGGTGCTTCTACTAAATACTGAGCAAAGGGTCTAAATACTTAGAACCATGTGATATTTCAGTTTTTCTTTTTTAATACATCTGCAAAAATGTCAACAATTCTGTGTTTTTCTGTCAATATGGGGTGCTGTGTGTACATTAATGAGGAAAAAAAATGAACTTAAATGATTTTAGCAAATGGCTGCAATATAACAAAGAGTGAAAAATTTAAGGGGGTCTGAATACTTTCCGTACCCACTGTATGTGTGTTATATATATATATATATATATATATATAAATAGAGAGAGAGAGAAAGTATATATCATATTTTTATATAGTTATTTTGAAGTTAAAAGAACATTAGGACTTTTATTTATTCATTTATGACAAGTTTTTTTTATTTATATAAAAAACAAAAGTTGTGAAGCACCAAGTAAAACATGATACTCTCAGAAATAAATGTATCTTTAGGGCTACAACAGCTTGTCCCTGGGTCAGTACCCATAAAGGTACATTTTTTGCACATTTTATTAATATGTTGGTTTGAATTTTTTATTCATTTAATAATTCTTGCAGAGGGTTAACCTGCTCATTGAGAATATATCAAGATTGACTTTCTTCTCTCTAATTTGCAGTCTTATTTAGTTCTGAATGGCCACTGTACGATAGCTGCCAATTATAATCGGGGGAAAACATGGGTGGGATGAACGGCGTTTGACTGTTGTTTTCGTATTCTATCAGCCTGGCATGCGGGCTTAATGCAGAGGAGTTTCAGAGCAAATTGGACTTGAATCTGTGAGGAATGTGAAGGGGAAAATGTCCTCTCTCTCTCTTGCTCGCTCTCGCTCTTTCTCACTCGCTCTCTCTCCACTCTGTTGCGCTTGGAGAGCTCGATGACTATCACACGTTTTTGTGAACTTCAAGGTATGCACTGTTTAAGCAAAGGAGATAAAGGAGCATATTATTAGTGGCCGTCTTCAGCAGGCAGATTAGGATTGCTTGAGCCTTTTCTCCCCTCACCTTTGTGAGCCTCAAACACTGACTGCCATGGGATAGCCTCTATTTTATAAATAATTTCAGAGAGCGTTCATAAAATGTAGGCTGTGAAATAGACAGCGAGAGCCTCACAATTTTACAATTTCACAACCGACTTCCCTCTTAGAATGACAGTGGCTAACCTGACTATTACCGCTTTTGATTTCTGCAGGGCATGGTTTTGCGCTCGGCGAGCTATACATAAAAAAGCTTAGTGCCGACTCTGAATTTATGGCTAAATGCTGCTTATCTTGCAGCCTTTTCACAGACTTCAGAAAAGAGTCATATTTTCACCTCACTTCAAAAAATTCCCGCCTGTGTTGTTGTGTACTTGAGCCTCGGCTCTGTTGTGAGCCACACAAAATAGAAGCAGTGCAGCATCGACTTTACCATATTTTATACATATGGGATTCTTTCAGCATGCACACACACATACAGTATGGCATGTAAACAGCAGTGATGTGCGGATGTTTCAGGTGAAAGCTAATTTTTTTTTATGTTCTATTCATCTACATTTTTCAGTTCTTCGTCTTGTGTGTGTTATGAGAGAGCACTAATCAAGTCTACCCTGAACGCGACTCTTGAGAAAGCTGGAGCGGAAGGTGCAGGACTCGATTGTGTGTTTAGCTTGTGTCGTGTTGTATTCACATCGCTCCCAGCGCTTAAACACCTTCCCACATGCCTCCTCAAATCACCACATTTATTTATTTACATTTCGGGTTCTCTCCAAATTTACCCTTCGAAGCCCAGTAGGCAGGGAAAATTTACATTGCTACATAATCTAAGATACATTTGAAAATAGTGTGTGGCGAACAGTAGTGGTGGTGGAAGCCTCCTGATATTTTCATTGGAGCGTTGTCAGCTTTTCTAGAGAATAATATGAACCATGTGTCCCGTTGGTGAGAGAAAATTAGAGACCCTTCATGTGACCCACCTGTCGCGCTTTCAGCGGTGGTAATGTTAATCTCATGTTGCCATCATCGGACACTAGAGCTGTAGAACGTGTGTGTCGACACCAGGGAAGCTTCTCATCTCACTAGAGTCTCGGCATTTGACACACATTCACGGACCTCGCAGGGAAAGACTGTTTCTCATAAGAAACACAAATACACATGCTTCGTGGTGGTAGTTTTTCCGTCTTTATTTTCTTCTCAGTTTTCCTTTTTTCGCCCTCTGTTTTTATTTTTCCCCCAACTGTCTGTTGTGTAGTTCTGAGCTTTGGGGTTCCTCATGGTTCCTCAAAGTTCCTCAGATTTCATGTGGCCTGTGCCATGCTGTAATAGGTTCCTTGGGCATGATTGGAATATAATAACCATTTTACAGTGTTTCTTTTACCCCCTACATGCTGAGAAAATGTAAAACGTTCACGAGCACCACAGGGCATATGGTTGGACCTGTGATGTCAGTTGTTATTGCTGGATGCGTAGGATAGGAAAAGTTGGATTATTTTCCAAAAATCCACTGTGCGAGGAGCATTATGTCACAAAGGCGACATTGTAGCCAGTTGGGTGTGTTGCAGTGTGGGTCTGTGTATGTGCTTTTTGTGTGCGTCCCAGCTCGCTTTCTTATTCTATACATTGTCCGAGCGCCCTCAAGTACACGCTTGACGTCACACCACTCCCGTGCAGAAATCAATGGAAACTGTCCCATGCAGTATATGGGCTTCATAATGGAAAATTATGCCACACATTAAGCCTGTCCATTTTTAAACCTCATAGTTACTATTTGGAAACATAGAGTGCATATGAAAAGGTATAGTTCACTCAAATAAAATGAAAATTCTGAGATGTACTTACTCTCAAGTCATTCCAAAACTGTATGAATTTCTTCTGCAGAACACAAACGTTTTTTTTTTTTTTTTTGGTCCATACTAGGAAAATAAATAGAGTAAAAAACAACATTTTTCAAAATATCTTTTTTTTTTCTTCCTCAGGAGAAAAATGGTCATACAGGACTTATTGTCCTTAAGGTCATACATGCATTTGATGACATAATTTTAATTTTGAGTGAACAATCCCTTTAACAGCAGTGTGAGCTCTGTTATTTAGATAGTGGCAATATAAAAAAATATCAACATTATTATAGCTTTCTGGCTTGTTGCGAGAGGGCATAGAAAGCGCAACAACAATCTCACCCTCCGACTCGCCTGCACTGGTCACGTGACCTGTAATTTCGCCAAACCCCCCACGATCGCTGGGACGGAGTGGATTTCTTTAAAGCTGTCCTCCATCAGCGATGTACTCCAGCCTGATTGCCTCGTGCGGAATGAGAGCATCATGGGAAAGGACGTGCATCTAATAGCTAACTGAAGAACCACGCATCTCTTGTTTTTCACTAATTGAATTCTGCATTAAAATATGCTGGCAGGAGCCCTTACCTTGTTTGACTTATTTATTGCCTGACTGGAGAGGTAATTTGACCTCCTCATATCAAAGACTCTTTTTTTTCCTGCAGAAAAGGAGTGTTAAACTCAATTACACCACCGATCAGTGACTCAAACACTACATTTGTTTTCTCTGAGGGGGGAAGAAGGGAACCATGGAGAAGAGAGAAGCTCTCTTTCTCGTACAGTCTGAGAAGCTGTAGAGTATAGGGGAGAGAGTGAAGTGAGTGACTCCCAGTTATGTCAGTTGAGATTTGTGTCCAACGTTTAAATCATTTTCCTTTCTAGAAAATTAAGAACGAAGAATAATTCTCAAGCCAACCATTTTTTTTTTCACTCCTATTAATGGGTTTGTTTGCATATGCTGAGTGATTGTGGATTTTGAGGTGATTTTTGAAATGTGGTTAACAGTGAAATAAAAGAGAAAATGATTTTCTCAATGGTTAAGATTTACATCTATGCTGACATTCTCGCTGTAAGACTTTAAAAAGTTTTAGAGAGAATAGATGCACAAATGAAAAGCATTATGAATTATTTAATCATCTTCACAGCACAAATCCTCCCATTGAACTGTATCAAACACAGTCAGAGCAGGAATTTGAGGATGCTCTTGAACTTTAAGACATAATTTGTAAGAACAAATATTTTTTTCTTAATTTTTGCTATTACCTTTGCTCTGCCTGAGAAAAACATGGCAGAATGCTTCTGGATTTTCATGAAGCCACTAGTCAAAACCCTAGAGCACAATATGCTCCTCCCTGCTTGCTGGTAAAAGAATTAAAAGTGAACTTGTGCATGAAGAATGCAAGTACCGATGAGTCGTAACCTCTTTTTTGTTATTCTATCATTCATATCGAGACCTGAAATATTTTTCAGATTTTACATACCACAAACCCCATCCTTGGGGAACCAAGGCCTCTCCTGGCATACTTAACTGAGGTTTCTTCTATTCTTCTGATAGAGAATACTGCACACAACTCTTTTTTTTTTTCCTTCTGTGTTCTTGACCACGTCTCTTCATTTAAATTGTTACTGTTCATTCATATAAAATGTGAACCATGAAGGTTTCAATTCAATTGCAAATGTAATATTTGAAAAATGGGACTTTGCTGAACAGACGCTCCTGCGTCTGAACAAGAACAAGACAAATAATTTGCGCGCAACTGCCGGGCCTGGTTGTAACCTGATCTTTTCTGGATCGATTGATTCCATTCTGGTGTAATTCACCATATGATTGACTTTCAGCACGGCTTACCGTTGGAAAAATATCCCTGTACAGACTGCGGCCTTAAATAGCGCAGTAATTTGAATACAGATGCTTGCTGCTTAGACCTTGTCACTGGAAATGACTCGGAGTCAGGAGACAATTGCAGGTTGATTATGTTGCCACTGACAGAAGTTGCAGGTTCTTTGTGCATCAGACATATTTGCATTTAAATGCTTATTGTAGGCAGCCGAAGCATATCCACTCTGATTGTCTGCACGACCTGTCTTTTTATATTTGTCTGAAAAACAAGATCAAATGAATTGCAATAAG
Organism: Ctenopharyngodon idella; assembly: GCF_019924925.1. Lineage (NCBI taxonomy): Eukaryota > Metazoa > Chordata > Actinopteri > Cypriniformes > Xenocyprididae > Ctenopharyngodon > Ctenopharyngodon idella. The sequence goes on from NC_067226.1 coordinate 4,381,441, forward strand.
GGATAATCTGTATGGGAATTATTTTTTCCAATGGAAGGAGGCACATCAATCAATGTGCTAACATTTGTTGACTTGTTTTCAGGCTTTAGTTATCAGTCACATAATGTCTTTCATTTGAATACGATTTGATCGGCATCTGTGTAATTTATCTTAATATTTGCTTTGGATGCACAATTATTGTCATTTTATTCCCTTAATATTATATTTTTGATCAATAGAATTTGAAATATTTTGTCATTTTGATCAATAGAAAACCTATTTTATTTGCGTATTTCTGCTCATGAATAGTCTGGATATAATCTATAAAGCTTTTTATGACACACAAAGAATCTTTAATATATATATATATTTGCTGCATATCTCAAGTCAGTGTTTATCAGGCATTACCGTCTTAAATACAAGACACAACTTTAACTGCTAAAAAATTCTGTTGTAAATAGAAAAAGCCTGACAAAACAGAAGTAGATATTAATGGAATGTTTAAATAGAGACTTTTCATATATCGGAATCTTATTCATAATTCTTATCTATAGTAAACCCAGTATTCTCTCTGAAATGATTCATTTAAGTGGTGAATGTTCTAACATTCAGAAATCATTTGTTGTGTTATACCACATACTTGACCTGTGTGTGCATGCCCGTGCCTTTATCCACATATATGTTTCTCATGTCCATTGTGTGCGTATTATACCATAAAAATGTGTGTGTGTGTGTGTGTGTGCAAGGCAGGTGTGTGTGTGTATGTGTGCTCCTGCTGCTTCAGGCTCTGGGCTCTTTGTCCTGTAGCACTCAGCATGTCTGCCTCCTCAGGAGAGCCAGGGCTCTCTCTCGTCTGGCCACACAAAGGCACAGCCTTTCTTTGAGGTGTTAAAAACTTCCATTTATGCATTCCCTGGACAAAAAGCTCCCGGACCCATTTTCGAGGCCATTGGCAACACAGGCAGACATTGTGGCCACGCTTCTTCGGCACTCATTTCACAGATTCTAAAACCGGTATGTGGTGAACAGGATTTCAGCAGCTAAAATGCCCCGTGAGAGCACGGGCGATAAGAGAGCGTGAGAGAGAGAGAACGGCCGGCAGCCCCGTAAACTAGAAGATGAGACCAGGAGAATAAACACATTACCTGGGAAAGAAAGAGAGGGAAGCAGGCTTGTTTCCATAACCCAACTCAATAGTAGGTACAGATAAATAGGGGAGGGGGGGTGAAGTGGGAAAGTGCTTTGTGTCATGGCTAGGGAATAAACTCCATCGACTGACGTCAAATCGATGATAAAAAAGACAAGGACCTGCTTTCTCGCTTTTGCTGCAATTGCATTCTAGTCGTTTACTGAAGTGTGTGTGTTTCACAGAGAACTGGTGAGACTGTATTTTACCAGCTGGGAGTCAAATTCCTCTCGGGTGGATTTGAGGCCCGTGGTCGCCGGTCAACCCTTTCTTCCCCTAATACGGACTTTCGTTGTTGTTATTTCACAGCAGAGTAAATCACATGAAATGTATCTCCACTGTCAGACATGAAAGTCTGGCTTGGTCGTGGTGCTGTCTGCAAGTCCAAGGAGAGGAGATGTTTGATTTAAAAACAGCACAACCTCCCCCATCCACGATGGGAGACGTGAAATACGCTTTATAAACACCCTCGGCTGTAAGCAGGCCTTCTTAAACTAAGCGTGTGCACATTCAAAGAGGAAGATCAATGAAATGGGATGTCTCTTATTTTATTCCAGTGAAAGAAAGTTGGTCTTTTTGGATCCGCTGCTCTTTCTGACATGAATCTCTCTTATTGGGTCTTTATTGCTCTTTGGAGACAATTCAGATTGAATTTTTTTTCCCCTTTGAATGAGCGAGTTTGAATTGAAATGGAATTGGCCACACACCACAGGAACTTGAATCGGAATTTGAATTGACTTGAAGAGCAGTTACCAGACTGAATTACAATTCAAATAATTTCAACACAGGTAATGTGTTGTGGGAAGTTAATTTAGTATTATTAAATTAAAAATAGATAGTCTTATACACACATATTTCTATAGGTGGCATTCAATATCTATCTTTCTCTCTCTCACTAGCATTTGTCTCTCTATAAAACTTAAAACTTCAAAGCTTTAAAATTTCAATTTTTAACTGTCAAGTTAAATGAATTTATTTGAATTTCAATTCCTTTTAATTTTACTACTGTATTTAAATTCAAAATGCTATTCCATTAAAATTCGGGAATCGAATCGAAATTAAAAAGGCATTATCAATTCAGTCGTAAATGGTGCACAGCCCTTACGACTGTACTGGTGTCGTGCTTTACACACGCAAATATGTCAGCTGTGTGTGCGCACTAGTAGATTTTTGTCAGAAGGAATATTGGATCTGACAAAAACACCACTTTACCTCTTCTGCTCTTCCGCCCACTGCTGGGTGTGAGTGGCCCGTCTTTCGGCTCAGTTCTGCCTTATTTTCAGCCACCCCCCGCCTCTTCTCCCATCCTCTAGACCCTGTCAGTGGCCCTGCTGTTAGTACAGAGATAACCTGTCCTCCACCAAGTAAGAGACCGTCCTGCTGATGGGGGATATTGCCTCTTTTGTCCCAATAACTACTTCCCCTAAATCCCCTCTTAACATGTTCTGGACTGGGGGAAATAGGACATTTAAAGTGATTTTATTTTTTGCAGGTTGCTGGATCAGAAGAAAGCTAAGGCAAAGTTGATGCAAATGAAAATGTTCCCTCCTAAGGAGAGTGCAGCATGTCCATGGTCAGAAAGATGAAGGATTTCATCTATATTTGACCCATCTGAACCACTTTACCTTACAGTTCAGCCTCTTAAAGCTCTCTTATCGGTACATATTTACAGCGTATTATGTAAAGCACGCTACTGTATTTCTCCCACTTTTGCAAGTATATTTAAAACAAGCTGCCTGCGTATGCTGTGCGAGAGCATGGCTGCTAATATGAGGTTAGTCACTGATTCCCAATCGTCATATGATGGTCAAAGACACAGGGCTGTTATGTAGAGGATTGATTTAATCAGCTGAACCTACTGTAGATGAACACATGCTTGAGATTTGAAGGTTCATTGGATTTCTGAAAGGACTTTTCTTTTGATTCTGAATTCTTCTTCTTGAGTGAAATGTAAAGAATGTACAGTTTATTAGCGGCTAAGGAAAAAGTGACATCCCCACTTTTGTTTGATTCTGGCTATGAGCTTGAAAATGATTGAATGTAGGAGAATAGTTAGAGAATCAGTTACTCATGTGTGTGTGTGTATCCATTGGCTTGTGTTCTTGGAGTCAGTTTGTGGTAGTGTGTTTGTTGGAGGGGCTAGCTGGAGTCACTGTCATGGTCGATGGATTAGCCTCACCAACTTGAGCTTGAAGCACCCTGCTTAACCCCTATGAAATATTCAGCACATTTAAAAATAAAATCTGTTTTCGTTTAAACCGGTCAATTCCTCATCTGATGCAGTGTGGCGTAAAGGTTATTTCACAGGAAACCCTATCATTAATTTTTGGGTGCCCCCTAGTCTGTCCTCATGGGGTTTAATGGGCTTTAGCTTTTCGTCTAGTAATTTGCCAAGGCGCTCGGCTACTCAAACAGTTCTTCCTTTCTTCATCTCTCTTTATTTCAGCTCCCATTTGTACAACCACAGCTACTTCATCACTGCAGTCATTGTCAGGAAGAGAGAGAAAACAGAGCTCAACATGTGAGAAAGCCGCAGTGGTAATTGCGGACACAATGAATCGGTAATAAAACTGTTGGATGACTAATAAAAACAGGCTGGTGCTGATTGGAACTCTATTTAATGAATTCATGATCGCCCAATTAGAAAGTCCTATTTAATCCAGCTCTGCTTAACACTACAGTGGCCTGCTACAGTCATTTATATATGTCAGGTCAGGGCTTATTGCATTGGTTTATTTATTTCTAATGTCATTGTCATCTTATTTACAATTCAAAAGGGTTTTTTTCCTCATCCAAACAAATGATTAGCTTAAAAAAAGCATGGATATATAAAACTTACGCAAGCCTGTTACTTTAATCATTTTTCTCACTTAGCATCAAATTATAATTTCAAATTCCTTTTTATTTTTCGGCCCCCTGCAATTAAAACAGCCCTGTGTTTATTAAAGCACAACAGGAATTAGTCAGATGTTGTATCGCTCACAAAGAGAAAAGCATTTATGGAATTACCACCGCTGTCAAGTGTGTGTGGCACGAGATGAGAGCTGGCACTAACTCTGTGAGAGACGCATGAGCGCATGCACACAGATACACACAGTGTGTGCGGTGTGAACGGGGAGGCAGTCAGGCCTGTGGCATGGTCCTTTGAGAACGTGGAATAGACTGTCAGCTCAGAGATGCTATTAAGATGACAACAGCTTTCCATTCACACGAGGGTCAGACCTCCTGCCTCTTTTCTCCCATTGTCACTTTCAGCCTCAAGGTTGCCACATTCAGATCCATTGGAGACCAAAGATCTCTCAGTTTATTCTATTAACCCACCCTCCCACACAGCCATTTACTTAGTCTGTGCGTTTGACTTAGTTCTTCGGCGCTCGTACGGGAGGGCAGATTTCGGTGCTAGCAGAGATGGCGCAAATTGCAGGCGGATAAATTAGCTGTGACCTCAAACCCCTGTGTCCTTGTTTAATTGGTGATGCTGAGGCAGGCTAATTGTATAAATCAGCTGGTAATGAGATTCCTGCTTGTTGTGAAAAACAGAATAATGTGGTGAAATGAACATCCGTGAGGTTTGTGCAGTACAATTTCTCTCTCTCTTTCTTCTGTCACGTAAAAGGCAATAACACTACACATATGGTCGGATAATGTTGAAACTGGGTGTTGTTGGTGGTTTGGGTGCACCGTCTGTTTGTTTGTGTTTCCTTGGTTGTGCCGGCATTGCTGGAGGACCTCAGAAGACCTGCTAGAACTAGCAGAGCGTGTAACTAAATAAATCATTAGTGCTCTGCAGAGAGAGGAATTAGAGAAAACAAGTACTTTGTATGAAAGCCATTTATTAGTTGAATCAAACAGTGCAGGGACAGATTAATGAGGTATTAGAGAAGTGGACTCTAAACATTGTCTAGGATTGAGTCCCTCAGGGAGAGAGCTGAGTAGCTGGAGGCTCTGCGGTGCAACGACTGTTTAACTTCATCTGCTGGGACTCTGACCGCCTGCCTGCACCCTCACTTTACTTCACTCGTCTGACATCCTCTCTCACGATTTTCTGTTCTTCTGCTTCGTTGTTACTCTTTTATAGAAATGAATACTTAGCACAACTGTTTTCAGCATTGATAATCATAAGAAATATCTCTTAAGCAAAAAATCTGCATTATTAGAAGGATTTCTGAAGGATCATTTGGCACTGAATACTGGAGTAATGCTGCTGAAAATTCAGCTTTGCCATCACAGAAAAAAATATTAGATATTACTGTATATTACTGTATTTTATCAAATAAATTCAGCCTCGGTCAAATAAGATTTCGATAAGATTATTTTAAAATCTTATAGAACCCAAACTTTTGAACGGTGGTGTATATGTGTTCAGTTCCTGAATTTGAATTGCCACATTAAACAAGGTTGCATTTCAAATTTGAATGCAATAATGAAATGGTTGAGAACTATAGAAAATGTTATGTACTTTAATCAAATTTTAAAGATTTGAGAATTAGGGTGGAAGAACTCTTAATAACCCAGAATGAATTACCTTTTTATTGGTTTGAATTTCAATTCAGTATATTTCTCTTCCTATCATTCCAGTTCAAATTCCAATTGTGTTTGGTGTGGCCAATTGATATTCTAATTCATGAATTGAAAGGAATCCAGTTCTGAATTTTGCCCAACCCTTATATATACACATTTAAAGCAAGCTGTGCAAACTTAAACACATTTTCTTTTTGCTCTGTTGTAGGTAATTTTCATGAATTCAAAATCAACACACCAGTGATCTTTGGGAGCTGGGGATAAAGTCTTTCTGTTTATGTAAGTACAAATAGTATATTTTGTTTTATGTATCTTTATCTTATCCAACATTACTTGTGTATCACTGTTCCATTAACACCTGTTTTTTTTCCCTATGGTTGCTGCTGTCTTAACCCTTTACATCTGTCTGATTTGATTTTAAACTCATGAAACCACTGTACATGCTTCATTAACACAGGAAATGGCGGTGTTACACAAATGATTACAATGATGAGTGTGTTCTGTTCTGCGTCACTTTCCTAGAACTAAGTTTGCTTGAAAAACAGCACAAGTGACTTGTGCTGTTTTTCACAATTATATGTAGATTGTAGCCTTTTTTGTTACTTTAAAAAGGCGGAAAGTAGTCATTCGAAAACAAGTAGTCATGTTAGCGCCTACCTCCACTTTCCGCTCAAACACACACTTCCATTAGTGCATATAGAGTGAATCTATTCTCTATGCTAATACCAACTATGTTATTGGTACTTTCAGGCTGCCAGTCGCCCTCAATAAGAGCATTCACAGCAATGAAGAAAGAGCCCCTTTTAAAGAAACACAGACAGGGTCTTAGTAAACAGTCAATATACGGCTGCAGTTTTCTGCCACAATATGTCTTAAATGGGAGTTTTCTCTTTCCAGCATAGTAATAAAGATCATATCTGGCAAAGTGTTGCTCTTGGTAATGTTGAGCAAACAAGCTTCCTGAAAGTTAAGTTCATATTAATCTTTTTTCAAATGTCACTTCGATATGAGGTGCAGGACAGAGTTATATTAGTGTGCAGAAAGCCCCACTGTTGGCCCTGCATAATTAGGCCACTGAGAATGGCATATTCCAGCTCAAAGTTCAAGGCCGCACGCTAATGCAGAAGCTTTATCCCTGTGATTTCAATTCAAACAGCGTCTTCGGCTCAGATCAATACGCTCTATTACACCGGGGCAGGCGCTTTTTATTTAAGCTGTGGTTGTAGTGCGTGTCGATGGCGTGTTAAGTCCGCGCTGAATGGCTGTCAGAGGAAAGAGAGGCAGATCAGTGAATAGAGAAATAAGAAAGGGGCCGAAAGAGATTACAGGTTTTGTCTGCCCAGCTTGTAACTCTGCAAGGGAGAGTCTGAATATTTCCGTCAGCCTGAAATGGAGGAAGATCGTGCGTTACTATATTATTGGAAAATTGTGCTTGAGTAAATATGATATCTTTTTTCTTTTTCTCGTTGATTAACCTCTGCTCGATGGGCATGTTGTTGTGTCTGAGCAAGAGTAGGTGTTTGAGATGTTTAAAACATCAGTTTTTGTGACAGTAGAATTTCCGCAGTGGTTTCTGGAGTGCCACGGGTGGTAGTCTTACCTTTCGGGATGAGGTTACATGCTCTGTGTCGCCACTACAGAACAGCTTCAGCCTGTCCCGTTCTAGGTCCTGTGAACACAGATATTAACACTGATATGTCACAGGGTCAGGTCTCTATTTAGGGAATGAAACGCTGATTGTTAAGCTGAATTAAGGTGAAAGGACCACTTGAGTTAGAACAGTAAACATCAGGCCTATGCTCTGGCCCAGCTCCAGCACTGAGGGTAACAGTGTAAGCCTTGTACTGTACATCGGGTTGGCATTGTGTCAGCATTTAGACCAGTGCGAGTGTGTGTATGTGGGTGGGTGAGGGTGAACACTTAAGTCAGAGCCAGCATTTTATTTTCCCATTTTATTGAAAACTTAATTTACTTTTTTTCTTTTTTTAATGATAATAGACATTTGAAGTACAGCTATTTAAGGTTAGTCAGGACATAAATCTTAAAAGTAACTATTTAAACCAACTATCTGAAAGATTTTTTTGTCAGTCATTTTATAGGCAAAATGCATTTGCATTGAAATGCAATTGAAATAAAGGCCAAGCTTTCAGAGAAAGATACGTTACTTTAAAGCTGTCAGTTTGTGTTAAAAATTTGTATCTATGTCCGGTGTCTTTTCAGTTTTTACACTGTTTAAAGATTAAGGAAGAGAAGAAATGTACTCATCCGTCTTTCCTCTCCTAATGCTATGATTCCTACTAGACCTATGAGACCTAACACACCTATTAATCTAAATTCCTTTGCAACTTTAATCTGCATGTTTAATTAATCACAAAATGAGGCAGTAAGTAATTTGGGCGAAAGCGTGGCTTGCATGCGCCCGGCGTTTAATCACTCCTGCGCGAAGTCATTTGGAAACACCTGAGGAAGAGGCAACGGCATCTGTTTGAACAGGCAGAATACACTCTTTGTCAGTGTGTGCCATTCATCTAATAAAGCTGCCGGAGCCTTCCTTCATTTTGCATTTAGCGTGTCTCGCTGTTGATGTCTCTGTGGGGCCGGTGTCTCCAGGAATGATTTTCTGTAAAAAAATTAAATAAACAGCTCTCCTGGACCCCTAATGAAAATGAATAACCTTTGGGTGGTTATTTTCCCATCTATTAACAGTCTCTCCCCAGCTACAGTTCTTCACTGACCCTCTTTTTGATTGTTGTCAGAGAGGCTGTTCAATAGGGTTCGGCATTTTAATTTCATCAGCCCGATTGGGGAGAAAAAAACCCTCCGTTCTCTTCTTTCCATCCGAAAGGCCTAATAAAACATAAAATTTCATCAGTGTGAATTTAGAATAAGATTTAATTGTTGGAAATTTAATTATTGTCATGAAAGGAAGTCCTAAGGTCTTGAGACATCTGTATTTAGGGCATGGTATCCATTCGTTTTCTTATTAGTTCTCATGAGGTTTCGTTCGGTGACGCCAAGAGCATCGTATTCTGGCTCAGCACCTATTTTTTGCACGCATGCTTACAGGTGTGCCCTCTCAATCAACAGGGTCATAAGGGATACGCTTTTCAAATGAAATACACTCCATTTATTTGTACTACATTCGGCTGGTATAGTCTAGCAGACCAAACTGGCTTCGGCTGAGAACCATTGATCATCTAGAGCACGAGATTTTCAGTAGTCTTCAATCACCCCGCTATGACCTAATATCCCAACAACACGCTATCATGGCTGGGGCAGTGGCTTCTGCCAAGGTTTATTCAATATATCGTCCTTTTGATGGCTTGATGTGCTTTATCTAATTTTCAGAAGAATTATACATAATATAAACTTGGCAGTCTTCCCTTGTTTCAAGGTAAAGACAGCAACCAAGGTAAAAAGGCGTTCTCTTATTGACTATATATAGACATACTGAAGGAACATGACATTAATCTCCTGGCTTCCACAGCTGGGCATAGTAATGCATAACTAAAAGTCCTGTAAAATGAATTAATGATTGCAACCATGAACTTTTCTCCCAAAATGCCATGAATCCTCCAGAGCTGATAATGTGCCCTGACCCTGGGTGTGAAATCCTTGTTATGTTGAGAGTTGCCAGTTAATTGATTTGCAAATTATTTAAAGTTTGTGGGGCCCAAGGGAGCGCTTGGCTCTAATGATGCCCATTCCCATAGTTTGCTTCTCTCTGTATTCCACTGCCTCGGCATGATTGTAATAAGGTAATATGCCTTATAAAAGATTTACAGTGCATTTTCCCTAATATAAAAAGCAGAAATTTTGAAGTCTCATAGCACATAATGATAGGGTAGAGAAATGATAATAATTTATCATTTTGCACAGAAACTCTAAATACAGTATCTAAATCCTGATTTTTATTCAAATGTGTCCAAACGTTGAGAAAGAAATGTATAATTGTAGTTTACATTTTTTTTTATTAATAATAATTGTATTTTATTGTAATTATTATTTACATTTTTTTGCATTAATATGACAAAAATTATAGGAATAAATGTACATATAAATCAATATATTGTCAAAATCAATATAAATAAATATTTATAAAAATACATACTTTTTTTATATATTTATTTAACTGTTGTTGTATATATGCACAGAAATCATTAATAATAATAATAATAAAGTATTTTTTTATACACAGACATTCCTTATAATCTTGACTATAGATTAAGTTAATAATCAAAACTATGCATAATGTTATGTATTTTTAGCACTCACTTTTCTTTTTACATATTTTCGGCTAATTATATTTAATATATAAAGGCAACGTTGTGCAGTTTTGTATTTGCCAGCCACCTGCGTGAACCATATCTGAAAAGATGGCTTGTTCTGTTGTTTTGGACTCACAGCAACTTCTCAAACTTTATTAGAGACAGTGCGCATTTCATTGTTGGGTTTATCTCATTGACGTATCTTGACTTATCTTATTTTTTGTTTGTGGATCACCACAGCACGAATAAGTCTACAGTAATATTTTTAGATGAGAATAGTTGAGTGTGACTTGTTAAAGAAATTTGTTTATTTTTGCCCATGTAGATTGTAAAGGCAGACAGTGCTGAGGTCATCCGCACACATTAAACATGCCCGTGAATCTGAAGCTATCTGATTACCACTTGACTTGTAGGAATATAATTAGCACTTCTGCTCCTCTGCTGCATATAATGGGGGTAGATTCTCCCACATGCTTTCATTCACAAGTGCACTGCCCACCCAAATGCTTAGTGAGTCAGTGAGATGAAAATATAATTCAACTTGTGTCACTCCTATCGTTATTTAATGCTTCATTTATAAATGCAGGTTGTCTTTTTCTGCAAAAAACCTAATCGTCTTTCACTAAACAGCCTTTGCATAATCTAACATCTCACATGCAATGAATGAGCGGCAATCTTGAAAGTAGTTTAACATTGTTACGTTTTAACTTGTTTAACTTTGTTCTGTCTCCTTCAACTAGCCCAAACGACAAATGAAGCATAAAGCATTGAGGGGGAAAAAAACCCTGTAAAACGAGGAACCGCTTCCGAGACCTAATTGATTTGTTGCACAGATGTAAGTTAAGAGAGACCTCACCTTTTGCAGGGCTTGTAAGTTTGTAAGCACACGGTAATGTGTCCATTAGGGGAGTCAGATGCTCAGCTGGTTGAGTTGTAGAGGAAAGGTGCATGCTGTCTAACCCACTAAGTGGCTGTTTCTCTTTGCTAATATAAAAGAGACCCTGAGCCCTCATTAGCAAGCGCTGTCATTCAGACACAGAGTGTCGACCTGATTTAAATAAAATGAAATGAAGATAGTTCTTTCTGGTCCCCTGGCTTCACTCATTGCCATAAACATATGCTCTGTGCCCCGCTTCTTTCCATCTTATTTATGACTTTAATTTGTTGTGTGGGCTGCGCTGGAAATCAAATTTAATACAATCCTCCCAGGGACCCTGTCATATAATAACATGGTAATTTCTGTGTATCCTTTTGAAAAATGAGGAAATTAATTCTTCCTGACATGTTCTAATTATTCCAGTGTGAACAGGCAAATCCAGTTTTTCTCTCTCTCTCTCCCCGATAAGTGTCAGAGGCAGGCGCGCAGCCTCGACGGGCATCTAGGTGCTAATGCTGACCAGCAGTGCGTTTAATTTGAAACATGAGCAGACACCTTTCAACACACCTTCCTAATGTTGGGTTGCTTCGCACAAATTAATTCACTACTCATCAGGGTGGGTGAGCAAGGGGGGTTGAGACTAAGGGATGGGACACCAGTGCTGTTAGCGAGAGTGTATTTAATCGGTGGGCTATGGTGGTGGGGTGGAGGAAGCCCCTCTCTGTCACGTCTTCTTTTGTAATGCCGTTTGGAGGTGTGTGCAGTGTGCAGGCTTGTGACAGGAGGACACCCGTGAGACGTGTTTGGATCTGTGGATGGAGGGATTTTTTTCTTCCTGTTCCCAGCACTGTCAAAACCTTTTCACACCTTTTGTGGCTCAGATGAGTGGGGATGAAATGCTAATTTAATTAGACTGTCTTCCATCACTTCAATATATAGTGCTTTGGCTTTGCTATATAAACTGTTTCTGCCTTTTTTTTTTTTTTTTTGTCTAAACTTGTTCTGCTTGTTCTCTGTAGTGCATTTATTCATTTAGAATACGCGTTAATTCAAATACACTTAGAAGGTAAACAGGTGTACTGTACATAACTGCTTTTGTGTCCCCTGGGAATTGAACCCACATTTTCGTTGTTGCTAAATCTACCAGTTGAGCTACAGAAAAGGCTCTGAGATAAGAACTGATTTTCGAATGGAAGACACCCATAGTAATAAAATAATAATGATAATAATAATTTTATTATGGACAAGGCTGAGTATTTGTGTTTGAGTGACACAAAAGTGTAAACTCCCTATTACATCCTCAATTAAAGCTTCCGTTAAAGACTTTATGTACAGAAAGACAGTCCACTCGTATTACTACGAATGGGAGAAAGTGCATATGGCAATATGGCAGAATAAGTCCCGCCTTCTAAATAAAAGTCATCACGTCACTGCGGCAGCCGTTACAAGCTCCATTGTTCTGAGACGCGCGCTTAGGACTGCGCATTAGCTTGGTCCAGCCTGAAAAATGCAGTTTTTTAAGTATTTAGAAAGAAAATTTATGAGACAGTTGTTGTCAGATTTCATTGGTGATTATAAATATGAAATTTAATCGTAAGCTTGATGAACAGTTTTGGAGAATTTGATGTTTCCCCATTCTAAGAGATAGGAGCTGCACTTGCATGCCCAAGAGGCGTTTCAAAGCCAAGTGAAATGACTTGTCTTATGGCGCTTTTCCACTGCATGGTACGGTTTGGTACGGCTCGGTACGACTCACTTTTTGACGCTTAAATAGTACCACCTCTGTTGAGGTTCCAAGCGAGCCGTACCGATACTAAATGTGACGTGTAAACACTGCAGATCACTGATTGGTCAGAGAGAATCGTCACTACCAGCGTCACTGGATTTGAAACACGAGACATCAAACCTGCTAGATTTAAAAAGTCAGTAACAAACACCGCAGTATCATTTGTTCGTGTGACTTTTTTTAAACGACATGCTTTAAACGACCATCGCACGCAACTTGAAAAAAGAAATGGCTGTAGACAAGGTGCAGACTCGTTGGTAGCCGAGGAGTGGATCCACGGCAGTAAAGGCGGCGCAACTATAACGACCAGTCTATAATCCCACCCACTTTGAAGCGGTACTAAACTGTAGTTGAAAAGCAAGCCGAGCCGTGCCGAACCGAACTGAGCCGAGCCAAGTCGTTCCACACAGTGGAAACATGCCATTAAAGGGACTTTGGTGTAGGCCAGTCAGCACTGTGTCATCACATGACACTTATTATTGCCACATGTCAACATTTCATTTTGCCTTTTTGCCAGGGCACAGTCGTATCACAGCTTCTGATTAGTATTACTGTGTTAACAGTCAAGGAACAGTTGATTGAGTCAAAACACAGAGTTTTTTTACGTCACATGCTGCCCTCTAATACCTGTCAGCGAGTGGCACTCTGAGGAAAAATATCCCCTATTTTCCCCCACTCTAATTGTGAACAGTGTTTAAAGCCCTATGACGGGAAAAATAAACAAACAAAAATCAAGTGAACCTTTGGGTCAGGTTAAATCCACAAAGGTCTAATTGATTTGATGTGTGTCCTGAGTGTGCGTGTTACAGAAGAGAACCTCCAAACTATGATGTCATGTGCACTGAAGAATAGAAGAGCTTTATAGTCTGTGGGTGGGGTCGCGTTGAGTCTGCCTCGCTCTGATTCGCTGAAGAGGGGCGTCGCCACTGCAACGCCACAGTGTCGCATTATCATACCCCTTGCCATTTAATCAGTACCATCTTGACATGCTGGAGGAAGACGTGGTCATCATCTTCATGGAATAAATGATTCGTTTTGGGAAATTCAGTTTTTTAATTGCAAGACTTTAGCCATAAATCTGGCCTTTTTTTGTGTATGAAGATGTAGAAAGATGACTTTCCTGTCCTAAATGAATTTGTCTGGCTCTCAGTTCCCCTCCTGCTGTCTGGAGAACATCTATAGAGGAGATCTGTGGTGGTATGTAGAATAAGTTTAGTCATGGAATCACTGGGATCTCCATCTCTGGCCCGAGCCCACCCACTCTCCATAGCACTACATTAATTCAGCCAGTCAATTTGACTGAAAGTTTGAAATGTGCACTGCGTTAGCGAGGGAGGCCGTACAGAAGCCGTGTTAATAGCGAGGGCTTGTTGTCCATATGGTACTGTTTTAATGGAGCACATTTGTTGCAGATGGTGGGAGACTTCACTTGGGCAGAAGCAGTTCTTGGCAGGTCTTGGGAGAAAAAGGCGCATGGAGCTTGACTTTTAACGCTGATGTTGATCTTCGCTGTTTTTCATTCAACAATCCGTTGCCCTTGAAACACGGTCTGTTCTAAATTTAAGCCTCGCTTTACTCTGTTTATTTATTTCTTTTCGTTATGCTGAGACAATACTTTGTGGCTCAGTCACTTTTTCCTCAGCTCGGCCTGTAAACCGCAGCAAAATTCTCACACAGGGATCGAAGTTGTCTCAATTTCTACAGTGAGTTTTTTCAGCTGTAAAGAGAGGGCTGAGGTAACACAGCAGCCAGAGGGTAAGAAAATTCAGGGGGGCACAGAAACTAATCACTTGAGCACTACTGTTACACTAATGAACTCTCACACTGTATAAAAGACAGAACTAGGTATTACTGCACAGGAGTGGTCTAAAGGTCGAAATTTATGAAAAACATCTCCTAGTCCTATTATTATTGTCCATTATTATATTTAAATAATAATAAAAATTGCTATTATTATTATTGTTATTTAATTTTATTACATTTAATTCTAATTTAAATCTAATTTTCATTATGAGTTCCATTTTGCTGAAAGAAAATAAAGGAGTTTTTGGGGCATTTTTTTCATGACAGTTAAGCACTTTATTCCCGGAGTAAACACACAATTACAGTATTTAAAAAATCACAGAAATGAAATTCACTATTGATAATTACAGAACAATCTGGAAAACAAACAAACAAACAAAAAACGTAAAACACAGAATTAGAATTATTTTTTTATTATTATTTAAAAAAAAAAAAAATGAAAATGAAACCACATTTTATGAGAATCACCCATTAAGTGTGGAATTCAAACTGAATAGAAAAACCCTTATTTCCTAAAGTGCTTTAGGCCTTTACCATGTAGGCCAGTTATTCTGTATTGTGTCAGAGATCTCACATAACATTAGTGTGTTTTTCTAACTAGACAATCTAGATGCATGTTTTATATCCCTTACTCTGTTTTGTTTAGCATATTTTTTAAGCAGAAATAACAGAGCTAACAATCAAACCCTACTTAATTCTAACCTCTCTTCTCTTGTTGCTCAGAGCATTCTCTCCGAAAGAGACAGATGCTGTCAGAATGCTTGTGTTTTTGCTGTCTTCTTGCTGCCCCCAACAAAAGCAAGAGTTGGAGAGAGAGAGAGTGTGAGAAAAGGGTGTGTGAGAGTGTGTGTGTGTGTGTGTGTGTGTGTGTGTGTGTTTTAACACTCTCTCGGAATAGTGAGGAGACACGCTTGATTGCCTCTGTTGCGTTTTTACTGTTTTCTCGCGTTGTCACTGCTGTGGCAGCACTTGGGTATTATGTGAGCAGAGCGCCCATGGCCGAAAACACTCCTTTCCCATCCCCCGCAGCACCCCCAGACACCTGACTGTGAGAAAAGTCTCGGCGGGTCTTACGGGTCCTCTGGCCTGCTAAGTGCTGGCCGGCCTGAAAGGCGCAGTGTCCTTGGGGTTCTCTGATCTCACTCTTTCCATTCTCTCAGTGGCTTTGTCTCTGTCCGTCCACAGCAGCACAACTCACCACTGAGAGGAAAAGACAGAGAGAGACAGAGAGAGAGGGGATGAAGGGAGGGGAGAGGCATGGGGCAAATTACACCCATGTCACTGAAAGCGAAAGCATTTAGGAGGCAGAAGACTGGATGTCTTTTGACTCTGATGTGTCTCTTATTTATGATGATGATGATGTGAGAGAGGGAGTGGGGTGTTAGAGCATGAGAGAAATCGCTAATTAGTTTCAGCACTTGATGAATTCCGGTTTTGCAGTATTGCATTTTTTTTTTTTTAAAACAGCTCTCGAAATGCATCATCTCCGGTCGTTGCTCCATGAGGGACTAAAGTGAGAGGATTAATGCAGAGTGGGAACTTATATAGTGAAGCTTCACTGGGTGACATGGGTGCAATATATATGCAAGGTTGGGGAGTAACGGAATACATGTAACAGCGTTATGTAAGGATACAAAAATCTGTAATTCATTACAGATACATCAAAAAACAAAGTAATCAGATTGCCGTTACATTTTGTAAAAAAATGGGAATACTGTCAGGGTTACAGTGGTTTCATTTAAAATGGAACTCTTGTTTCAAGGTAAAACGCAACGAATGTGCATCACTCTTTTACTTTTATTTTCAATAAAAACGTATATCTCTTCAGGGAAAACCAATCAAGGAAAATATATGCCTAGAGCACCTCCTAGTGGTCATTATATAAAACACAAAGGAAAAAACCTACATTATTGCTTAATAACTTAATAGCTTTCTAAAAATATACACAAGCTTAACAAATTATTCTGATAATGTTTTCCAACATAATGATGGAAATATTAATGTGTTTAAAGTTAAATTTTTCATCAGGCACTAATTTGCAGACTCTCATCGGGGTCCACCTGTTTAAGCAGCAATGGAGGCAAAACGGATCCGAGAGAAATTAAAAACAAAAAAGACAGGAAAGAAAAGTGCCATGTGGGAGCGTTTTACTGTACCAGGACGAATCAAGTGATGGGTAGCCTATGTGATATTTAAAGGCTGTGAGGCACTGTATGTATATGACAATAAACTTATAAAGCCTATATCATGCCTTTGCTTGGGATGAACGTTGCATTTTATGTTTGAAGGGAGTAAAGCCTGTGTTTAGGCTATTAAGGAAATGCAATTTTGCCAAATTACTTTAAATAGCTAAATGTTCATTTAAAAGTGGTGAAATCATCATGTTTAACACTGAGAATTAGAATAATAGAGTAATCTATTAGAGAAAAACATAGGTTTGAGTGGATGGCAGGTGGATGATTTATATGAAAAGCAAATTCGGTTGACGATGATCCGCGCATCTCTAATTTGACAGCTGTTTCTGTTGTCAGTCATGACTCACGTGAGCCACCTACTGGTGCATGCGCAACCATTCTCCTAAATATTGCTTTTTACTTGACTTCTTTTACATATGTGACCTTGAAGGAATCCAAAAGTAATCAGATTACATTACTTTCATATTGTGGTGCTTGGATTACATAACTGAATACTTTTTAAGAAGTAATTTGTAACTGCAATGGAAAACATTTTTAAAGTAACCCTCCCAACTATATATATATATATATATATATATATATACACACACACATATATATATATATATACACACACACACATATATATATATATGCATATAAAAATATAAAATATTGGTAATATATATTTAAAATATAAAAATATGTTATATTTATTTATTTAAAGCTAATAATATAATTAATATATAATTTATATAATTACAATATGTGCGCGTACGTTTATTTAACTAAAGATTTATATATTTATTTTTTAAAATAATTATATTTTTTATTATTTTATTCTTTCTGCCTTAGGCCACATTACTCTCTTTACATTGTCTTTTGCAATAACAGTTTACTTTACTATACAAACAGACCCTTGATCTTTATAAGTCATATATGTATGTATGTCTTGTAAAGACCAAAAACTGAGACTAATGGAAAACCTTTGGAGACAATTTCCAAACATGTGCCCCCAAATTTGCGGCATTAGACTTTTAGAACAGCCTCTGTGCGTAGTGATATCATGACCACATCCTCCCGCCTCCCTGTGGTTGCGCGGCCCAGCATTGGCTCAGAATTGGCCCCGTGTGGGCCCCTGCGGTCCAGCTCCTAGAAGCCGCCGCGGCCCCGCCACACATGGTCCACAGCTGGACCACCACACGCTGCTTTGGGAGGAGCAGCGCCCAGGAACCACTGTCATACGATAACATATCATCAAAAATGGGACTGGAAAACCATGTACGCTAATGACAAATGTCTGTTTCTCTGAAAAGACGAATGAAAAGCTATTAGTGGAACTGCGGGGAGTGTTATATCTTTGTTCTTGCGTTTGGTTTGGAAGATAAAAATGTTTCAGGGACAGTCAAGGATGTGTTGGTGGTTTTGTCTGTTTTCTCCCCTCTGTTACTGTTTTAAAGTTGCCATGCTAACTTGTGTTCGCTCAGTTACAATGGCTCTCTGTGTATTTCTCCTGCTACAGAAACCAAATGCTGAACATGGAGGGCTTTCTGCGTAGCAGCTTTTTACTGAGGTTAGTTGCTTTAGTTTTTCTGTCGTTGCCACAGGGGGTCCGGCGGGCTGAATTCATCTGTCCTTTCACAGCTCCGATATCACACCACCTAGCATTAGCCAACTTGTGGGATGATGTGTTGTCTCAGTCTGTGTTTGTGTGTATGTGTGCAAGTTTTAGCTTAGAAGTGTAACTCCTTCACACTCCCTCCCAACAGATAATCAGACCTAAAGCATTACACCTTTCATACACCCTGTGACCCACCCCAGACCCTGTCAGTCAGCGAATGCATGCACATGTCTGTCACCTTCCCTTCTGCCTCAGCTCACTGATTGGTCAGATTGAGAGTGGGGTGGAGCTTAATTTGTGATTCTCACCATTTCCTGTTTTGTGTGTTTGTGTTATAACTGCACTCAAAACGCAGTCAAAAGAATGCCATTACCCCATCCACTTCCTGTGATTCTAATTAAGAATTTGTGCTGCGTATCTGTGTGTCACTGCACAGAGGAAGTAAAAAACAGCGAGTGTGTTAGCCATTGGCTGTTCTCTCTCTGTGCAAAGCACCTTCCCCACTCTTGAATTGCTAGCAACCCTAATTAGTGATCTCTCATTAAAACAGCAGCAGCAACATCTGCCTTTCAAAGCTGTTGTCAGCCAAACTTTGCTAAAGCTAATGAATCCCCTTTGATTTCTTTTTCAAAAGGTCATTTAGTTGATTAAATTAATAACAGTTTTTATTCTTGTTCCAAGCTGTCTGAATCTATAAAAACGAATGGATGTTATTCAGTTTAGTAATGATATTTCATTTTCAGTTTTTTAAGTAGCTATTCATTTTTTTTTTTTTTAATATCTATTCATTTTAATTTCAGATAAAAGAAAAAAACAAAACAAAACACAATGCTGTTTTTTGTTTTTTTTGTTTTCTTTTTTCCCCTCCCTAAACCCAAAGTCAGCATTTCATGATCCTGGTCTTATGATGATTATATATATATATATATTTAACAGAAATACAATAAATTGAGTTGTGAATGCCTGAATGCCTATTTATATGCCATTTTGAAGCCACTTTTTTGTATGTACTGCGCACACCCATATATTTAAAAATACTAGCAGAGAAGTATTAGGTAGAGACACCTCCACTATAGTGATTAGTTGACCATTTGAAGATTACTGAGACTGATTTGCACTCACTGAACCTGAAGGAGCAGAATACTCTAGGATCTCTGATATCTTCTGCATATCCACATGGAGATGGCTGCAGGCTTTGACCCAAGACATGAGTCTTTATGATGTGTTTTTGAGTAATCACATGTTCTTAGGACAGTCTGTGGCAAAAATGAATGCATGCTTTGATTTACTCCAGTTAAATTATCTGTAAAGTAACATTAGTTTGGATATTCAGATTTACCTGTTGTAATAGTTTTAGGTTGTCATTCCGGTATTCTTCCAGCTGATGAATTTGTTGGCATACATTTGACTCACTTAGATCGCCGTTGGCAGCAGGATCTGTTTGAGCGTGCTGGATTATTGTCAGCTCAATGCTTTTATCTCCTCGCCTTTGTCCTTTAATGCTACAGAATGGAGGATTGTGTATGACTTCAGCCACCTGTTGCAGGAGGATTCTATATGTCTTGGGGCAGGGCTAGGGGGGAGGGACGGGGCAGTAGATTGAGAGAGGACAGTCAGTGACACCTTATTGCTTCCTCACTAATTCTTCAAGATGTTCAAACCCTTATCAAAAAGCACCCTATTTTAGATCATCCTAAAGATTACGTTTTCCCTTCATTCGTTTTCTGAGTAATCACGTGATTAAACTGGAGTAAATGCATAATTGCTTGCTCCTAATGCACTTCCTGTCACATTAGAAGGTAATGTGTGATTGTTAGAGAGAGATGCAAATGAGCAGTAACATACAAGAAAGCCAATGTAGATAAGAATGTTATTTTAAAGTGATCATTTTTCTCCCTAAGACATCAGAAATGACTCAAAAACTTTGTCACAGCATGAAATCTGATAACAGAAAATGACTTTCTAGTAATGGTTTCTAGTTTTTAATCATTTGTGTTCTGTACAAATAGTATGAATAGTCAGAGTCTCTCCCAACCAATCCGTTTTCAAATGCATTTAATGTAGTCATGTTGAAATTTTGAATGAATTTTATCAGGTGCTGATTAATTTTTATGAGCAATACTCAAAAGGCCCTGTTTTCATTTCATTTTTAAAGGGATAGTTCACCCAAAAATTAAAATTTCATCATTTCGTCATCATTTGTTTGTAACCAGACAGTTGATGGTAGCCAAACTGTTTGATTACTGACATTCTTTAAAATATCTTCTTTTGTGTTCAAACAGAAGAAAGAAACTCATATAGGTTTGGAACAACATGAGGGTGAGCAAATGATGACAAAATTTTCATTTTTGGGTGAACTATCCATTTAAACGAAGCCAAATGGAATTATTTATTTTTCATTGTCATGAATAATGGTCAGTGACATTTTTTCTTTGATCGTGTCAAAGAATTGATAGCTGGGAAGTTTTGCCTAAGGGTTGGGAATGAGTGACTGAAGGAGTGAGGAAAAGTGTAAGAGAGAGAGAGAGATATCTCCAGCAGTTCTAGGCTAATCCCAGAGGAGAGGACCTCCTCCTCCATCTCTGCCATTATTTGATGTAATGAAAGGAGAAAGTGTGTAACAGCTAGATTGTTAATTAATTTACTCTAACAAGATGAAGATAAATGAAGCACACTGAAGGTTGACTAGGCAAAGGGGGCCCACTTAGCATTCCCTCTCCTCTCGGCCTCTGCTCACGCAAACAAAGAGCCGTTCTCACACTAGTCAGCACGTGAAGATTCAAATGACTAACTGCCTTCATCACTCTCGTTTCAGATTTTACTCAAACTTTCAGTCCCATATTGACCTAGATTTGAAAGACGAAAAAGAAAAAAAGCTGAAAATAAAATCTCTTAAGTTTTTAATGTGCTGTGATTTAATCAGATTCCAGCACTTCTGGACTGTCGCTCATTTGCCATGCATGCTGTTGATTAATTGATATTATTCTCTATGGTTAGTTATTTTGTTTATAGCTATCAGTCACTTCAATGACATGTTTGAGTTTGGCTTATGAGCCTTATTTTTGTGACAGCTGAGCCGGAAAGTTTCAACCTGGGCCCGTGTATTGCTTTAATGTAGAATAGAAGCAGTATGGCAGGGCCATTTTTTATTGAAACTAAGATACACAGAGATAATTCTGTGTAAACACAGGCTCAGATCTTCATGGTTCTAGCACAGGGAGACAACCTAAGCCCCCTGTGCCCAAAAGATGTTCTCCAGTGGCCCAGCCCCATTCAATAAATGAATAGTGGTGGTCTAATGCGGATTGGTGGTTATTTAAGCGGTGAGAGAAAGAGGCCCAGAAACACACACACACACACACACACACACACACACACACACACACACACACACACACACACACACAAAGAGAAAAGCCAGACAGTTGTCTTCATCCAAGCCCTTTTTTTCAGTGTTCTATCAAGGACCTTCTTTGCCAGACAATTCAGCATGGGCCCCACATGGCAGAGCAGACCAATCACCGTGGCACCCATTCTCTGCTCCTTTATTTTTCAAGTCGCCAACAATAGCTTGTTGATTGTGTGGACAACACCAGCACAATTACCTTCACTGTTGTGGTGGCCGAAAGGCGTTTTAAAGTCCGCTCCTCCATAATAGAATCATTATTGTTATTCTTATAGCAGGGCCTCAGGAGAAGGAATAGCTGCTCCTGGTATGTCATTATTTTGCAAATGTTCGATTAGCTCATCATGAACTGTGCGGCAAGAATCACAGCTAATTAGACAGAAGGAGCTTCGCCGCTGGCCCCTCCAGCTCCTGAGTTAAAAGGTACCACTTGATGGGCCAATAATATAAAGAAAGGTGGTAAAAAGAGGGATTAGAGCTGTTGCCGTAGTAACTCCAGCTTCCATCTGCGAGACGAACAATGGACTTGTGTTCCTCCACCACCTTTGATTGAAAAATAGAAGTGAAAGAGCTAGCGCTCTGAAAGGACAAGACCCTTTTTAACAACAAAGTGGAATTCTGGCCTAATAGGCTCTTTGGTAAAAGTTGTTTGGTAAGACTAGGGAAGGACAGAGGAGACGAGAGGTCGTCGTGTAATCCAAGGACAGCAAAGGTCGGTGTCGAACAATAGCAGTTTGTTTTGGGTGTTACGTTCGTTCGGCGCCGTCACGGGTGCGGGACCTGCAGATTGGCTCCTTTCGACACTTCTTGAAAGGAGATGGAGAGGGAGGAGCAGAGGGAAGTGATGCAGTTTAGCAAGCAGGAACAAAAGTGCTGCACGGCCAAAACCTACTTGTTCCTAACTGACTCTGAATAAACATCGACTAGATTTACGCCTAAAATCTGGAAGAAAATAACTTCTCCAATTAGAAGGAGCTGTCAGATGTTGTTTGGACGGCCTCCAGTCATTCCCATCGTTATTCCCAGTGCAGTGGTGTAGAGAGGGAGGGAGGGCAGAGGAGAGAACAGGTTTCTGCATGGCTCTGTTTGTTCCTGGCACTTTGTTCGCCTGATAACCGCGGCCTTAGCAGTTTTCTTGCCTGCACGTTACTTTTTTTCCTCCTCTCTCTATTTACAGTAACTGTCCAACAAAAATAGGTGTGTATCCACAAATAATATTTTTCTGACATCCCACATTTGTACTAGTTTATCAGACTTGACATCAGATTTTGAATGTTGTTGTATCATACCACATTTTTGAGTGAAGTGCAAGTAAATTTATACAATACATGTTTCTGTAAGAGCTAAAATGTTTAGTTTAATTCCACAATATGTGTACGATATATATTTTCCAAAAATTATATCATCCTAATATTACATTATTTGTATATTAATTTTTCCAAACCGTTTGTCCGTCCTTCAAAAAACATTTGTCATGCAAGCGAACAAAGAGCCATTAGAGCTTTTTGTCAGGGACAATATGTTTATGATCTACAATCTCCGTCCCTCCGTGTCCCTCTTTCATTTTACATCCCCTATTAGCAGTGGAATATGTCTGCTCACATTAACCTAATTTATGGTCAGGGCCACTGTAACAGCAGCACAGGTTAATGAATTTGGCATTACCGAGTAACTGTTATTGAGGGCTGAGGAGGAGCCCAGCAGATGGGAGAGATTGTAAAGCTCTCTACTTTGCATGACGACAGTTGAAAAGGAAATGATGTGAACACATGACGAACCCCACCACCCACCTGCACAATTGTGTGAACCTCTTGTTTTCTGCCTGGACGTTTCTGACTCATCAGATCATAATTTGTAAATCATGTACTGAGTCTGACTCAGCTAAATTCTAAATAGAATTATTATATGATTATGTTTAATTTGAGAGAATCAGTTTGGCATGCAAAACAGTTCTTAGTTAAGCCACCCTGGAATACAAGTGTTTCGACAATGGACTTTGTCAATTTGCATCTCCTTTTTTATCATACTTTTTAATTTTGAATCTATGTTCCTTTTTTTAACACACATCAAAATCAATATAAATATAAACTATGTATTAAAATGTTAAAAATGGGTATTTTATGGTACACTATATATTTATTTATTTATTTGATTAGATACTTTTTTTTTTTTTTTTTACTTTCACGCTGTAAAAAAAATCCCCATACAATTTGCGGTAAAAAAACGTATTTCATTAACCTATTAAAGTACTAATATCTGTTTTGTACCTTTGTAATACACTGACAACTATCAAACACAATGGTGATGAGAGTCACATGATGACTCAAAGCTCATCACAAGCAGCTTTTCCACAAGCTGAGAAAGACAATACTAATATATAGAAGGTGCACACACTGTCATTCACACAAACACTAAACACCATCATGGTAACACACATGAAATTTTAAAAATGCAATAAACATTCATTTAACAACATTAGATGTAACATAAAACCCTAATGTACATAACTGATCAGAAAAAAACTTACAAAAAAAAATACATCAAATGTGAAGTCACGCAGGGAATTGTGGGAATGTCATTTTATGGTTTTTCACTGTAAATTATACAATGACTTGTTATTTTTCACTTAAAAACTGTAAATTTAACGGTATTTTACTGTAAAATTACATTAAATGTACCTTTAGATATATTACAGTTATTCACCGTATATAGTACGGAAACTTTCTGTAAACCAATTAACTGTTTTAGCACCGTAGTATTTTACCGTTAAAATCATGGTCATTTTTTTACAGTGCGCTTTTTAAGCAAAAGTCTCCATTTAATTTCTTTCAAAAATAGAGGATGATACAAAACTATTTGACTTAACCCAGTATTGTGCACATCTTCTAAAGTGGACCTGCATGAATGCGAGTTTGCCTCAGATGTTCTGTTCACATCAATACTGTTTTTGGCTCAATAATATGTTGTGACATGCCAAATGGTTCATGATTGTCCTTTACATCGTCCAACACAATGAGTCTTAAGAAAACTGCCCTGTGATGACTCACTGGTCCTTGAGCTTGTCTTCCAGCCATTTCATTCCTCCCACCCTCCCTCCCTTTCTCTCTCTCTCTTTCCCTCCATCAGCATCTTTTATTCCTCTCCTCGCTTTCAAGGCACAAGTACTTCCGCCCTTTCTGCCTCAACACAGTTGTGCATGGCTCACCAACCCTTTCAATTTAGATTTCAATTATCATGTTAGTTTTGTGATTAGATTGTGTCCTCCAGGAATCAAACCTCGCTCTCTCTCTCTCCCTCTCTCTTCCCCTCTGCAATCAGATTGGATCTGATGAATTGCGGCTGTAATTACGGAAGTTATTGAATATGCAGATCGCTGATGACTAGCAGTGTATCTGTTCATAGTGCATTAACTCTAACTGTATCAAACGAGAGGCTTGTTCAAGACCCACTCAAGTAATGAGAGAGGGCCAGTGGATGCCATTAGCCGGAAATAATAGCACGCTTGAAAGGGGCGAACTCAATTAAGACCTATGTGGTCCCATTATGGTGCCTTTGTTTTATTCCCTGAGTGTACGGCTGTGTGTGTGTGTGCTATATGATGGAGTTTTCTGGCTCAGTTTCTGGCCAGGTCAGCTGATGAAGCATTGTGACCAGCGGTTTCACTGTAAACACACAATGAGGTCTCTGCTGGGAGGTTATGAATTGCTCAGCATGAGGTATTTTTTCCCTGCTCACTCTGAACGGCCTTTTTAAAGGGACTATGATGCAAACTCTGAGACTGATAGGTGGTAGTTGGGTGGGGAAGGGTGTCACGGTTAAAATGAGAGAGAGAGGGAGAGGGAGAGAGAGCATAAAGTAAGTGCTTGAACATTGTTGAAGCTGCTCCCTGTCTCCAAACCTTGGCCTCTGGGTCCACTACATAATCACTCACACACACAAACACACCTCCTCTCGCCCTGCGTATGTCAAGCTGCTCTCCCAACAGTTTAATAGCAAGGGTGCTACAGAGCGCTGTAATCTACACTTGACTCCTGAGCTCATAATGTGACATACCACATTACACAGAGACTCAGAGACAGACAGATGCTCACTAACTGGCCAAGAGATACTCAGTGTTTTAAAAGTGGAGGGCCCAGTGAAGTGGTAGCATTAAATTACCTAACCTGTCAGTCACAAACTTTTCATTTTTTCCCCTTTTTTGCCAAGAACAGTCAGAGCTAGAGCTGTTGAAGGGATAGTTCAGCCAAAAATTCATATTCTGTCATTTACTCATTCCCATTTAGTTCTGTATGTTTTCTTTTTTTCTTTTTGAAGGATGTTCACGCTGCTTTCTTTAATATGATGACAGCTTTTTTTTTAAAGTTAATTCATGAAGATTTTCAGTGAATAACAACCTCTAAATTTTGATCTGTTGCTCACACACTATTGTGAAATATTATTATAGTTCACAATTATGTTTTATGTTTTAATACATTTTATTTTATGCTTATTTGGTGCAATCCAAAATTCTTCTTATCATCAATGTTAGAAAACAGTTTTTGTTAAAACACTGAAAACAGCCACACAGGGAGTGGTTACATCAAGAAACAGTTACGCTGCTTTGAATGTATGCCTCTAGCACTACAATATTATAGTCAAATAAGCTTAAACCGGCACACACACTCGCACTAAAATGAAAGAATACAGTGTGTGAGCCATCTATACAGTACTATGAATCTCACTTATTTACTATCTCCCCAGAAATGAATCCTGGTGGGAAGTACACATACACACACTCCCTGCATGTTTAAATTTAAATTGTATGTAGCTAAATGGCCCACTGTTAAATATTTACCCTAAAATTGTCTCCATTTGCTGTGGAGGTGACATCAGAACAAAACAGAAGGAGCATCTGCCGGCATTATGCTTTCATAACGCTGCATAAAATGTGTTGTTTGTCGCCTTTAAAATGCAGCACTTTTATGAATAATGCAGCTCTTGATTTCAAGAGGAAACACTTAGAAGATGGATTCATAAAAAATAAATTCCCAAGTTAGTTCTTTTCCTCTGTGATCATAAGAGGAAGAGTTAGAAAGTTAAGTGCCACCACAGTAAATGAAACGAACTTGTCAACACAATGCTAAATTGTTAGCCGTAGCACTAGTGAGATAAAAGGCACTCTCTCTGTTTCTTTGTAACTGCTGGATTATGGGGTCTATTTAAGCTCTAATTAGTGTTCATTTCAGGAGTTTCCAGTCTTAAATGTGTATTAATGTAATGACAGAGGAAGTGTTTGTTTTTAGGCATCTAAGTGGAGAGGCTTAATACAGGCTAAATTAGCACATTCATTCTGACAAGTACTCTAATAACCGCTGTGGATTAACTTATGACCCTGTTTGGGCGCACAAAGCTCATGGCCACTGTTGCTCCGGTGGACCAAACTCACAGTAGTTAAGACTCCAAGAGGCTTTAGCGCCTGAACTGTTGGCCGCTGCCGCCTGGTTCCGTGTATATTATTAGGTTAATAGGATTTCACTTGTTTACACCAACTGTTAGCTTAACTCGAGGTCAAAGAGGTGGCTTAAACTTGTGTAATTGGCTTATTAAGAAGGCTCAAGTAGCATTGTAGTGAGGGGTTAAAACACACACACAGACACAGCCAGGGTGCCATGCGACGTGCGTTGAGCACAGACTAGCTGCGTGCTCGCTGTTTTTTCAGCTTCTGATAACGCGTGGATTGCGAAAGATGACCTTTGTCAGTGGCTAGCTATTGTTTGCGGATTGGTTGCACACTCCGCATGCTGTGAAAGACACATCTGCTGCCTCGCACGCAGAAACCGAGAGGGATAAAGGGGAGAAGGAGGGGAGGGAAGACCTGTGCCACACGTCCCACACTGCCACAATACCTATCCGCTTATCAAATATTTGTCTGGCCTTCGCTACCTATTTACTTTCCCTCTGTTTGCTTTGCTTATTCAAGTCTTGCTGTGTCAGATACAATGTTACCAAAGACTAGATGCTCTACAGTCTCTCTTTTTGGCCCGGGTTATTGACCTCCTTGCTGTCAGAGGGCACATGGACATTTTCTTTTGTTTTATAGTTTGCTTTCAATTTTCTCTTTCTGACAGCCTGTTTCTGACTGAAAAGTGCATCATACACCACCACACTCTCGCTCATAAATACGTTAGCGATCCGGGTTGCTCCGTGCTTCGATGACAAACAGAAGTGGTGTTAATTTGCTCACTGCTCACTCACTCTTCCCACAAACCCTCTGCTGAATGGCCCAGCTCAAAATGTGTATTTGTTTAATATGTTTTTGATTGATTCATTGATGATGATCCATACAGTCAGTATTGAGAACACACACACATTCGGGAGCACAAAAGGCCTCTTTGTGCTGCTGGCAGGCAGGGCTCATGAATTCGGGTAGTGGGGTTGAGATTACTCGATTATTTCATACGGGGGCCCAGGCAAATCACAGAGCCCAGTCCCCGCCGCACAGAGTGGGATGGCTGTGGCGACGACGAACCACAACAGAGGCCCAGCCCGAACCCAAAAGTGGTGGACAGCAGCCAGAGACAGATACAACCCACCCCGTCACACACTTGCGGTTTTTTAAAAGAAAGCAATTTAGTTAATGATTTCATTCTGAAAGCCTGTCATGATGCATGCGTCTTCCCCTGCCAGGAAAAGGAGAGCAGGGCGGAAAGAAGGAAAGAAAGAGAGACGAAGGTGTTAGTCAACATGACTACACTTAAGTTCTAACTGCTTGCGGCTGCCGCGCGGATCGTGTTACCGAATGGAGCAGACCGTTGTAATGCTACTTATAACTTTCTGAGGAAGCCCGTCACAGACCGTAGAGTTTTTTTAGCTAGGCTCCAGTCAGATATTTTTCCAGCTTGTTGAGAACATTTTTAAGACACTACTGTGCTGTTTTATCTGAAACGGGAGCATGTGAGTTGGTCAGACTCACGGTTTAATAGTAGACTGGTGAGACATTTTCTGTATCAGTCAGCGGCTAATCCAGTAATGTGCCTGCTTTCTGGCCTGGGTACAAATCTACTGCACATTTTTCTGTTCAACCATGCTTGTCAGCTCCCGGTTTTATTAGGCCGTGGTTCAGCATGTTTCGTATTCACTTTACCGCTTTTTCCCTGTGCCGCTCCATCTTAGCATTGCTAAAACATCAACCCTTCATGTACTCTCTGACTCAGATTTTCGTGGCAATTACACAGATCGATGGACGGACTCTCCCTCTCACCCTCTCTGTTCTCTTTCTCTCTGTCTTTTTTTTGTATCTGCTGTCAGTCATTTTGGGAACTTCTAACCACCTCCTGACAGACATGAGTGCCAGCCGTTCGTTTAGCAGGGGTTTTTATTCAGCCGCCTTCGTTCGACCTGTCACCGTGGCCACACACTGTTGCCCATGCTTTCCATTGAACAGGGGCGAATGAATTAGTTTCAGAGGTTTAAATCGGCAATCAATGTCACTTGCCCCAACATAATAAGGCTTAATCATAGATCTTCAAGATGTGTCCTGGCTGACCCTCACGATTCGTCAGGCATCTTTTACATGGCCTCATCTGGGTGGAGCGAACAAACTGCCCCTGTTTTGATTTTCCAAATGACGTGTCACATGAGTTGTGGCCGTTTTGGCATCTCCTCTTAGTACTCCCTAATCCATTCCTCCTTCTTTACATGTTTAATGTCGGAGAAAAATAACGCATATATATATATGTGTGTATATATATATATATAAATTAATAATTTTGAAGAGAGAGCACTAGAAAGCAACAAGGGCAGTTTAGGTCACAGCCAAAAATAAAAAATCAAATAAAATAAAATAAAATAAAATAAAAAAATAAAAAAATAAAATAAAATAAAATAAAATAAAATAAAATAAAATAATAAAAAAGTGGAAGAATTAGAAATGGGACTAGCAATAACTAATGAGCTGTTGTTCACCCGGAGTACCACAGCGTCAAAGGTAATTTCCTTAGCTTTTTTGCTCCACAGAAATCCCATTTATGAGATGAGAATGAAAGGGAACAAAACAGCTTTTCTTTTCATTAGGCGCTGCAAATTTTCCAATTTGGTTGACTAGCGACTGCCGCAAAAAAAAAAAAAAAAACTTCCTATTTTCGGAAAAGAAAGGAATTAGTGGGACAGTGGCTGGAGAAAGCAGGGCACTGTGTGCCGGCATTCCAGATGTCCAAACGGCAGTTGTACCAGCCCAAGTTTTTCTGGGCACCGGGTGCCAATGATGACCTCATGAGCTCCAGGCTGAAGACTGTAGGCATACAGTTCTCACTGACACGGGCTTGAATAGCCCTCAGCCTTTCATGCATCCATTCATTCTCTCCAGTCCTCTGGCGGCAAAATTACTCCCTCATAATTAGCCATTGTCCCCGTTTTTGGCTAGTCTGGAAAAAAAGTTTTTTTGGCTAGTCACTTTTGTGTATTTTTTTCCCCCGTTTTGCCCTTTTTTTTTCCCAGTCTATCACCCTCCATCTTGTCTAATACGTTTATTGTGAAACAGAGCAATATAAAGCCCCTTTCCTCTGTCTATCTTTAGCATTATCACTTCATTCTGTCTCTGTCTTCTGTCCTCGTCACAGTGGACTGTGAGAGATTTTACACTCGATTTGTTGACTCTTTTGCTATAAAGTCGGCCGCTCTGAAGAAAAGTATCTTTATAAATTACAGAGAGGACCTGTCCTTGAATGGTGCTTTGTTTACTGTTTTTCCAAAAAGGGGCCCCCACTATATTTCATCTGTCAGAGTTGCTTTTCTTTCCCCCAACAATGCTTGATTGTTTCCACAAAAAAAAAAAAAAAAAAAAAGAGAGGGACAGAGTAAGAGAGAGAGGAAAAGGGAGAGAGAGAGAGACAAACAGAAAGAATGAAAAAAAGAACTCAGGTTCAACAGACAGGAGAATTCTGTATTATATTTTCCTGCCAAATTCCGATCTCTGTTTTCCTTCCCCTGCACTCACAAAGGGCTCATAACTTACTGTCAACTGTGAGGGAAACCACAAAGCTCCACTGTTGCTCAGCAAATAGGCTGTGTTTCTTGATGGCTTCACTGGCTGTAAAGTTTGCTTAACTGCAGCACTGACACCAGGCACTTTGGGAACTGCCGCCCCGTAAGGCCCCGAGCGAGGGACGAAGCGAGACAGAAGAGACGGCGAGCTGCTTTTCTCGTGTCTTTGAATCGTCTCCGGCCGTACAGGGACTGAAAGAGACACGCGTGCGAGTGAGACTGTGTGTGTGTGTGAGTGTGAGCGGAGGAGCTTAACAGCTGCTCTGCCGGTGGCTCCGTTCATGTGCGTGAGCGTACTGCGTTCAGCGTGCCGTCGGATGTGTTCTGACAAGACGTGCCGTGGCTGGGACGAACGGCCTGTCTGTGCTCGAGTGTTTTTGTGTGTGTTTGTGTGTGTCAGAATTTGAGGAAGTGTTATGCCATCCAGCTCTGAAGTGGTGTGTGAAGAACAGAGAAGGACAGGAGCGGCCAAACAGGCTGAGGGGGACAGTATGTGAGTGTACACACATGATACACGCTCATTCACACACATATATCAAATTCACAGTGAGGACAGCGACAAGGGTGCTTGAACTAATGTTCCAAGAATATTTTTTTCTCAAACTTTTCTCCGTTTTTCGTTGAAGAATTATTACACGTGCTATGCTTGATATTTAGAAAAGACTTGGTGTTTTGGTTGTAAATTGACTTGTGTGTTGTATTTTAAGTGTTGGATATGGAGCAACAGTGTAAAGACAGTGAAAGAGTGAGTGATGTGTGGTGAAGGAGTTGTCAGAGTTGATTTTAAGGGTTGTAAGGTTAACATTTATGGAGTACAATTTTAACTTTTTTTTTTTTTTTTCATGGCTTTTAAAAGTGAAGGTTTTCTCAGATTATTAGAGGCGTCTTAGTATCACTATCTATAAGTGTTACACTTCTATCCAGTAATAAATGTATTCTTATTCATTTCTTTAATAACAATAATAATAATAATATTTTTATATTATTATTATTATTATTATTATTATTTTATTTAAATGTATTATTTATAAATTTTATATTTTCTTATAATAAAAAATGTTTATGTAAATATTATTTAAATATTATATTTGTATTTTTATTAGTCTATATTTGTTTTGTGTTTTTTTTACAGTTTTTATTACTATTATTACAAATAATAATAATTTATTTATTTGTTTACATGTTTTAAAAGTTATTTTATTACATTTTATTCTTATTTCTTAAATAATAATTATAACAATACATCATAATAATAATTCTATTTATTTTATTGTTTATTTACTTATAAATCAATTAATAATGCCATAAGAGGAGATATCAAAATAGAGCTTGTTTTCTATTGAAATTTCTACTCAGTAGCACTTTCTGATCAGAAGCCCTAGTTCAGAGAGACAACGTTCTTTCCTTTTGTCCTGATGAT
This sequence comes from Ctenopharyngodon idella, assembly GCF_019924925.1. Lineage (NCBI taxonomy): Eukaryota > Metazoa > Chordata > Actinopteri > Cypriniformes > Xenocyprididae > Ctenopharyngodon > Ctenopharyngodon idella. The sequence goes on from NC_067226.1 coordinate 4,413,503, forward strand.
TGTTCATGGATGGGTAGACTGCTCAGGTACAATGGAAGGTGATAATTTGAAGGTGCTAAACAGCTACAGCAGGGATGATAATTTTCCAGCCCAGGTTTCACAGGTGACAGAGGGTTGATTATAGGAGGTGAGGACCTTGAGAGTCTGTGCCGTCACCTGTGTGATCTGCTGTCAGAGAGACACTCACACAAAGACACATATGCAAACTCATGCCACTGTATGTCTCGCACTCCTGTTCTCACTCTCTGTGGGACACCAGTTCATGTGTGTGTGATCCTTGACAGAAATCTCTGCAGTCATGTTTAGTATTAATGAGCGAGAGTATTATCTTCATTTTATGTTTAACATTGTGCTGCTGTTTGTAACTAAGTATCGATGACTTTGTAATTGAACACTCACAGCCTTTAGGGCTGCAGCAGCTGCTGTTGGTAAAAAAAAAAAAAAAAAACTGTAAATGTAAATCATTAGTATTCAGAAATTGTTTTGTCAGGGTGTATTTACTGGTGCAAAGGTTTATTTTTTCTTTCTTTTTATTTGTTTTGCTGGTGTTGTTTGCTCATTTATTACTCTCTGTTTACACTCAAGAGACCAACACAATTATCATAAAAGCGTATTATTATAAACCTCACTGCAGGAATACTACACAATACACAGTTGCTCATTTATTTTTCTTTTTTTTCTGCGGATTTCCTTTTTGATGCAAACACTTCCTGTTACACTTGAAATAATTGCATTGGAGTGCTCTGTTTCAGATTTATGATTAGCCTTTTAAACTCTCATGAGAAAAGTTTTTTAATAGCACCGTTTTACATTGCTATAACTTTCTCTGTCCTACCTTTACGTTTCATATTAGCCTGTAAGCGTGTGTGCATATGCTCAAGCACATGTGTGCTCGGTCGTGCGAGTGTGTGTGTGTCTGTGTGTGTGCCGTTACCCGTGGAAACTTGAAGCCCTGTCATAAAGCAGCTTTTGCCATTTTTCTGCTCACCCATCGTTAGTTCCTTCAACAATGGCCCTCTTGTTTTACCCCCTTTTATTTGATTATTTCTCTTCATATAGGTCTGGGTGGTGGTGCCGGAGTGAAAAGCGGCCTTCTAATATTTCCTTTCAGGAGTGGCTGGTGATTTAGGGGGTCTGCAAAGGCCTGTGGTTTTGAGGGGGGTGTGGGGTGTCCAAGGGGAAGGGGGCAGCAGTGACACCGTAGCTCAGGAGTTACTTATCGCCATTGTCTATAAAAGGGCAACAGAAAGACACGGCAGAGACAGAAGAGCAGGGGGCTTCTAACGATTGAGAGGGGCGAAAGCGGATATCCCAAAACACATGGCCCCCAGTCATGAGACCCCCTGAGGAACACCAGCGCGGGGTGTCTTCTAATGCCACTAACCAATTAAACAGAGGTCAGTGCGTGATGAAACGTTAGCAGCGGCAACAATTCATGAGTCGAAGCATTCCAGGCTACATGAGAACTCATGCCGAGAACTTAACTCCTAATCCTCATAAACGTATCGCAATATTGTCAGCTATATATGGGGCCTTTCTCTCTCCCTTGGACTGCGAAAAGACAAGCTGTGCTGCTCTACACTTATTGATTGGTTTGGTTTGTTAGCTGTCCATTGTTATTGTGTAATCAGGCCTGAGTGGGAGAAGGCTGACAGGAATTCATATGAGGCCACTCTGGCTTAGCTGATATATTCTCTGCTTAATATGCACAAAGACCAACGGATCGGACTTATTTACTGGAGAAACAGATTGAATTATTAATAAGAATAAAAGGAAGCGCTGCGGTGGCTTGCAGGACTGTTGCATGGGTGTTTCTTGCAACGTAAAACACCATTTCATTTGATGAAATACGATGGCGTCTGGGCTATTTCCCCTCCTCCGTCATACGCCACATACTGATTTTTGTTTTATGGGTTGTAGGGAGAAATTAAATGATTCTGAAGTGAGCTTAAAGGAAAAACCCTTCTAGGAATCAGGCCTTTATTCCAGCTAAATGGCGGCCACATTGTTCCATTCTCAGCCGTGGGTGCAGATTAGCCTGGTGGATGTGAGTGGGGCGGGGGGTGTTATGGTTGGGAGGGATCGGGGGGCAAAACTCATGAACCCCAGCACTCACTGGCTGAGCCGCCCTCCCAGCACTCCTAATGAATTATTAACTCAAACTGACAAATAGTGTTACGGGGCCTAGGCTCAGATCTGTTGCGTTTTCGAGTAAAATTGCTGTAGACACATGTTACAGGAGGATGGAGTCAGCCCCTCTCTCTCTCACTATCATGCCTCAGCAGTTTGACTGATGGCTAGAGACTGGAGGGTAAGGCCTGAGAGACTGAATATTTTAGAGGTAAAATAATACCACTTGATTTACTGTGTAATACAAAAGAAGTGCTTTGTTTCGCTCGCAGTCCATTGAAGATGAAGGTGGGGGTTGTTGTGCTGGAAGCTCCGGCTCTTTGGATCCATGAATAAAAAATCTCTCTCTCTCGCTCTCACTTTCTCTTCCTCTAGCCGCCGTGCGCCCCTTTCGCACACCGTTCGGCGCTCTGAACTTTGCTCTTAAATTTGATTTTCAATTAACGCTCTACAATTTTAGAGATCACTTTCTGTTTGATATAATTACAGGAAACAATTTATTGGCTGATTAAAATTGAGGCCTTGGTCTCGCTAAAGAAAATAGGGGTGCGGAGCGGTCTGGGTCTCTGGTGCCTTCCTCTGCGCTAACTAACAGACTTAGCTTGTTTGCACAGCTGCGGTATCCTACTTGATTAACTTTCATTGACTTCCATTGTCCACTTCTGTTGGCTTCCGCAGAGCTCATCTAAGACTTTGCGAATGTGTATGTATTATTTTTATATATATTTCTTTAGTAAGCATAACGCAATTAATATTACGGCAGCTAGCTAGCGTGAGACAATAGTAGCTTGAAGCTTTTTTTTTTTTTTTTAAAGCTCACTTACCGAACTGTATTAAACAATTCATATTGAGAGTGTGAGGCTTAAGTGCTCAGCCATGTGTGCAAATTGATGGCACATCTTTAAATGAAGTAGTCATACTTTAAAAGGGCCTGAGAGCAATTGGGCCTGACAGCCCGTTGCAACCCACACATCCCTCATGCGCCGGAGTGCACGGCCGCCGCACGCACATGAACAGATTAACTCACAGTTTGGTGTTAAAATAATCTCTCCCGGTGTCAAATTTGTTTTCGTCCCACGATGAGCCACATGCTGGAAAACTTGGCAAGGCTGGAGATGGAGTTCTGGAGGCACCTTGGGCTGCCTTCATTACCCAGCCTGCCTCTCTCTCATCTCCCTGCAGTCTCAGTGGGCAGTGGGAGGACATTAGCTCACCTGCAGCCCTTGACCTAGAACGCCCATGCCCTTTGTCCAGGCTAATGCGGCTAGCGGCAGCGCTTGGCTTCCATTGCTGTAGATTCTGGACATTTCTGACTCAAAACAATAATGCTCATCCCTGTGGTCAGCAGTCGGTCGTGTGTATGTCATTGTTCATGATGGGTGCTGGCTGTCTAGTGTAAATTACTATCTCTGAGTAGACTATTTAAAGGCTGGTAGAAAAGTTGTGTTGGCTAATTCTCAAATCACTAGATCAGTTGCAGTCTTTTGATTAAGTATTTAAGTCAAGCGTTTAATTCGATTAGCAGGTTAGGTATTCATTTCCTCAGCAGTAGTAGAGTGATTTCATTAATTGTTATAAAAACACAAATGACCTGTTCATTTTACTTTATTTTATCTAGGACTGAAAAGTCAAATTTGTGGGATTAAAGAAACTTGGTTGAGTTTAATGCTCTATGACATGATGACTTTTGTTTGAAACAAATTAATTTACCAACCCCATTTTGTGAAATGGGAAATTCACTATAAATCTTAAAAGTTACATCCCCTCTGCCATAGCAGCCTGGTCGATTTAATCCCTAAGTACAACTGCAAAAGCAGAAAAGCACAATTACAACAAAAAATGAAGGAAAATGGCACATTTATAGAGTCAATATGAATGTAATGACCAAATTCCCGTTAAGTGTCAGCGTCTCAGCGTCACCGCTCTTTTTGTGGTTGGTGGCAGGGTTAGCGCTTTAATGAGAGCGTGTTATATGGTATGGTAACCCTCTTAGCGCGGTAATCAGCCATGGGGCGGGGGGATCGGGCCTGCCTCAGGCAGCTTTCCAGCCATAGCTCAGCACGTCCATTTACATTAAACAAAGGATTAAGAGGGACCCCAGTGCATGCCGTTTTCCCCGCACCAAGCTCAGAGCCATTGATAGGATCTCCCCAGCTCTGATACCGGTCCAATCGTGGGGTTAGATGTGGCACAGAGGCTCAGAACGGCTGCCAACTTCATATATATGTGATGTGAGAGCACTCATAGAGAATGAAAGTCGAGCTCCAGCATTTCCGGTCTGACATTTGCAAGACTCTTTATTCTGGATGATGTTGTTGGAAGTTTGAATATGTTTTCTGACACACGCTTCCTCTGCCTGTCTCTCAGCAGAATCATGTCTTCCAAGCAAGCCACCTCTCCATTCGCCTCGGCCCCTGACGGAGGTGAGGATGGATTGAATCAGGAGCGCATGTCCTGGGAGAAGGAAGAGAACTCTGAGTCACTAGTCACCCCTCAGCTGCCCCTGCACAATCTGCTCCACAACAAACCTCCCCCGGAGGAGCTCCAGCCAATCAGCAGCAGCGTGCCGCCCGAATCCGACTGGGACAGCCTGATGTCGGCCCAGCAGCGCATGGTGAGTGCCACTGCCAGCGTTTCATAGCTCATTTACGTGTGCTAACACAGGCTATGTGTGTTTTTAATTTTCTAATGAGGTGTAGATGAAAGATTGCATTATTAAAAATTGTTGGCAGGATTCAAAGAGTGACAACCGTCTGGTCGAGATTATTCGTTTAGAACTTTCTGGATATTTTCCATTTACGACACAATCTTACGACATTAACACAACATCCATGTCATCTGTAAACCTCTAGATGTATCCCACATCTATTCTCTCAAAACAAACACACACACCCTCTGTACTCCTGCAGAGAGGAATCCTCAACCCAAGGACACAGCTAGAAGAGAGCAGGTCTCTCTGGAACACTTTTGAATGAAGACTTAAGACTTCGCGATTTGCCAAGGACTCGGCTTTGAAGTCTAAGTCCCCCACAAGCGCCTGGAGATCCCTCACACTGTAAAAGTGCAGGAGAACCACGTATTGAATTGCATTTCATGTCAGAGCGATTTTATGAATCTATAAATAGAGAAACAATGAGAAAGCGGATGAGGAGTGGGAATTTGAGGGAGTTAAGGGAGCCCCCCCTTCCTCCGTGGTGGTCTCTCTAGACCAAGAGGCATAGAGCCCAGACGTGAGACTGACAGCCACTTATTGTTCGATGCTTGTAAAAGGGAATTCTCTATAAACCTTCCCTCTGCTGCTGCTGCTGCTTGCCCAAAGCTAGGATGACTCCGACCAGCCCCCGAGGTCTGGACTCCCCTGGCCCGGCAGCATCCAGACGCCAAACCCCTCTTTAATTAGCCTAAAAATGTAGCTGTCATGAGAGGATTTTTGCTTTTTCTTTAACTAAAGTTTGCATTCCATTGGTGGTGTGACATCAAATGTGTGTTACGGACAACAGGATGCACTTTTGCACCCATAGGAAAGAAAAATAGAAATGAGATTTTTTATCTCAAATATTTCTCCTAGAAAGCAATGAGATTAAATAGAGATAAAATGGAGACTTTTCTTATCTGAACAGCTTTTCAGATTTTTCTCATGAAAAAAAAAATGCATCTCTCTCCTGTAGAAGTTCAGAAGAGACCTCCACAATGTCTCAATCTATGCTCAGATGTGCCAAGATATCAAAAGTCAAAGATTTAAATATGAACTTCAACATTTCTAATCAAATGTCTCATATATGTGTCTTTTTATTCCTTTCAAGGAAAGAAGTGTATAAACTTATGTAAATTTGATACATTTGATAATATAATATAATATAATATAATATAATATAATATAATATAATATAATATAATATAATAATGGCTGTCTTCACCTCTTCCTCACATGTAAATGCAGAAGACTTCAACACTGCTCAGGTGGTGCTGGTTCCTAATTGGATTACAGAGAGCTTTTGTGATTGGTGTAATTAGAAGAGCATTTCAAAGAATTGTTACCGCACTGCTGTGGTTGGATATGCATGGGATGATCTCTTGGTTTCCTCTTGATATAATGAGGGAAAGCATATGAAAAGTTAATTGTGCTCATTTGATGTTCAAGTGCAGCTGCTTGTGTTTGATTTGCAGTGAGCGGTGCACTCGCTCTCGCTTGTATTCACATGAGCAGGACGTCCTGTTGTTGAGTGAGATTTTTTCTTCAGTGGGGTTGTAGTTTGTTTCAACTCTCACCTGATAAATATTTCACTGCGCTTTGGATAAAAGCATCTGTAAAATGTAAATGTAATGTGAAGTATGTGCAGACTCTTACTGTATACATTTGAAATTCTTTTTAGTGTATATTGAGTCATGCATTAAGATCTGGTATGTCAATATAAGTGTAGAGAATGCCATGGAATAAAAGATAAAATGGGCAAAGTTGTACAAACATAAAAAGAAGAATGCCAGCGCTGAAATTGGTTTTGGAGGTAGGCAGTGAATAAAAACTAAACCGGAGTATAAAATGAAAGACAGACAGTTGTCTCTGCTATTGGTGTTATTGTTAATCTCAGTGTCGCCTGTGTGCAAGCATTACCATATTTATGTGAACAGAATAAAATTTTATTGCTCAGGTATTACTCATTCATAGGCCAGGAGACTTAATGCATTTGCCAGTTATGTTTCATGTAAGTATTAATTTGTCTTCATATTACCCTAGGGGCCCAAAAATAAAGTAAAAATTACAATATTATTAAATTATTAAGTCCAAATAACTGTTTTCTCTTTTAATATATTTTGTTGTAATGTTTAAAATATGTAATTTATTCCTGCGATGGCAAAGCTGAATTTTCAGCATCATTACTCCAGTCTTCAGTGTCACATGATCCTTCAGAAATCATTCTAATATGCTGATTTGCTGCTCATGAAACATTTCTTATTATTATCAATGTTGAAAACAGTTGTGCTACTCTATATTTTTAGTATATTTTATGTTTAGTTTGTTTTTCAATACATTTTTTTTTTCAGGATAATTTGATTAATAGAAAGTTCAAAATCATTTTTGCTTTTTTTAGTATTATAAATGTATTTACTGTCACTTTTGAACAATTTAATGCATCCTAGCTGAAAAAAATATTAATTTCCTAAAAATCTGAAACTCTGAACGGTAGCATATTCATAAAAATTGAGAAAAAATTGAGACACAATAGAGTTAGAGTAAATAAACTGAAGAATTTGATGAGACATGTTTGAGTTCATATTGGTATCGCTGACTTTTGATTGCAGACTTTAATATCAAGTCTCCATTTAATGTTGTCGTCTGTAAATTTGACTTCCTTCGTGTGTTAGCAGAACCCTCAGTCTGTGCCACCTGATTTGAGTGATCTCATTCGTGTACCCCTGCCACATAATCATACTGCCCTAATGCCCGTCTGTGCCCTGCTCTCCAAACATACACCTGCCAGTTTTTCTCTCATTGATGGAACAATCCTATGCCCAAATTCTTCTCTGTCAGGACTCCCTCTCCACTCACTAATGTGCTTTTGCACTTTATTTTACAATCACTCAGTAGTGTGTAGAGTTACTGGGATCTGTGTAGGCTCAGACAAACAGATCGCTTCTCCCTTTCACTCTGTTTTCCCTCTCTGTGTACTCGCTCGGGGAACACTGAGCTATCAGCTGCAGACAGAAGCTCAGTTAACCACTAAACCACACACAGGTGGGACCGCAAAACAACAGCAGCTTGAGACAGGGCCCAGATTTACGATGGCCTGGAGGGTTCCGCGCGGAACAGCCACCCGCTCGAACCAACAAATTACACTGCACTCGAGCTCGGCTCAAACACGCACTCATAACCTTTGCAAAGGAATTACAGCAATGACTATTGTGAAGAGAAAAGAGTAGTTAAACACCCCTTCATCTACAATTCTGGGCAAAAAAAAAAAAAAAAGCCCAGAATGGCTAAACACTAAGCTTTTAATTATCTTAACCACAAATTATTGGTCAGGAAATTAGAAAAAATTTAAGCAAATGCACTAATTAAAAAGCCATTGCTGTCTCAGAAAAAAACATCAAAGACAGAATTAAGTTTTTGGCGGAATATGGGAAGCTGTGTGTGGAGTGATGAATCACAATGAAACACGAGTTGCACAGTGTCTTCAAAAATCTGCTGAGAAATATAATAATAAATGCATCTCTACCACAGTGAAGTATGGAGGAAGAGGTGTCATTGTGGGGAGCCTTTTTAGCTGCTGGTATTAGTGAGCTACTTCACTGTGAAAAGTCATGCTTTGGAGTACAGGAGCATATTGCAGAATGGCTTGCTTTCCACAAATGAAAAGTTGATATCTAAAGAGGAATGATCAGATGTTATCTTCCAACAAGACAATCCTCCTGCCCAAATTGCAAAGACAACCAAGAAATGGCTTGAGAACAAGTCCATCAGGCTCATGTTTTGGCCTGTCAGAGTCCAGATTTGAACCCGATAGTGAATATTTGGTCTCACATTAAACTTAAACGAACTGGGAGACATTTTTCAACTATTCGTGAACTGTTTGAAGCCAGTAACATTAAGTAGAACAACACTGGCTCTTCTTCTTCCTAAGCTGTCTGCAAGTTGAGGAAGGCTTTTCCGTTACTTTAACTACAGTATTTGTGCAATTCTTTCTAATTTCCTGACCAGTGATTTTGTGATTAAAATGGTTAAAACCACTAAATATTTTGCCCCCCCCCCCTTTTTTTTTTTTTTTGCCAAGGTCTGTAATCATTTAAAGTGACCTAAACTCACTTTCGCTAATATATATGTCTTTAGCATTTTCTTAATTTTTAAACTTATTATTGTATTTTAAATGTGATTATATTGCTATCTTTTTCATACTTTGACATTTAACATCTATTTTTTCATAATGTAAAAAGTAAAAAAACCTTCTCTCAAATTCTTTTGTTTTTTCCTGCAGGAATCAGACAGCAATAAAGTATGCTCCTTATACTCCTTCCGGAATAACTCTACCTCTCCACACAAGCCAGAGGAGGGGGCCAGGGAGCGCGGCGACCTGCTGAGCAGCTCAGCCTTCGGAACACCAGAGCGCCGCAAAGGAAGCCTGGCCGATGTGGTGGACACACTGAAACAGAAGAAACTAGAGGAGATGACAAAGACAGAGCAAGACGGTACGGAAGGTTTCGGCTTATTTGTGTGTTTGGATTTAGGAATTTACGTTTCTCTTAGCGAGAAGCGTTTTTTGGCATGCGTCGATCTCCTCAGTCACTCTGTTTTCCTCGTTCGCCTGTCCTCTTTCTCTATAATGCCTTATTCTTTCTCATTCAGTATAATCTGTCTCTTTTCTCCCACTGTACACACACACACACACCATCGTTTAATCTGGGAGGACTGACGTGGCTATGTTTTCCAGTTTGTTCTGAACCGAGTCCAGTGTGACAAAGAGTGGGTGGCACTACCCCTCAGCTTAAGTGTGGTCTCCGGGCGATGCCAAACCAAACTCTCAGACCATAAAACACACGCCACGACCTGACGCCAGGAACATTACCTTTTTATTCTTCAGTACAGACGACAGCATTCATGCCGCAAAATTCATCTACAGACCAACTCAAATAGCTCCAAGAAGACTTTTTTTTTCTTCCATGTGTTTAGGGCCCAGAAGTATCCAAGGTTTTGGCAATTAAATTTGAAAGATATAAAATACATATGTATAGTGTAAGAATTTTATTATATGAAGGATTTATGAATTTGACTAGGTATACGTTGCAGATTCTGCAGCAAGTTGCTCAGTAAAAGCAGTCCCATGACTAAAAGGAGACTCTAACTAATTGATCAAATTTCTTTTTATTTTGTTTTATTTATTTTTTAAAAACTTTTAATGAATAGTTTGATGCAGATCATGCCGCAGTGGAGCGAGTCCTCTGGGAATACGACCAAAAAGCAAATACTGGAAAGAGTTGCTGAAACGGTTTCTCTCCTCATAATTAGTGTAAAGCAGGAACCTATACAATCAAATATTACACACACACACACACACACACGCACACACGCACACACACACTCTCAGACAGTATTGCTCCTTGGGGAGATACTAGTCTCATTTAAGCATCTTGGGAACTCTTAGCCCGAACACTTGATCAGAGGAAGAAATTAGGCCATAATTCAGTTAAAAGTTGTTTTTTTTTCCTCGCATATTTTTTCTCCCGTTCTGTGAAGGTCTTCATATTAATTTAATCGTATTTGTTTATGGTCTGTTTCATTATCGCCAAGGGTTAGAGAAATATTTTGAATAAGAAAATAGGACAAATTAAATAAATCTGAGTGAGAGGCTGTCAGTCATGAATATTTTTATATTCATAATTGATATAGAAAATCACGACAAGCCATCCATTATCATAAAGGGGCTTCATTTTGTAGGGCGGTGCAATGAAATAATTTAACAGCAATCTAAATTTATGTAAACTGATTTAAGATTTTTTTTCTCTAAAAATATTTCCACCTATAATTTGCCTGTCTGTCAATTAAGATGCCGTATTAAACAAAATGCAGTTTTGGAAATAGCACTTAAAGTGACTTGCTATATAACGTTCAACTAAAAAAAAAAAAAATCTTTTGATGCATTTTTTTTTTTTCTCATCTCTCCTGCATCTCCATGGTATCTAGAGGTAGTGTGAAGGGCTCGTCTCCTCATAGGTTCCTTCTGTTGTTTCTAGTAAGGTATTTTTTAAGATGCGCTCTCAGCCCTCTGTGTGCTAGGGTGCTATGCTAATGAGCCCCAGCTGGTATGGCCGGTTGCTGCTGTAATTTAAATGGTCAAGTGCAGCTCGTAATCCTAAAGGCCCGTATGTTTAGTGCAGGCAGGAGAGGGTGCTTCACTTCTAGTGTACAGCTGTGTTAATCTGCCCTTAATAATGGAGACAGAGCCGACCTCATGCCTCCACACCTCACGCCACAATCTCCCCCTTTGCACGGAAATTAGTTTCTGAGCTTGAGAGACACAAGAGACATGCAGAGTTCAACACGTTAGCGCTGAGATGCTAAAATGGAGCGGTTCTGCGTCCTTGAGGACGTCTCAGTTTGGTGCAGCTGTAAGGGGAATCTTCATGCCTGCAGAACCTCAAATGTCAGGATTAACCCCTTGCATGACTCCAAAAGCAATTGAGAGAGACATGTGTTGTCTTAACGACAAAGCATGTCGTTATGTTATGTGAGGCAAAGAATGGACAAGCTAAAAATATTGCTCATCTCAGCCTGTTATTAAGGGAACAACTGTAACCTTTCATTAGCTTACCCTGCTAACTGTCTTAAGGTGCAGTCACACTAAAACTGTGCCCTAAATTATGTACTGTGTTTGATGGACAACTGATATAGTATTTCATCTGAGTATTGTTCTCCTACTGACTGCACATTTGGACATATTACCCATTTGATGTAGGGCCTTTCGCATACTGTATAGTAGAAAGTGGGGCAGGTTTTAACACCACAACGAATATGTGCAACAGGAAATGATTTGACGCTTCTTTTTTTAAATAAAAATATCAATGACAAGTAATACAGTAATAAAGTAAAGAAGTAATCTCCTTAACTTTGCCGTAACATTGCAAACCAAGAAATCTTAAATTTGCAGAAAATAAAACTTTTCCATTCTTTTGTTTGAACACTGTTAAAGCTAAAAATTTTAACCATCTCCCTCCATTATTCCAATAAACCTTGGCTCTTATGATTGCTTTTGCCTGGTCTTAAGCTTTTTAGTGTTTGACAATGGCATTGTGTAGGCAGCACATACTGCAGTGAAGCGTAACGCTTTGTTGGTAAAAGAGTGTCTTTTGATTTCAGTCAAGGAGAGATAGATTCAGACATACTTGAAAGGTTGCATTTCATATAGACGCACACTGTACTTCTTACCCGTCTTTACACACACTTAATTGAATGTGCACTGGGGCCCTAAAAGTCAACCGCTCTCAAATTCAATCAGACCTATTAGAACCATACCGCAAGTCAGTGAAACCGGACTGTCATCTCCATCTCTCCTCTCACTAACAATCCTTAAAGTGCCTTAAGTGCTTGTGACCGCTCTAATGAATGAAAATATCCTGCCTAGAGGACTGCATTAAGCTGAATAGTCACCTTCGCTGTAAAAGTGCCACATGAACCTCTTCATCCACAGAGGTCTTAGGAATTTCTGTAACTGGTATTGTAAAACATTATTTATAGAGAGCTCTCTAGATGGTGCTTTTTGATTGTTTAAAATGCCTAAAGAGGAAAATAATCAAAATTAAAAAAAAGAAAAATAAACAGGACATGATCAGGTCCATTATAAAGATTCTAGGTGACCTTGTCTGGGATTCACAAGCAATTAAGGCCCTTTTTATGAAATGTACTTAAGTAATGATCGTTGATATATGAATCCTTCGCTGTTGGTTGTTTTCATTGTTGCAGTTATGTGGTATTCTTTCGACAGTTTTATGAACACTCCTTTTTAGTGGAGTGATTCTTTAACCTCTATTTCAATGAACTGCTCTCACCCTTATTCAACCTTGAATTGATTTGTTTGCAGTTTAATGCTCCAAATATCTGATTTGTACATTGAGCAGTATGCTTAGACACTGCCCATCTCTCTTACTGACTTTAAATTTTATTTTATTTTATTTTATTTTATTTTATTTTATTTTATTTTATTTTATTTTATTTTATTTTATTTTATTTTATTTTATTTTATTTTATTATTTATTCTTGGCCTATCTGTAGCGGACAGAATTTTAACATCGGCGCATCCCAAGTTTTCTTTTCACTTTAACATTCCCACATCACTTTGTAGCAGACAGGGAGAAGCATCCACACCTAGTCAAGAAGGCATGCTGCCTACTGCTCTAGTTTGGGCACCAGTGAACCACTGGCTCTGCCAACTTAGTCAGCAGTCTTGTATTGGCAGGATTGGCCATGGCTGCTGGTAATAGCTTGTTTGCTGCTAATCCACGCTTAGAGCCCTGTTCGTCTGAATGCCAGCATTACATTTTGCAGGCAGTTCAGTGGCAGGAGTTCAGATTAGTGGCTGAAAAATAGACCATCCATGGAGCCTGTCATTCCTCTATGACATCCTGTCAGTGTGCACCACTTCTGCTGAAGACCACACACGCTGTTATGTAGTTTGCAATCTGTTACAAAAACTATCAATTTTAAAGTATGCATTTTACTTAACATTTCTAGAAAAAAAATCAGCTGTTTGCCAGGATTTGTTATATAATGCTCATAATTCTCATAGATTGGACAAAAACCGCCATAAAAAAAGTGTTTCTTGTGTCAGTGTCCCTGCACAGTTGCTCAACCCTATACACCCTGTAAAAGTGAAAGGGCAAGGATGTTAACCACGTTTAGAAAAATGTCAGAGCAAACAGGTGTAGAAGAGGCACTTTCTGAAGACGAGTGATTTACACCCGCAGGAGTGACCTAGGTGACAACATGAACAGTTGCTAATGTGGCATGGTTGAGGGCTTTCTCTGAGCTGGTAACCCTGAGCCCTCTGGGGGGGGTAGAGGAGAGTCGAGGTTAGTGAACGGCTCTATACACCTGGAACTTTGTGTATTGAGTTAATGAGTTTAGCAGGGGGGGGGCAGATTCTTCATTGCCTCCATCCCACGTAAAGCCTGATCTCTGGAGCAGGGGGATATTTCTAGAGCCCCCCCGCCCTGCAGATCTCAGCCATTTCAGCAGCAGGTGAGCACCGGTGTGCATTTGAATAACAGCTGTGTGTGTGTGTTACCTTCCTGATCTGCTCTATGGGGGCTATCTTTCCTCAAAACCTCCTTTGAGGCACTCGTTTTTCTGTTGAAGTGTGTTTGTGAAGGCATTTTTTAGGAACCTACCACACTCCCCTATATTTATACATTTCTTACTGAAATCTGTACTTTTTTTCCTTTTCTTCAACATCCAGTCCAATATCTCCAGGCAGCATGTGTCTTTTCCCCATCGAGATCGAGAGATTGATGGGTTTGGGCAGCGGGAGAATTGAGTGCCGAAAGCTGTTTTACCGCATGCCATTTCGGTTGCATTTTTATGACCCTCTTGAAAGGGTTCTTGTTGAAATAGCAGAGGGGCTAGCGTTGCTTTCCGGCTGCCCTGTCATCCACTTCTGATTTCTATTCCACCTAATTAATAACAATCTTTGTTGTAATGATGTGTGGCACCGGCCCTAGACTTGATGCATACACAATGAGGTCGATCTTTTTAATTTCTTGGCTAGTGTTCGGTCCGAACCTGAGCTCTGGAAGCGTGCTTCAAACGCAACGTTCCATCTCTCTGTTATGTCAGTCCACCGATCCCTTGGGCAGAGTACACTGGGCCAAACATCAGTCGTTGGAAGTTTTCTCGCCTCTTGCACTCTTCTGTCTACCTTCGACCGGACTGCTTGTCAGAAAGAAAGCCTAAGGGTTTGATTAATCCAAGTGTGCTCGTACACGTCAAAATATGTTATCTTCAGGGTTATGTGTGAATCTCGAGAGTTGGCAGGTAAGCTAGTGTGCGGGTGAGTTGGTAGCTCAGTAAAGAGCAAGATCTGGCCCATCACTTTTGTTTGAATAGGTAATGTAAATCTGCTGGGGTTGAGCAGACATGAGCTGGAATGGCTTGTTAGGACACATGATCAAAAGCTTGTCTTTCTGCTCTCTGCTCCTTGCCAGTCAACTCTCTTGTCACCCTGCGAGGCAGACGGCAAATAGATTTTTTTACGTTGCGGGCATTCTGCCACTCTGTGGACTTTGACAAAAATGATAGCGCCTACTCCTCCTGTCATTTCCCTTAGAGACAGAGATACACTACTGACAAGCCTTCAGCACCAAAAAAAAAAAAAAAAAAAACTGATACAAACAGACTCTGGCAGCTCTGTTCAATCCATATCAAAACCCTTTGCAGCCTGTATGCTTCATATCAAACATCCATAATACAAACACACTACCCCGAGGAGCATGTGACAGGAGAGACAAATCGTTCCCCTCCTGACTGCCTAGTGTGGACCTCCAAAACTCTGTCCCTGCTCCAAATAGAGTGCTCCTCTTTCAGATGACAAAACAAGCAGCTGCTTCTGCCTCACTGTGCCATTCTCTGCATCCATATCACCTTCCCTCTTCTCAGATTCCCATTAGTCAACAGTAGCAACTGCTGCAGAGCATTCCAGGAGCCATCTTCTCTCTCGAGCTCAGCTGTTGACTCTGTCCCTCTTGTGTGGGATCAAGCACAACGCCTCCATTGTGCCGGTCTCTGTCATTGAGCTGAGGCTCTCCTGATAGGAGGAAACGGGTGTTTCAGGGAGACAAATCACAGCCAGGGCTCCTGAACAGAGCTCCATTTGTCCCCCCTCTCTCACCATAGGTACGTCTCCTCAGCTGTGAATGAGACTTTCTTATACTGCATTTCATATACCTTAATGTATACATCACATTAACCTACTAGGGTCCTATATAAGTGTATAAGTGTGCACTAATGCATGTTTTAAAAAAGCAATATTTACATTTATTATAAATACAACACATTATGCAAATTATCAAAATGTATTTTTTGTCATCTCTAAATGTTAATTTTTTTTTTTATTATTATTTAGAGACAACGTACAAAATACTTTTAATTTGCATGTTGTGATATATTTATTTAGGCATAATTTTATTTACTATATAACCCTAAATATACTGTGGTCCTAAAGAATATCTATATACCTTTGGACATGCAAGTCACACTTAAAATCTCTGAATGTCACTGCAGTATAGATAATAAATATCAATCCAAGTGGCATCTGTAAAGAAGTGATGTTATATTTATTGTCACCATTTTTTTTTTTGTCAATTTTGTCAATTAAGTTTTTTTTCAATTAACCAAATAGACTGAAGGTGATTTTAGTGGATGTATGAGGTCAGTTCTTCTCAAGTTCAGACATGTCCTAGCTGAGTAACTACAAGTGATGTCCATGACAATCACTTTATCGACATGTTCCATTAACACCTGACAGCCACAAAGTAAGTGTCCAAATACTTTGACTTAATTTTGAACAGAATATGTATATTGTTATGTATATGTGTATCTTCTTTTGTGAAATGTTTGCTTAAAGGATTAGTTCACTTAAATTTCCTGATAATTTACTCACCCCCATGTCATCCAAGATGTTTATGTTTTTATTTCTTTAGTTGAAAAGAAATTAAGTTTTTTGAGGAAAACATTCCAGGACTTCACCGGGGTACAATGGGTTGAAGGTCCAAAATGCAGTTTAAATGCAGCTTCAAAGGGCTCTACACGCTCCCAGCCGAGAAATAACAGTCTTGTCTAGCGAAATGTATATACTTTTTAATCACAAATGCTCGTCTTGCACTAGCTCTGCGATGCGCCATGCATTATGTAATTATGTTGGAAAGGCCACGCGTGACATAAGCAGAAGTACCGCGGTAGGACGAAAAACTCCATCTCATTTTCTCCTCCAACTTCAAAATCGCCCGACATTGTTGTTTTACCCTTTTTTTGTAAAGGCCGTTTGTTTGACTAGTCTTTGCACATTCGCTTTGTAGAGACTGGATCGGTACTTCCGCCTACGTCACAAAAACATAAACATCTTGGATGGCATGGGGGTAAGTGAACTAATCCTTTAAAGTATGCTTATTTCTTTACATAAACCTTTTTTGTTGTTGTTTATTTTTATTTAATATAGTGACATTCATAAATGTTTAAATGTGGCTAATGTGTACAAACACTTTTGGGGCCACTGTAATATGATGAGATGAAAGTTATGAGTGTTGTCCCAAGCAACAGTGTTGATGGGGACGGCGTTGAGTCCTGCTCTTGTTTAACAGCGGTGTTGGAATAGTGGTATATGTGTAAAGCAGCACTGGAATGAGTGGTTTTAATGAGCAAGCATCTTTATGTTCCCCTCTTGGTATTTGGATTAGCACAGTGAGAAAAGCAAAATGCTGATGCCTGAGAAAAGAGGACCACCCCATTAATTAGCCTTAAATCTGTCACTGCGCAGCTGAGCACTGCCGGTGGAAAAAGCAGGACCCTTTATGTAGATTAAAAGTGGTCAGATCGAGATGAGCTGGGCTTAACCTGTAAAGCGTGTGTTGCATTTGCGCTATATGAGTGTGAGATCACCACCACCCGCCTTGTACTCAGTTCCCAGGCATTGACTGCACATAACTGGACAAAAGAGCTGGTGTCATCTGACTAGGATCAAAATAGTGTCAATGTAACTCACACCGTAGCCACAGACGGGCCGGTGTGCCCAGCTAATGATTTCAGGCCACATAGCAAGACTTGTTTTATAAGACCCAGCTACGTCAGCTCCATCTGGTTGCTAATACCGCCACCCTTTCTGAAATTCACAGACACAACAGCTACAAGCCCTCCTGTACACACACAAATACGTTGTTTTCCTTCTCCAAAAAATTACAGGGATAGTTCACCCAAAAATGGAAATTCTGGCATCATTTTTTCACCCTCACGTCTTTCCAAACCTTTGTGACTTTCTTTTAAATGGCTTTTTTGTCTGTATAATGAACGTCAGTAGGATCTAGTGTTGTTTTGGACCACATTGACGTAATTTTTTTAAATATCTTTTGTATTTAGTAGAAGAAAATCATACAAGCTGGGAACAATTTTTAAAAAAAAAAATTGGGTGAACTATCCCTTTAAAAGATGAACGATACACATCGACCCGAGTGCTGTACACGACAAAACCATTTACGACTCGTCTGTCTCCTTGTGTCTTCCTCTCTCTTCCTCTCTTTGTTCAATAAGGTGCAAGGGGATGAGATGGGATGTCAGAAAAAACAGATAGAAACATGTTTTATTGCTCAGCGAACGTTGCAGCTCGGATCATCGTAATTATTCGCTGAACACCATCTCTCATTGGGAGTGGCCCCCATATAATTTTAAGTCTGCGTAGGTCGAGTGGTTAATACGTTTTAGGACCCTGTCATCCATTACATGTCATGAAGTTCCAATGATAGCTTGAAGTTATGAGTTTTAATTCTAATTAATGGTTTTGCAGGCTGGGAAAAAGATTTTTTTTTTTTTTTTCCATAAAATTCCATCTACTTAAATTTGCGATTTGGGTAGCGAGGCACGCTTTTCTCACTCCTTTAATTTCCCAGAGTGCCCTGCTTGAGGATGCCTTCTCTACAGTGGTCTGGGTCTGGAGTTGTATGCCGTATTTTTTTACCCTGTATATATTTTTCTTTGTCTCTCCATCTCTCCGTCTCTCACACACTTTTTTTTCCCATTCTTGAGAGGTGATAAAGAAATGAGCTCAGCTCCATGTGAAATGGCAGCGTTTTCCGTCCTCTCACAGCATGTTGTGGTGGATTTGACCCCACAGCAGAGAGAAAAAGTAATGGGTCGATTTGAAAGAAAATATGGTGGCCATTGTTGTAGAACCACGCAGGAAACAATGTTGAGTGTGTTAGCTGTAGACCGACAAGTAGACTTGAGAGGAATTGAAATTCTTAACCTTTTGAAGTACTATGGTTACCGGTAACTGCGCCGTCCCGTCACAGCCTCTCCTTATAGTTTCTTAAATATCAACAGACAAAGAAACTACCTTTTAGCCTCTGTAAAATTGACATATACTTCTTATGGTGTCCTTCTGCTGATAATGGGCAGAACCAGTCAGATTGTGTCTGTACTTTTCAATGGTACTCCGTAGGTAGATTGTATTGCTGTGTGCAGCTGTGTGGGCTGAACCCGGCAGTCACTGGTGGTCTGTGATGTAGTAGGAGTGTGCAGTTACACGATAGCTGCATGTGTGTGCGAGAGAATGGAGGTCGGTGGCTAAAAATAGTGACCTTTTGGGCCCGTGTGCGTGAGCGCTGAACTCTGACATGCTGGTAAACAGAGCGCGCTCCACGGGACCATAAACATTTTTAATTGTTGCCTCATAAAAACGGAGAATATCAGTGGCAGCGGTGGAAAATATGCTTCCTTAATTAGTCAAGCGAGTTTTACAAAGAACGAAGATGCCTCCTTTTAACTTTCACTTTTTAATGCCCTGATGCACTCATACAGTACTGTTTATTACTATAAAACAGTTCACTTGTGGCTGTAAAACACTAGTTTTACTGCGTACTTGGTGTACTAAAGATTATCAAATTTAATTCTTTCTCTCAATTTTTTGAACTTTAACATTAAGACTTCAAGAAATAAAACACTGTCAATTACTTTATCCAAAGAGTGCATATAAACCGAGCTGTAGTGTTTTTATGCTTGATATGTCTTCTATTTTTATTTTAGTAGCACATTATCTTCTTGACGCCATGTTTTTAACTCGCCGTATATTGTGGGGAGAACCTCTCAAGCATGTCCAAGTTGCTCCGGCATTTAAGATGAAATAAAGTTTCAGTGATGACTCAAGACAGTTGGCTTCACAGCAAATTTTAATCTATTCATGTGGATCCTATCAGTTTCTTTTTGTCCCTAGCACCCATTAATTTACTAAATCACTCTGAGCTGAAATGATCACAGTAAGCGACATTATTCACACATTTTTATTAATTCAACGTAGATGAATAAAAGTGAATGTTTTGAAGCATTGATTAGCAGAAGGGTTTATATCTGACAGTTAGATTGCAGGGTAGCCAGCATAAAAATGGCTCCTCTGCAAGGTACCCAGTAATTTAATTCTTGTGTGAAATTATTATAATTTATTACAGTATGTGGGCTCTAATGATTACCGACATGAAATGGAATTTATAAATTAAGATTAAATCCGCATATCTCTTCTTATTTCGTACCTTCACATGTCCTCAATCCTTTCAGCAGTATTTTAAGATGGTTTCATAAGATGCATTTTTTTCTGTCTTTGTGTATTTTTATTTTTAATTTATTTACTTTTCAGAAAAGAAAGAAACATTAATTATAGTCCGGTTTACAAAATCCAAACCCTTGAGAAGCATCAGAATGTTGTAGAAATGGATGAGGAATTTATTTTGGTTGCAAGTTAAGAAATAAATACACTTAGACAAATATAAATGAAATAAACATAAAACAAAGATTTACACAATAGACAAAGGACAAGATGGGACACAATAAGGCGACAGACTAAGTTATTAAATATGAGAGTTTATTTTTTTGTGTGTAAAGTGTGTATCTTAAATGAGAGGCAGTCCTGAGAAAATATTTTTTCTTTTATTTTGCAGCCCATAAAAAAAACTGCATTATTTTTTCAATATTTACCAACATTGTTATTCTTTTTACTTTGTATCCTGTCACAGCAGGATCTCGCAAATTAGACTAAATTTGTATGAGTTGTTTTTCCCGATAAGGAGGATTATCTTTGTTTTTTGGAGGGGTGCATTTTAGTTGTGTTAAAAGTGCCTGACTGTGTCACATATTGAAACTCTGAGGGTATAGTTATTACTTCTCATTGTCATTCTCGTCCTGAGAATATAAGGTATGAAATTTGTGAAGTTCATTGGCAGAATGTAGCTTTTCCTCTCCGTGTTTGCTGAAGATGTTTCTTGAGTGAACCGTAATGAGCAGCAGCAGCAGCAGGCAGGAGGGGAGCAGTCGGGGTGGGCCGCCTCTGAGGGCTCGCTCAGCCTGAGAGGAGACTAAAGAGGACAGGGGAGTGAAAGTTCATTTTGCTATCCAAGCATTAAATGGTCCTAGTTTTCTTAAAAGTGACCTTGTGGGGAAGGCAGCGCAGCCGAGCTCCAGCGCAGCTCCTTCCAGCTGCACACATGGCATCCATCGGGGCACAATCACGTGCAGTCCCAACACCTCAGGCTCGGACATATGTTGAGTTTTATTTCATTCTTCTGACATTAATCCTATTCACCAGCTGTTCTGCCAGCTGCCACTCTCCAGCTTAAGAGGAGATTGCAGTTTTGGGGGCTCGGAGTATGGGCTTATCTTGGCTCCTGATCTCTCCACACTAAGTTCTGATTGGATTCCCCACCCCCCCACCCCCTTCTTCTTGTGCCCCCCTTTTCCTCCCTCCTAATATCTCCCTCCTCTTCTCAATCTGTAGGATCCTTGAGTTGTACTTCTCTCTCTAGAAATCTCTCTTTCAACTTTGCTTTAATTTCATCTCGTTCTCCTCCTCCTGTCAGGGGAAGGGAGGCTCCAGGGGTGTGTTTTAATCGCTTGCCCAAGTCTTCGTTTGCATGGCTTTCCTTCAGAAGATGCTGACCCTCTGCTAGTGTCTTGCTGTCTTCACCAATATTTATTATTCAGTTTTCTTCTTGTGTATGGTGCCCAGAATTCCTCTCCTTCTAAGGGTGACGGTATCTGGCAGGGTGTCTTCCCGGCGCAAACATGCCATGAATATAGTTTTTATCCACAGCTTTGATTGAACTTGAACTCTTTATTTCTTCTATTTCACATATTTCAACTTTATCTCTCCCATTCACGTTACTAATCAGCATGATCTATTTCCGTGTATGTCTTTCATTGTCCGATGGAATTTCTCTTGTATCATTAGTGCTGAAGAAGTACCCTGTCGTGGAAGGCCTGGCCGGTGTGAATTGATCATCGGTGGCTGCTCACTTTAATAATTCAACCCTGATTAGTGCCGAGTCCTGCAGTAAAATGGATTGAAGAAGAGGTCATGTGCTGCCCTGCTCAAGAGGTGAAGCCTCTTGGGAGTGGTTAATTCATATGTGCTTGATAGACACGTGTCCTGTTTAGATAGGTCAGGAATTGTGCGATTGGCTGGGACGATGGGGTCAGCGCTGAGATTAGCGCCTCAGCTCTGCCAAATAAAGACAATGACACTACAGTCTTTTTATAGCAGAGTCTGTTTCCTCGTAATTACAATCCAGCCTCCATAACACCACTTGTTCCTAATAGCTTTTATCAACCAAAAACAATGCTCTTAAAATTAGAGGAATCTTTTTTTTATATTTAAAATATTATAAATTCATAACATTTAAACATTACAATATTTATTATTATAATCGGTAGTAGTAGTAGTTGTAAATAAATAATAATACTAAAAGGAGTTACTAAGGTTAGTCAGTCTATTTACAGCAGCTGTCGACTGGAGGAAATGGCAGCACGGTGTTCGAGCAGCCTACAGGTGACTAGCAGAGATGCTCACTAAGTGGAATAATGAATAGTATTAGGTGTCAATTAAATCAAGCCTTCCCCGAGGTGCAGGTGCTCGACAATATACTGACACATCTCAAGGAGCTGAAGCCTCTTCACCCATGCATGCCAATGGGTGCATTTGCATATTAAAGAACCGAAATTATTTAACTGAAGCAAAAAAAGCATGCAAAAAAGAAAAAAGGGGCTTGTGGAAATGATCGAGGTTATTAAAACTGTTGACAGGGAAAGAAGGTAATTGGCAGAAAATGAGGGAAACGCTACTGTTATACAGTGTTGTGCGCGTGTGCGTGCATGTTTTCTCTCTGTCGTGATTTTGTATGTTTTTTTTCAACCCGACTCTTCTTTTTAGCTGTTAGCATTGTGCGCCGTCGCCTGGGTGTGTAACCTATTACGTTTAGATTGCTCCCTTGCAATTAGTGCCCTTTTTGTCCTCACTTCAATAACGGCGTGATTATGGAGACTTCAGGAGCATTCGCCGCCGCCCCAGCTAACAGCTGTTGTCTCTGGAACTAACGACGGGAACGACAAAACATGTTTTCTTATGCCGTTTCACTTTCCTGTCTGCCTCTTGTAATTATTATACTCTTATTTTGTGTGATGATGGAGTCTTGTTTTAGTGGCTCTGTGATTAAGACATTCAGAAGATTTTCCCTCAGTGTTCTGCGCACGCTTGCGTTCCCGCGTGTGTGTGCGAGAGTGCGTAGCTTGTGACTCCAGTTTGTTTTTCTAAGGAGATGGAGAGAAATAGGAAGAGAAAGAGTGCGTTTTTTGGTTTTCTATTGACTGCAGCATCTCCATTGTAAGAAACAAATCCAGTGCAAGAGAAGCCTTGAGATGTGATTTCAGAGAGGGGACAGTGTTTTTCCAGCAGGAGCCAAGGAGAATGCCTGAAATAACTTGTTTTCCCCTCTAAATTGCATGAAACTCTCAATGTTCTCTTGACCTTGTCTGCTTGACTACTTCTCTTTTTTGCTCAAGCCTTTTCTCTCATAACATTATTAGAAATGAGAGTGCTTAGAGGATAATTATTAACCTAACTGCGACACTTGCAATGAGAGTGCCCTTCAACCTGGGTGGCTTCAAGTGGAACCATAATACCTCACTTGGGCCTTCTTCTTCTTTCCTTCTCTCTCTCTTTCCATTTAAACTGGGAATGGTTGCTCTGCTTGCTCCATCATTAGATGGCACATTCAGAAGAAAGCCTGGGAAATTTATATCGTCATTGTCAGTTGATCATCGATTTGGTAATTCCCTGTTTTCCCTGAGGAGTGGGTCGCTCATATGCTGGACCGAAGGGGGATTTCTGTCTCCTCCTTCCTCTGAGAGGAGATTCTGAGCACAATAGTGATGTTTCTCAAGGTTTATTGAGAGGAAGAGACATAATGTACTGTAGCTACAGTTCATTGAAAGTCAGATTAAGGATGCAGTGTTCGGTGGACAATTGACAATAGACAGCGCTGGGACAATAGGGCAGTTCACTGAGGACAGCTGTAATGATGTGTGTACTGTGAAGTGGAGTGTTTCAGGAGAGAGTCTCGCTCTCTCTCTCTCGTTTCTCAAGTGTAAGGATTGATTGGGGGAAGAGCAGCTTCCTGTGGAGGGGATTACAGTGGCAGTGTGAGACCTGGGGGTGCTGGCAGATGTTCTGGCTGTCTGCCACAGGGCAGGACTCGTCGGGATGGGGGTACACCCTCTCCGCTCAGCACAACTGCATCTTCAGGGGCATGACACAGCTCCATCTCACATACTGCACACAGCCGTGGAGGTCATTAATGACAGTAACTGAAGTAGATTTCTACATAACTACATTGGATTTATTTAGCTTCAATGTTCTAAGGCAGTTAGACTAGAGAAATGAGTGTCACTTTCTGTACTGTAAAGTCAACATTATTCCAAAGTTTGTTAAAATTGCAAAACATTACAAAGTAAAATGTTGACTTGAGCAGCATGTATTAAAGGATTAGTTCACTTTAAAATGAAAATTACTCCAGGATTTACTCACCCTAAAGCCATCCTAGATGTATATGACTTTCTTCTTTCTGATGAACACAATCAGAGTTATATTAATAAATATCCTGAAGCATCCAAGCTTTATAATGGCAATGAACGGGACCAACGAGTATGAAGCTCAAGAAAGTGCATCCATCCATCATAAACGTACTCCACACGGCTCTGGGGGTTTAATAAAGGCGTTCTGAAGCGAAGCGATGCGTTTGTGTAAGAAAAATATCCATATTTAACAAGTTATACAGTAAAATATCTAGCTTCCACCAGACTGCCTTCCATTATTCAACTTACGAAGAAAGTGTAACGCCTCTCGCAGTTCAAAACACTTACACTACGTCCTACACCTTCCATATTCAACTTACAAAAAAACTTTTTCTGTAAGTTGAATACGGAAGGCGGTCTGGCGGAAGCTAGATATTTGACTTTGTATCTTGTTAAATATGGATATTTTTCTTACACAAATGCATCACTTTGCTTCAGAAGGCCTTCATTAACCCCCCGGAGCCGTGTGGAGTACGTTTATGATGGATGGATGCACTTTCTTGAGCTTCATACTCGTTGGTCCCGTTCACTGCCATTATAAAGCTTGGATGCGTCAGGATATTTATTAATATAATTCTGATTGTGTTCATCAGAAAGAAGAAAGTCATATACACCTGATGGCTTGAGGGTGAGTATCTTGGGGTAATTTTCATCTCAAAGTGAAGTAAAGTAATCATTTAATGTATTTCATTTTAAAATCATACTTTAAATTATATTATATAGTATACACTGCTGTTCGAAATTTTGGGGTCGGCAAGATTTTGTAATTTTTTTTTTTATTCCATTTAAATATTTTATAATGGTTAAGTATGACATGTCTGTACCAAATACTACCTGTGTTTTACTTTTCCAATGTTATGGTTTTTGTTAGACGTGTAATTTTGGATCTGTGTTCCATGTGGTGATGAAAACTGTTTACTTTTAACACATTGACTGAATCTTTGCTGAGATTTATGAGCACTGCTGCTCTTGCTTTTCATCTGTTTAAGACCATCGGCATAATCTTGTCAGCGGATCTTTGCTGTAGGTGTCTTAATTGAGCTGCTTTATGAAGAAGAGCAAGATTTCTCTGGCAGCAAACCGAGCTGTCGAGATGGGATTGTAGATGACTGGTTAGATACGCAGGGGCCAGGTGTAGTTCATCCATTAGTATGTCAAGGAAGCACTGGAAGGTGGTTACATCTCTTCATATGCCCATTCCTTCACTGAGATCAGCAAGTCTCTCTGACTTTACAACTATAATGGCACTTTCATAGACTATGGGCTTTGGCTTTATCAGGCCAGAAAAAGGATTGTGACATGCTGTTTATTCTGCCCGAGTGCTGCCTTCTAATCCTGGTCTTTTGACAGGCATGGTCTCCCGAGCGTCAACAGCCACACTGAGACACAAGTCTCTCTGTTTCTCTCTCTTCATTGTCTCTTCTTCTCGTCTCTTAGAATTAGTTCCCAAGAGGTTCTAGATCAGTGGGTTGTCCTCCAAGCCCTCTCCCCAGTGCCCGTGCCATGTCATATCAGTGGGACGGGCAAGGCTGCTCCGGGTCCGATGTGGCAGGGGCTAAGCCGTCTGTTGAGATGGGGGAACCTTGGGAAAATGCAAAAAGGATACAGATAAGGGCTATTGTTTTCATTCCAATCTCATCTGGGCTGAATTGGTTTCCCTTGAGCCATGCCACGCTTTATCCGAGAGGAGGAGAGAGGGCATGAGGAGATTTTTGGGGGCCTCGTGGGATAATGACAATAAAGTCAGTGCTTGCTTTATTTATCTGCTCATTCTAGGCCTCTGACAGGCCTTTCCAGACAAGTACAAGTCTTTTCCACACTTCCTCCTCAGTTTTCAGAGTCTATAAATGTCAGACTGTCTCTGAGCTCTTTGTATTTTGAAATCCGAATGCAAATGTGGGAAGGAAATGTACCTTGTTCAATGGGCTGTGCTGCGTTTCTCATTTGAAGTAGCAGCAGTGCTGAGAGATGAATGGATGTGGCTGAAGCTTTGTTTGATTTTTCAAAATGAATGGTCCACTTTTGTTTCTTTACATTGGTAATATGTTAGTATGACATTTAAGTATTATCCAGATGTTAAGCAGTGTTTCCATTGGCATTAGTGCTCTCTCCGGAGAAGATGGAATGCAACATGGGAAATTGTGCAAAAAATATCCCCTTATTATTAATCTAAATTCCTTTCAAATGTTCTAGCTTTATAAGGGTACTTTGAAAAAACCCAGACGTCTGTCTCATTAACTGCTTGTTTTCCTAAAGTATCCTCACATGAAAACTCAGAAAAAGCCATATAGTTTCACACCGTTATGGACAGGTTGCTTTTTGTGCGCGTCTCCGGTCCATCATCCTCAAATGCTGGACATTCCTCTCCTCTCTCAGGTAAAAATTTGTGGAGGACAGCCTCGGCACATTCCAGCTGTAGTGTGTGTGTGTGTGTGTGTGTGTGTGTGTGTGTAGGAGTGAGGGAGCGGCCACTCTCAGGGGAGGCAGAGTGGAGCAGAATGGGAGCTGGCACCACATTATCTCCAACAGTTGGTGCATTCCTTAATGATCAAGTGCTGGAGAAGCATCTGTGCACTGCTCCGTGTGTTAGTGTGTGTGTGTGTAAGACGCAGAGGAGGAATATGGGAAAAGTCTTCCCTTAAACCTTTTAACCCCCAGGACAGATCCATTCCGGCCCTGTGCCATAAAAGGAAGTTTCTCTGTTTCCAGTTCTTTTTTCCAGCCTAGAGGAAGGAATGTATTGCTATTTGTTATACATATGTATATGATGGTATGTGTCATGTGTATGTGGTTATCTAAGGGGAGGAGTGTTTTTATTCAAAAGACCTCAATCACACACATATAAAACAAGGGATTGAATCATCTCATAAGGTCAAGGAAACAAACTGTGAGTCCTGGATTGGGAAAGTCAGTAAAGTAGAAATAATGTTAGAATGACACAAATGGAGGTGTCCTGTTGTTCCCTCTGAAATAGAGGAAATGGCGAATCAAAGAAAATGTGACCTCCCATTGATCTGACCTTGCCCTGTATTACAGCAGTGGCCGTCACTATAGACTCTCTCTGCAAGCAGTCAAACATTTTTATGCCCACAGTAATGTAACTATTTTTTATTTACTTTTTTGTGCATTTATTTTCTCTTTGCCAATATACCCATATTTGTGGAAGCTTGTTTAACAAAAAGAAGGTAACACTTTATTTTTGGTAATTGATCATTTTTCTCCCGATTTCAACATTACACATTACCATTCAAAAAGTTGGGGTCAGTAAACATTTTTTAATTAAATTAATAATTTTATTCAGCAAGGATTCATTAAATTGATCGAAAGTGGCAGTAAAAACTTTTTTACCATAATATATATATATATATATATATATATATAAAGAGATTTCAAATAAATGCTGTTCTTTTGAACTTTCTGTTTATCATAGAATCCTGAAAAAAGTGTCTCAGTTTTTACAAAAATATTAAGCAGCACAACTTTTTCAACATTGATAATAATTACCGAATTAGCTTATTTGAATGATTTCTGAAGAAATCATCATGTGACACTGAAGACTGGAGTAATGACTGCTTAAAAATTCAGCTTTGCAATCAAAGGAAGAATTTACCATTTAAAATATGTTAAAATTGAAAAGTTTTTTAAATTGAAAAAATGTTTAATATTTAAACTATTTTTGATCAAATAAATGCAGCCTTGGTGAGCATAAGAGACTCAAAAACATTTTTAAAAAATCGCTAACACTTTAGTTTAGGGTCCAATTCTCACTATTAACTAGATGCTTATTAGCATGCATATTACTAGGATATTGGCTGTTTATTAGTACTTATAAAGCACATATTAATGCCTTATTACGTATGACTATATTCTACATCCCTTAATCCTACCCAATACCTAAACTTAACAACTACCTTCCTAACTATTAATAAGCAGTAATTAGGAGTTTATTGAGGCAAAAGTCGTAGTTATTAGTTAATAGTGATAATTGGACCCTAATCTAAAGTGTGACCAAAAAATCTTACTGACCTCAAAGTTTTGAACAGTAGTGTACCTCACAATCGCAACTTTTTTCTCACAATTGCTAATTGATAACTCACAAAGTGCTTTAAATGTCTCAGTATGACTTTATATCTCACATTGTGATTTTCTGGGGGAATGTGCCTACATATTTGAATTCTTTTTTTTTTGAAAGTGAATAAGATAGAGCAGTGCTCATGATAATAGAGGCATAGCTGCAACGTAAATTTTTATGGCATGAGATGAAGATCGCATCACACCACATTCATGAGTGTGATGATGTCATTCATTGGGAATGTTCTATGGCCTGGAGTACCTCAAGATACTGTATGACTACAATACACGCAGACACAAAGCTCACACAACAGAATAGCCAAAGTCATTCCCATTCTCATGAATTGTGCCCTTTTGTTTGGCAAAGTGTGTTCACAAATGATCCATTGTGTGCACGAGTGGTTTAACTACGGCTTACGGTGCCGGAGGGCTGCCAGCGGCTTGCAAGAATGTCTGCTTTAGCCCCGTGCCCTTTAGCCTTTCACACAGGGAACAAACTCTACTCTTCCTGTCCATGATGTCATTGAATGGCAACATGAGACCCATAGCCCCTCTGCTCAGGGGTCATGGCCTGCAAAAGAGCTCATCAGCTTGGATAAGGTAGAGATCTGATCTTGATGTATTAATTCTGTCTCTCACTTTAAACTGTGCCTGATGTTTGAGTCTGTTGAACGCTTCACCTGATTCCTCTTCTTTCTGTCCATGGCTTTTGACTGG
The DNA here is from genome assembly GCF_019924925.1 of Ctenopharyngodon idella. Taxonomy (NCBI): domain Eukaryota; kingdom Metazoa; phylum Chordata; class Actinopteri; order Cypriniformes; family Xenocyprididae; genus Ctenopharyngodon; species Ctenopharyngodon idella. Next base: position 4,442,562 of record NC_067226.1, read on the forward strand.
GTGTTTCTCTGTCCTGTGTGTGTGTGTGTTTGAGTGTTTGTGCGATGGGAACAGGCTGACCCAGGCTGTGAGCTTCAAGCTCTTGCTGGTGAGCAGTGTGTTCTTTATCAACGACCTCGGGGCCACAGCTCTGCAGATTCCAGCCATTCCTCCTCCTGATTCATTGTCTGCCAGACAAATGTTAATTGTTTTCATCATTGCCGGCTGTGCGGGGCCAGTCAAGCGGGCCCATCTCACCCCGTCTACCTTCCCTTTTAATGTCTTTCTTTGTGCGGCGCCTTGTTCTTATCACTCTTTCAGCCTCTGTGGTTGACCTTCAGCAGACAAGGGGTCATGTCTCACATTATCTACATATTATATGTTTGTTCGTCTTTGTGTTTCTCTCTGTATGTCTGCGATTGACTTTATGAAACACCATAACTGGCCTTTGAATATAGTACTAAAAAAATAGTACCTTTCATAAAGGAGATCTTTTCACTTTCTGAGGTAGAAACAAATTCACCTTGACACTTTCACAGAATGTAGTTGACCTAACTTGAAAATATTGCATTACAGCATTTCATTCACTTACCAACCCCACTGTGTTTATTCTTTTAAAATGTAAAACATTTTTTCTGGCCTTTAGACATCACCCCTCATACTCTTTATGAGCTGACATGCTTTTCTACTGTAGTGTACTCACCTACTGATCTTTATTACCACAGTCCAGCCATCAGAACAATTATCGTGTATCTTGGCTGTTGAAAGCCAGGTGTGTGTAATATTCACTTTCATGAGAAGTAGAAGGAATTTGTTTCTTTCATTTTGCTCAACACATCGTTTGAATGGGAAGGATTTTCCCCATTTTCTTTCTTTGTTCTTTGTCTTTGAGGCCTCTTTTTTCTATGAGCACAAATAGTTTTATTGCTCAAGGTTTTATGGGTCATACTCAAAGCTATGGATTTGAGAGATTTTCAATACACGCTGCAGTATTTTAATTTTTAATGCAGTATTTCAATGCAAAGCAGTATTTCAATGCACACTGCCTCTTTACTGCAGTCGTCTGCGTTATTAGTTATTGGAGTTCACTCAAACTTTGTTTGTGGTAATTCTATCTAATACGATTTTTAAGCATCTTAGATAGCATTAAAAAAATAAAGCAGTACTATTAAATTGTATTTAATACTTATACTGTAACTGTGATCATAATTTGACATTAAATCTACTATACGACATGCATTGAATACAGCCTGAAAGTTAAATGATTTACTTTGACTTTCTTCATTTGTATATGCATTCAGTTTAATTCTGAGATGTCGCCTGTGTTTCAGAATCCTCCTGCATGGAAAAACTTCTTTCTAAAGACTGGAAAGAGAAGATGGAACGACTCAACACGGGCGAGCTGTTAGGAGAAATTAAAGGTAAGAAGGCTGACTCGCTTACAAATGTGTTTCCATCAAATTAAGAAAGAATGTTATGGTCCAAGTATCAGAAAGCAACATTCACTCTATTCTTTGCTGTCTTGATTTTAACCTCTTCCTTGTCAGCGTGACAGTTATATGAGTTTGATGTGCATTATGGCAGCTATATTTTGTTATTTAGCTCCTGGAATGGAAATTGGACAGAATTCTGTGTATTCAGGTGAAACGCATTTCTATAATGCTTAAAGGAAGATGATTGAATGTTTGTGTTTGTATTGGAAGATAGTACGGCCCATACACTGTTTATACCCACTGAAGGTGTTCATGGGATGTGCTTTTCTTTTTTCTTTTCTTTTTTTTCCTTTTCCACAAGCAGGTCTTAGCACTGGCTGTTACAGAGACGTGTTTATGTAGCAGGAGACGGCACTGCACCGGTTCTCTGATAACACACTAGTTCTGCCCGGCTCCAGCTAACACACTCCTCCCTCACTATCTCTAACTCTCTTTCTCTTCCCTTTCTCTGGCACACTTGGTTTTGTCGTTCATTTCTGCCGACACCAATCTGCCCCATATTCTTAGAGCTTTACACTGACTCTTGCTTTACAGCTACATGTTTCAATATCAGTCTTTTTTTGTTGGGTGAGGTACAGGTGTCAGAATATCCGATGTTATAGCATCAGTATTTCAGGACGCTTTTAATGGAGAAGACATTTAGGAGGCATTTAATAGCTGGATTTAGATTGCAAGGGTAATAACATGGGAGAGAAGTGTTATTGTATTTTTGTTCCCTCACTTAATGGTTCCCTTTTCCATCTCTGCACTATTTAGAATTATGAAAAACGTTTGTCCTTGGTTTTAATTATTGGATTAGACTTACTCTCTGTGGTGTGTGGGTGGTGGAGGAGGGGTGGAGATGGGGGGGGAGGGGAAAAAGAAACAGTCGTACATTCTAATAAGTGCATTCATCGGCAATAACCTTAATGAACCCCCAAATGTAAATCACATCTCAGTAAACCAGATTCATTGTACCTGCCCCTGTTATGTGGCACCGTAGATCAAAGTGCAGTGAAGAAAATGGTGAGGAAAGATTTAGCCATTTGAAAGGAGATCTTTTAAAATTACAGGGTATTTTTCTGTTGGATAAATGGCATTGGGTGAGGTCATGTTTAAAAGGTATAAACAGGTAGAAGGCGTTGATAATACCCCACCAGTGGCCTCCGTCGTGATTTCCAGCGAAGCTGCGGGCGACTGTAGAGAAACAGACAGAATTACTTTTCATATCATACCGGCAGCCTAAGGTTTCTAATTAGCCTGCCATTTCATATGACTGTAGACATTTCAAAGGCCTCCTTTGTGCTCCCCCTTACAAAATGTCTCTCTCTGCGTTTGAAGTCGGCCTGATGTAAATACGGGCAATTAAAAAGGAAGCTCAGGGTTGGAGACACACAAGGTCTGCTTAATTAATACACAAACAAAGGCACCAAGCTGGAAAAGAGAAAACACACACAACTTATGATTAAGATCTAAAGTGTTATGATAAATCAGAGAGCGCATTAATAGTCAGGTTAAAAAATCAATACAAAGGCCACACGTTCCTCCAGCTCAAAATTAATGGAGGAGAGCGCTGGATAAAAGATGGCACGAGGATGAAAAGGAAGCTGTTGCCTGTTTGGCCTTGCTGTTTTTGCTCTCATATCTGAACCGATGGCATTGTGCATTCTACCCACAGTTCTTTGTGCCATTGTCATCGCACTACAAAACCACGCCTTTGATCTTTGTTCAATAAATACATCGGCTAGGAATCAAAAATGTCTGAATAAAATAAAGTTTCTCACTGCTTTTGAAATCTCCGCAGCTGTTCTTTAAAGCCTTTACATATTTTCACCTTGTGAACCTGTTGAGACACTGCGCTGTGGTAAGAAAGAGTTTAGGAGCTGAAAAAAAGTAACCGATTGCCTTAGGGAATGAAGAACAATGGTGGAGAGAGAGTGGAAAGAAAGATGAAGCTCTGAGAACACTTAGACTGTTTTTTAAAATTCAGCGACACGTCCGGACCTGCTCAACTCTGTTGCACAAAACAAGTAAACAAAGTCAAATACCAGATTATTATTTTTTTTAGATCTATTAGTGTGTAACAAGTTGGTTCGATGTTTCTTTTGTTTTGTTTTTTTGTGGTTTTTAAGCTCTGTTTATCTAATAAAATGAAATTGTATCAGGTTATGTGCTGCGTGAGTTTGAGAGGTAGGTCAGAATTGTTTTTAAGTGCTCTTAATTGTTGCCAAATCCTAGGTTTTCTTTAAGCACAGTGTTGAAATCGGCACAGGGTTGAGGGGCAGCGGTAGCGGGTTCAGGGTGTAAAAGGGAGTCAGCTACAGATCGCTTTTCACCCGCCGCCGCTGGAGCGCTGTGTTTGTTTTCATACCTGAGCTCAGCTGTCAATCAGGAGGAACGGTGAAGAGAGAGATGAGATCTGCAAAACAAAACCACAAAGCAGGAGAAGCAGGATGTCTGGAGAACGTCCAAACCACAGCATTGCCTGCTCGATTGTCAGAGAGAGAGAGAGGGAGAGATATATGAACAAATACAGAGTAACACATCAGATATATGCCAGAGAGTTTTAATGACCAAATTTAATGCAAAGATAGTGCTGCTGGTGCAATTAAGACATCCATTTTTTATGTGTATTAGAAGCTTTGATTCACTTCAGCTACATTTAATTTTTCATACAATTAAAGACATTGGCACCCCTGCACCCCGTTTTAATTATTTAATGTGTTCCTGGAAACTTCTAAAAATATTTTGAATGAATCTTCTAGTGGAATTTTAATTTGGCTTTGTCTTTTTAATGGATTTCATTAGTCAACCAGAGCTCCGCACTTCTGCCGCTGAGCCGTTTTGTTTCTATCGCCTTGAACGTTCAGATGTCCCTGACTGTTTAAAAATGCTATGAAACAACTGGCAGTCAAACTGTACTCGCAATATCAGAGTATCCAAACGGAAACCAAAAAAAAAAAAAAAAAAAAAAGACAGAAAATCAGAAATCTCAGCATTGTGTGATCGCGTGAAAGTGGTGACTATAGCTGCTATGTGAAAAAAGGGGTCCTTCGCTCTTTGCCTAATCAATTTCTGAGTGTCGTCTACATGGTTGTGGAGAGAAAGTCCTGTGGCTGGTAGATAAGTAGAAGCTTTTTAAGAGAGCGGCAGGGCTGAGTGTGATTTCGATGTGACTCTTACCTGGCTTATGCGCTCTTGGACAGAGAGCAGACTGTGAGGGTACAGAGCGCCGATTGTTCCAGCAGCTGGATTTACTTAAAAACATGATTATTCAATTTAACGTCAGCTTTATTCTTAATGGCTCCAATAAAGGCAGAGAACCCATGCTAGTGCAGATACAGTATGTGATGCGACACTCTTTTTTACATCATAACACTCTTTTTTTTATCATTGTGAGACACTTTTTTAATGCATTGCTACTCCATTTAAAAACTTAAAGCTTTATACAGTAAAGAAAAAATATATTTTTATAAAAAAAAATAATATATATATATACATATATACATATATACATATATATATATATATATATATATATATATATATATATTATTTATTTATTTTTATTTTTATTTTTTTTTTTACACATTTATTCAACTGTGGTTTCATTTAGTTCTGTGGGATTTTTAAAAAAAATAGCATCCTCCTAATTATTTATATTAATTATTTTTATGAATTTATATTTTTTATTTATATATATATATTTCATATATTTATATTATATAAATAGATAATAATGTTTTATATATTTCCTATAATAATACTAATTCTAAATATTAATATTTATTATAATTTTATATAATTTAATTATTGTAGATTTATGTTGAGTTCAGTATATTTTATTGCACTTTGAGAAATTAATTTGAAAATAAAATTATAACTGTTTCTGTGATTTGAAACAGTGGGGGGAGAATAGGACAGAGCATTGTATTAAATATTGAGTGAACTTTAAAAAGGAGAGTGGTTAAAAATACTAAACAAATATGAGATTAATTGTGATAAAATAGTTTAATCAATATACAGTTTTAGTTCAAATATATTAGTATAAGTGAGGCAAAACAAAACACACTTCTGGCTGCTAACTGACATTTGATCTGTACCAGATTTGACTCCTTTTAGGCATTGTTCCTGACTGAGATAGAGGAAACCTTCTCCACCCATCACAGCGTCTGAAATATTCCTCCATCTCCCCCATCCTCCAGCGGCACGCTCTGCATTTTTCTCTCCCTAACGCCTCAATAGTCAAACTGTTTGCCCTTATGTACCCAAGTGAAATATGAGCCACTGTAAATTATTATTCTTTGGGCCACATTTGCAAGATGAATGCAGGGAGAGCTGTGCTCCGTTTCTCTCCTAATGAATTGAGGAATTTAGCTTGTGGCGTTTGGCTGTAGAAAGGCACACCTTGTTTGCTGCCTCTCCTCACATGGTGTTATTGAAAGTGCTTGTGAACAGGAGCGCGTTGAGGGGAAGACAGCCATCGAAGAAGCCCGGCACACACACACACACACACACACACAAGGTTCAGACCTGAGGAAAATCACTTCTCTGAACACTAAACCACAGGGCATGCATTTAAGCTTTCCTGCTAGGCAAATATTTTCATTTATTAAGAACATTCACAATGTCCTACACAGTTACAAGCTCTAGCTACAGTTGCTCTAAGGTGGTAAAACCCAATAATGCAATTATTCACAAATTAAAAACATCTTTGCTTGATGTGTGCCACTAGCAAACACAGGTTTAATTCTGTGTACTGCAGTGTTGGGAGAGCTAATGTTTATCTGAGGATGGGTCGCAGAGCTAATGTTCTGTTCACGGCCGTGTAATGCTGTTTAAGTGCTGGCAGGGCCATGCCCGGGCCGCTTTAACGCATGTCACGCTGGATTTCCGACTACGGTAGAGTCTCCGGACTCTGTCTCCATTCCTCCCCAAGCCCCGGGGTCCTAAGGGGATCTACATTGCTTCTAATGAAATCTTTATGCACAGGCACACAAGCACAGAGAACAAGCTAGGCCTTGAATGGTTGTTGAATCTAATCAGGGTTTTTATTCTCTCTAATGATAATAATAATAAAACAGGAAGAGGTCAAGGCATCTAAGTGAGTGATGAATGGGCGATTTTAAATGTGTGTGTTCAAGGACGGCTTCATTCTCAGCGGTGACCTCGGCGTCGATAAACTCTGATAGGAGAAACATTAAAATGCACACCAGAAGCTCTCTGTCCCGCATCTGTCTGCGTCTATGTGTGTTATGTGGTCAGGTTGAGCTGTTATTTCGGTAGGACTCTTTAATGAAGAGGTTTGTGTGATGCTGAGGATGCTGGGAGAAGAGCAGGGCTCTTGCATTATCTTAATTACACTCGTGAGCATCGCTGCTGTCGTCATTAGATTATTAGTCGGCATTAAAGTGCCCCATGAACGTCAAGAACATGAAGTGTGTCTCTGTTTAAGAGCCACTCTGTTGACTTTTGGTGTCAATCAAGTGTTTTCGGGATGGGATGGAAAAAAATAAAAATCCTTGTTTAGAGTGTGTAGTAAGATGTAATGGAGTACATTTTAATTCACTTCGTATACTCAGAGTAGTATTCATATTCTGCTATCTCACACACACACGTATGTAAATGAAAATGTGTGGAATTATCCAGAATAAATCTATTTAAATACTGTGTTTTGGTTGCTAAGAGCATTATCAAATTGGTAAAAAGAAAATCGAAATATGACATTTATATTTAATGAAGTTATATTATAGAAAAAAATGCAAGGGGTGTAAAATTTTAGTCTATGGGACTCTGTGGAGGCTCGGCCATACATGCTAAAATGCACAGCTAATTACATTTAAATGCTCACAGTGCTGTATCCGGTTTGGCACTAGTGAATATTGAGGACAAGACGTTCGCCCTCTTTTTATAGCCTGGACGAGAGCTGTAAATTTGCATTATGCAAAATTTTAATGCAGCATTGAAAGGTTTTTTGACTTGATGATTTGGGCTGCCATATGCTTACATGTGCTAGCAGTTCCTGGTGCATGCTAGTTAATGAAGTTTTATTGGCAGGACCAGCAGGGTTTCGATCATCGCATAGGGCAGAAGGCCAGGTAAAACAGCTGTTGGTCATACCGTCTCAATTCAGAAGAAAGTAAAAACCATTTTATTAATGCCATATTAGTCAAAATACTGCATTCAGCAGCACCAATGTGATTATAATTTGAAATGTTTGTTTTAAATGTTTTTGTTGTTATTATCATATAAAATATTTTAATTCATGTTTTATATTAGTGTATATTATTTTTAAAATATTATTCTTTTAGTTATTTATATGGTTTTATTTATATTTTACAAATTATGTAATTTTATATATATATATATATATATATATATACAGTCAAACCAAAAATTATTCAGACGTTTTTGGTATATTTTTACTAGTGGGTGCAGGACACTATAGTTATATATAAAGTAAACTGTGACATATTATACCCAAAAATTCTTCACACAGTGGACTACCAGTAAAATTGATAAAAAAAAAAAAAATTGGAACCAAAAATTCTTCAGACACTTTGACCTGACCATATATATATATATATATATATATATATATATATATATATATATATATATATATATATATGTATATATCAGTTGCTGTGTAATTGTTTCTACTTTTATTTATTTGCATGTGTAGGTTCATATAAATGTCAGTTGAGCAGGATTTTGTGTGTGCATGTTTGTTTTCAGTCTTTAATCTTTGATTTAGTTTGATCTTTACCCTTGGGGCTTGTCTTTAGATGCAACAAGGTTCTTCAGTCTTAATAGTGATTTAACTGTGCTCACTTTGAGGTCACTGACAAAACACAATGAAATTTATTAATTCCCTTTTAGTCATCTTGAACTCTCTTATTTGGTATTGACATTGACAATAGAGACAGAGATTCTTCACATAAAATAACCTTCCATAAGTGGACCTTAAATCACAGTCCTTGTATGAATGTATCGCTGGGCTAAAAATAACTTTTTTGTTTTATTATTATTATCGGTTCAGATGAGGGAATATACCTTTTACAGCCCCCGAGCTGCCAGCCATGTCAGGCACGCCAGCTATGCGCAACCCGCGTCCGGGCCCGGCCCGGGCACAATCGCTGCTTTTAGAGCCCTCTTAATTTACTTAGGATGGGCTCGCAGCATATGGGAGTATCCACAAAAGCCAACTGATGGAGAGACAAAGAAATTCCAGTATTCGGACATTAGAGGGAAAAAAAAAGTCATTCAAATTTAGTCATAATGGTTCAGCTGTCCTAACCAAAGGAAGAGAAGAGAATAGAGAGTCTTTCCCTTTTTCGCCCCCTTTCTTTTTTTCTCCTTTTTCTTCCTAGTGTGTGCCTGGATCTTTTATCTCTCTTATTCACTTGGGACTCTTCAAAGTAACAAGCTGCCCTCTCTTCCCTTGGTGCAGGACTTGGAACTCAAATTAGGGACTGCTTGATTAGAGGGGAAGGGGGGTGGGGTTGGCCTGGGGTGGCAGAATGGCTGTTGGACAGAACAAATCGCACCCCTACAAAGTGTCTTTTATCTGGTGGGCCCTCTCTTTGACAGCTCCCTCTCTCGCTCATTCACTGCAGTCGCAGTTGTTTCTCTCCGGTATTCGAGTTGGACATTGTGGGAAATGCCATCCAATCTGGTTTGTGACAGTGAAGAGAGAGGAAGGTAAATGTTCTGTTGATGTCACCTCCCTCGCATATTCTTGCTCATTCTTTCTTTTTCCCTCTCAGCCAAAGGTCCTGAGTGGAATCTTATGTCCTCGTTGATGAATTAGACAAACTTAACCTGCTCTCATTATTCTGAATCTCCTGGCCAGACCCTGTCAAGCAAGAACGACAATGCAATGAGACACCTTTACAAGAGCAGCCAGACTCACTGCTGTTAAGAGCAATGCAATATGCACCACTGCTCTCTTTGTCAGCACTCTGCAGACAGATACAGACCGAGCTCCCCCCGTGCTCCCCTGCCAATAAAAGTTTTATCTGCTTTTAAAACAAATCTATAATTCAGTGCAGGAAGAACAGGATTTTCTATACTAAAACGGAGTACCAAAATCTGAACAATTCTCACGTAATTCTCACAATTGAGTTTTGTCCAGACAAGTAAATAAGTAAATGCATATGTATTCATTGATATATCTCAATTATGAGATTTAAAATGTGTTTTATCACATTATTTTATAGCATTTTTAACATGTAATATTACTTTTAATGTATAATTTTAACATTTTATTTTTAAATATTATTTATTCATGCATTATTTGTGTATATATGTATACATATTAGGCTATTAGGCCAATATTTAACAGTATTATTATTATTATTATTATTATTTTGATTTTAGATTATGTAATAGCTATATATTTTTTTACACAATACTCTGTATAATATTGTTAAATATCAGCCTGTTGTTTGGTATTCAAGTGCACATCTTTCAAGACATTCAACTTTACATTATCCACTGAGAAGTTATAGTCAGAAAACAATGCGATAGGACCAGAACAGGGCAGAAATCCAAGGAGGGGAAAACAGGAGTGAGAGAGAAGTGGGAAGACATTTTGGTAGCAGGGTGGGGTGGTAGGGGTGAGCTCTGGACAATCGAGCCGGAGACGAAACAATGGAGCCTCTGTTAGTATGCTGCTGGTGTTTGTGCAGACCAGCACTTCGCACACACAGAACCTGTGCTGGGCCCTCCACAGTTGGCGGCCCCTCGGTAAAACTCGGCTACTGTAGCGTGTGTAATCAGTTACCAAAATATAGTACATACAACATTTATATAACAGCTCTACACACTCAAATACATGAAAAATGATAATTATGCCATGTATTCTTATGGAAGTGTACTCCTGACTGTTGTATTTCAGAGCAGAGTATAGCGGATTGTGTGATTGAAATGTGTGATTGAGTTGGAGGGTTGTCCGGAGAGCTCCTGAGTGGGCAGAATTGAGTCCAGATGTTTGCCCCTCAGTAGGATATGAGTCCTGTCCTCCCCCAGAGGCCCCTGAGATTCTCTGTTGGGAGGAGGAGCATGTTATGCTATTTGACATCCAACAGCCCTTCTGACTTGAAGTGTCTCTCCCTTCGTCCACTGAGAGATGCTCTGCCGCCTCCACCTCCTCCTGACTCTCTCTCTCTGTCCCCTTCTCTTACTGAGCGTGCACAGGGGCAGATGTCAGTCCTGACAGCGGCAGCCGCTAAATACGGCCCTTCATGACTCAAGCCAAAGGTTAATAAAATCGGTAGCAAATGTATCAATTTTACAGATAAGCCATTCACAACAAGTGTAGTCGGCTGAATAAAAAGTCAATTCAGGCACAAGGAAACCACAGGCAGTAGCAGTGAATGGGAGCTTTTTAGGTGTCTTTTTTTTTGAGAGAGAGAGGGTAAATGGAGAATTGCAGCCTCTCTCCTTCATTTCTGCCGCGCAGTCCTGGCCAGTAAATTGCTCTGAATGGGGGCTGGAGGTTGACAGGCCCTATTAAGACAAACGGCCTTCCTCATCAGAGAGATAAAATAAATCAGGTGTTTAGTCAAATTAAAATAGTTGAACTAGAGCAGGCCCCAGGGAGCCGCTTCAGAGAAACTCAAGACAGATGTGGCCAGGGGAGCACAGGAAGACACCCAGGAAAGAATTTAACACTGAGCTGGCTGCTAGCCAAGCCAATCGTACTGTTCTCATGCAGCAGCAGGTTACTGTCCGGAGGCAGGATCACTTAGCATTGATTAGCTAAAGGTACAGCGCAGCCTCATGGGAGGACGTGCAGTAGGCATGCACATTGTCTGGTGCGATTATGCGTTGGGTAGCGAGACTGTGTTTGATGCGTGCAAGCGAGATAATGAGAGGATACAGAGGTGACGGTGACCCTGTTTGCGAGAGGCACGTCAGCTCCGAGGTGTTTGTGTCTGCTTCTCTCTTAATGAGAATTGAGAGCAGTCATTACATGGCAGCGCCTCCAGTCGTGCAACTGTCGCCAGCACGCACACACACTTGCCCTGTATTGTCTGTCACTAATCTGCCACCTTCACTCGTTTTGTGACAGCTCCTCTTATTTAATAGGAACAATTCCATTCCTCACCATCTCTCCGAGAAGCCGCGATCACCAGAAGTGGAAAGAGAAAGTGAGGGACTCGCGACCTTCGCACTTTTAATGAAGCCTTTCCGTTGTCAGACTTAGGCTGTTTGGATGATTCCATTCTTGGCTTTGAAGGAGCTAGAGTTTCCCTCCCGGACCGCCTTCTGTGGTCTTTAGGAATTCTCTTGACTGATACGTGCTGTAGCTGTTTGGATGCTCAGAATTTGCTGGCTCTGTCCTGCCCTCTCAAGAAAAAAAAAAAGAAAAAAACTCGCTGATCCCAGGAGCTTCTCGATTGTGGGAGCTTTTTATATCTCTGATGCGCAGATCTATTAACAAGGCTCTGTTTTCCAGCACTTGCTTTGTTTGCTGTTCTGTCTCTAGGATAACTGACCTTTGCCTTCATATAGAGACTATATTTAAGAGGTGAGGGACATCTGGCTGATGTAACATGAGATGTAAACCTTTTCTTTTCACTGCTGGGAGAGTGTACGGGGTCATGGAGAGAAGACTTTGTTTCTGTTCTTTCCTTATGTTTGACTGCATGTGTTCTGTCGCAGGTACTCCAGAAAGTCTTGCAGAGAAGGAGCGACAGCTCTCCACCATGATCTCACAGCTCATCAGCCTGCGAGAGCAGCTCCTGGCTGCCCATGATGAGCAGAAGAAACTGGCCGCCTCACAGATGGAGAAACAACGTCAGCAAATGGAGCTGGCACGCCAACAGCAAGAGCAGGTGAGAATTTGCAAACCAGGGTGGAGCACCAATTGAAATTCTTAAAAGTCAGACTTCAATAAATTCTCCCCAAACTGTCTCTCACTGCTTCATAGTGTATATGTCCTATAAACCCAGTTGTTTTGTTTAAAACTGGTCTAATGAAGATGTTATCAGCCATGCATCATGTATTCTCATTTTACAGCCTCATTTATCAGAAGAAGCACTTAAAACAAGATTGCTCTTATTTGCTTTTAAATAGGTAATGAGTCCTTCTATTTAGCATTTTAATATTTTAATTTAGTTTATGGCTTGATGTTTCGCTCCTTGATAAATCGGGCTCTGTGGTTGTGAGGACGGATGCACAAAGTAACGGTCATTGTATATAATTAATGAAATATGGAAGCACGTAAATTGGTAGGGAAATTGATCACTATTAGATCAAACTTTGCATGAGAAGCATGTGTAGCTCAATCAAATGAGGCGTACTAAAGGCATCAGCAGCTCATGAGCTCCGTTAATGTCGCACAAGATACATCTCCATCTTCCCTGTTTTTATGGCGAAACCATATAATTGCTGTCAATTTAATATGCAGATGAATAGGTGCATATTAATGTGGTCTGCGTTTACCTGATACACGAATTCGTCCTATTAATGTCACCCGACTCTCCACATTAATATCGAACTTTATGAGGATTGTATCTTCATTGTATGCTCAGCTGATTTTAATAAATGGTTATAGCAGGAATTTACCGTTTTGCAAATGTTCCTTTCCATTAATGACAAACAAAATGGAAGGAGAGGATAGAAAAGAGAGAGAGAGAGAAAGGGAGGGGGAGGGAGGGGAGCCTGAAGTTAGGATGTCATTTAGCCATCCAGACACGACACAGTAATTAACTGTTGACACTAGTGAAGAAGCCAGCACAAATTAATCCTGACACATTTGCAGACGGGTGATATCTTACAGTGAACACTTTGTAATTATATTTGAAAATGAAAATTAAATGACACTTAAACCAAGGCTGTCAGGCTAACTGAGGAGGAGGAACGGGGGAGTCTGCAGGGGCTGGGAGAGATGGAGAGAGAGGGAGGATGCAATGCGCTTAACGTGGAGAGCCCACCCTTGGGCAGACCCGACCACTCTTAGGTTGCATAAACATGCCAGTCTTTCACCCTGCGGCACATCGCCCAGGCCAGGCCTGGAGCTGGGTATAATAAACATAAGCAGGCCTCTGATTACAGTCATTAGGGTCAATTGGTGGACGAGAGATGTTACCCACAAGCTCTGATTGCATATATTATCTGTCTGCATAAATACATGGTACAATCAATCCAGTTGCTCACTCATAGACTATGATAACGTACATCCTTTAATGTTTTAGGCCAGGGTTAAAGGTTTCTGGTGGCGTTCAGCTAAACGAATCATTTTGCTTTCGCAGATTGCCAGACAACAGCAGCAACTTCTGCAGCAACAGCACAAAATCAATCTCCTCCAGCAGCAGATCCAGGTCAGTGCTCGACTTTCACGTCTTCATCTCCTCTTATGCGCTTCTGTCAAAAACCGTTACTTTGTTTTTACAACTGTCATCAATCACGTTACAACTGTCACCAATCAGGATAATTGGCCAATGGTAATTCGGAAGGGGCTATAGATGGGTAGAATAATTATCACTCCCTAATTAATGAAGGAAGAGAAAAAAAAAACAGAAATGAGAGAAAGCTTAATGACACCAAGTGGTGCCTGTTTGCATGTTTTGTGGAAAAGTGCCCTAAGGGTTTGAGACATGAAAGCCGGTGATAAATGCCTCTGAAATTACACCATCCCAGTGCGGTGACGTGGCAGCGGCTTTGGAAAAACAGCACAGGCGCTACTGTTAGCCCCCGTTTCCCATTGTCCAATATTGGAAAAATCACTTCGCGTTCATTTGCGGCCGACAATCCTGTAAACATACCCTGTTGACACGTAAATTGCGCAAACCTTGCCTTTTGCAAATATTTGCTGCTTGCTTTAAGTCAGTTTGAGTGATCTTTTGAAGGTCTCTCTTTATAAGTGTGCTTCAAGAATAGGCTCATTGAAAGTTTGCTCTTTGCTTAAAAATAATTGAATTGGATTAGTTGCAAAGTACACACTGTGGTCACCCAAATCCGTTTTCTCGCCACAAAGTGGATTGCACTTTTTTTTCCCCCCTCCATCAAGCAATTATGTGAAATGAAAAAATGGAAAGGAGGGAGAATAAAGAGAATGCTTACAAGAGCGCCATAAATAAATGTGACATATATGTGAAGAAAGAGGGGGAAAAGATGCAGCAGAAGAATGAGTGTGCCTTTGTGTGCTTGTGTGAGAGGGACGTTGGTTTGTGTGGTATGTGGTGCTCCATCAAGCAAGGTTAGCAGACCACCCAGTCGGAGACATGGATGTACACAAGCTGGTCAGTGGCAGTGGTCAAGGTCTTTACACACACCATACACACATTAAAGCCAAGGGCAATGAGAGCAGCCCATGCCTGGAGATACTTTCTTCCTGTTCTTCTTTTTTCCCCTGCTTGCTTTCATTGGAGACAGGTACAACATTCCCCACTCCTCCTTTCTCTCCCAGATTCACACCCAATTCACTATTATGTCTGCTGATGTTCTCTCACATTTTTCACCTCTTTTTACACACTCATTTCATTTTTTACCTCTCAGTCCTCACTTTTCACTCTCTATTTCACATCTCATATCTTCCTGTGCACTTGACATATACTTCAAGGCCTGTGAGCTTGAGGCCCTCAGATTGGAATCCAGGAAGGTTTTCTTCTCAGTGCTCTACCTATCATTGTGAGGTTAACCATCTGCCTTTCTTTCATTCTCTGCTCAGATGTGTCAGGTAAAACCAAACCACTGTCTTATTTACACAGCCCGAAGCTCAACAGATTTATAGCTCGGCAGTAAAACGTCTTTCAAGTGCACTTCTCAAGAGAAAGGCCCAATCTGTTAAAGGCTTGCGCTGTTGAAGAGCCCGCAGAACTAGCCACTGTGCTACTACCGTCTGTTATGTGATCTCCACCGCGCCAAGAGTTAGCGCTCTTCGCTTTCCATTAGACAGGCCCCTACATGCATACTGTGTTCAGTCGGTAGCAGTGGAGTAAGAGTTCATGTGAACAGTTTATTTACCTTTAGGAGAGGAAGCTGTTGGGTTTGGATGTTCTCAACTAGCGACAGAGCTCATCCTAAACAGCTGGGCTATGCTATACTGTCATTCCTGCAGTGCACTGAAGAGTAGCTAACTTAAAGGATTTGTTCACTTTCAAATGAAAATTAGCCCAAGCTTTACTCACCCTCAAACCATCCTATGTGTATATGACTTTCTTCTTTGTGATGAACACAATCGGAGAAATATTAATAAATATCCTGACACATCCAAGCTTTGTAATGGCAGTGAACAGGGGTCACGAGTATGAGCTGATGAAAGTGCATCCATCCACATCCATTCATCATAATATGTGTAATCCAAATGACTCCGGGGGGGTTAATAAAGTCCTTCCGAAGCAAATCGATGCATTTGTGTAAAAAAAAAAAAAAAAAAAATTCATATTTAACAAGTTATGAAGTAAAATATCTAGCTTCCGTTAGACCACCTTCCGTATTCAACGTATGAAGAAAATGGATGGAAGCACTTTCTTCAGCTCACACTCGTGACCCCTGTTCACTGCCATTATAAAGATCAGATGCGTCAGGATATTTATTAAAATTTCTCCAATTGTGTTCATCAGAAAGAAGAAAGTCATATTCACCTAGGATGGCTTGAGGGTGGGTAAAGCTTGGGGTAATTTTCATTTGAAAGTGAACTAATCCTTTAAGTAGCTATGTTAATGTAACTTTTTTCCACTATGCTGTCAAAATATTATAGCTTTTGCTGAAACAAGGTAGCCTTTGGTTTACTGTCACATTGTATTGTACGCATACACTACCTTTCACAAGTCTGGTCTTTTTAAAAAGAAATATTTCTCATTGATAATAATAAGAAATGCTTCTTGAGAACCAAATCAGCATATTAGAATGATTTCTGACAGATCATGTGACACTGAAGACTGGAGTAATGATGCTGAAATTCAGCTTTGCCATCACAGGAATAAATTACTGCAAACAAAAAAATTATATATTTCTTTTGTCATTTCATTCTTTCTTAGTTCACTCATTCACATTCCTGACTGAAAAGCTCATTATGCGGCTCATTAGGGGCAGGGTCTTAATCTCTTCAGGTGTGAAGCATTATTCATGAAGATTCACGCCTCTTTGCATATAGCCTGTCTAAACAAAAAGTATCTTAGAAATTTTAAATCAATACATTGTTTTATGCGTCCGAGTAGTCAGAATGATTTTTACATCATTGTGAAGTAAAAACTCTAGGCTAAAATATACAGTTCCCAAAATGTTTAATATGTGTTTTGAGGCCTTATTTCAATGACTTATTTTTTTGTTTTGTTTTTTTCAAAAACCATGCATATACATAATTCTCTCAAAAATACAAACATGTACATACTTGTTGCACACATATTATTGTAGCCTGGTTTGTGCTGAATACAGTGTAATGAGACTTTTATCTTTAATATGTTTATAAGCAACTGAAAAAAGCACAAATGTCAGGGCATGTCAAAACTACTACAGCACCCCAAATCAGCCTCAGACCCCACAGGGTTAAAATATATATATATAAAAAATAAAAAACATGTTTTAAATTGTAATCATATTTCATAATATTACTTCTTTATGTATTTTTTTATCAAGTAAATGCATCCTTGGTGAGCTTGAGACACTTTTTTCCAAAAAAAAAAAAAAAAATCTTACCAATTAAATGATATGTTTTCTTTAATAGCTTGTGCAGTTAACCATTTTTCTTGACTGTAATTTATGGAGCCCTCTTTCCCCTTTTCTTGATGGAACCACTTGTCCAAGATTTAAACACAAGAGACAGTCTCTATCTGCTGCTGTTAAAGGCTGTAACACTGGGTCCTAATCACACATTTTAAGACCAGAACACCACCAGAAACAAAGACACCAAGAAAGTCAGGCTTAGGACCTGTATCTTATTATGCTTTTTATCTTCTCTGACTTCGTTTTCATATATCATTACCATTGCCTCCCTTTGTGACCCATTTAACTTCCGTCTCCAGAGGCCACGGCTTGTAGTAAAGATGAAGAAGAAGGGAAAGTCGGAAGACAAGAGTACGATGCAATGGGAAGCGAGAGGAGGAGGCTTGCTAATGCAGTTCCCTGGCACTCTGTTTTCATTAGAGCTAGCTCTACAAAAAATGCCCAGTGCTCTTAATATACAACAGCTTTTGAGTTAATTAGTACTCCAAACAAGCTCTTCAGCCTTCGTGTAGAAGACGTAAAAGTTGAGTGGTAAAACAGCATGCAAGGATTGGGTTTCCCCGCTGTTAGCATGGAGCGTGTGCACGATTTAAAGAGCCAGACTCCCCATCAAAGCGCTACTGTTTTGGCTCACATGTTAAGTGGCGCTTTAGACCTTTATTGATGATGTAACTGATCGCATCAGTGGATTCTGCAAACGGGACTGAATGGGGTCCAAATGAAACCATCAGGCCTGTAACGCAATACAATGCTGGCTCGGAAAACCAATTCTGGTTTTCTCCGGAGTTCTTTGGCACTGTGCGTTGCCCAAATCAAACCACTTTTAAATTACCCTTCTCTAAGTTTCATCTTTTCACATTTTGTACAATGAGCTCAGAGAGACGGAGAGATTGAAACTTTGTCTTTTCAGGAATTACAATGTCACTTGTTTTAAAGATAACAGATGTTTAGATTACAGCGCTAGAGGCTTATCAGAACTTCAAGCTCAAGGTTTTACTTCTTATTTATTCCTTTAGCCAAAAGCCTCTTGTTGAGAAATTTCATATGGCAACTAATTCCGTCCAGGGACCGGATTACTGTTATGTGACTGAAGCACAAACTTAAAAGCACCATCAGAGATTGAAGGAGAGGCTTAGGAACAATTAAAAACAAATGTAGAAGTAAATCTTGATCTGAAAGAGAAAATGTGTTACTTATGTAAGACAAGTAAAGCCGCGCAAATAAGAACATGTAAAAGCCACTGCCTCCAACAGGAAGGCAAGCCTGTGTTGTTCTTAGCCGTTTAGAATTGGTATTAATCAAGCTGAGTGATTCGGGTTCCGCTGACCTGTTTACAAAGAGCCAGTCTCCTTGACAGCTCCACTCTCTCTCTGTTTTATTCGCCCTCATACTATTAACATCAGCTGTTATTGTGGATTGCTTCTTGTAGGAAAGAAAATCATATGTGAGAGATCTTTAATATCTCATTTTATTATCCTAGCCAGAAATGAGATTAAATAAACAGAAAATGGGTACTTTAATTTTCTTTAAAAAATGTTTTTTAGCTATGGTAAGATAATATAATTTAGAAAATAAATAAATAATAATATAATATAAGATTTTTTTTTTTTCTGTTGAAGTAATTTTATTGAAACACCAGTTGTTCAAAACCCATTTCATTTCTCTTTCTCTTTTCAAACTGCTTTATTTTTTTCTTTTATTTCTTTTTTTTTGTTCTTTTTTCTTTCTCTTTGAGTTTCTTGTGCTGAAAACTAAAACAATACTCTGACAAATGAGTAGTCAAACAGTGCTAAGTTTATGGCCAAAAGTTTGATTAACGTAATGATATTGATATGCGATTAATCACTTTGCCTTTTAAATTTCCTTGTCTTTTTCTTTGCCTGTGCTCCCTTACGATGATGACACATGTCCATGTATATGAGGTTAGAGCAAAAAAGGCTTTCTTTTTCCAAGAAGTTTTTAGGAGAGACTGTTCATTGTCCTCTGAACTCATACATCTCTTACACTTAATACTTATGATTACAGCTGCTGTGCTTGGTCGAGATTTCAAAGGCCTGTACATGTGTGCATGTGTATTAGGTGCTATTGTCTCTCTCTGGGCTCTGTTTTGCGACAGCAGCTGTAAATTCCCAGGCTGGACTTGGGGATGATCTGGGCCGGGGTTGACGTGCATCTCTAGCAGAGACTTGGCTCGGTTCCAGGCATTCCTGCACGCTGGGGCTGGTACGATGTGAACTGAGGTGACGTAGGGAGGAGAACACACAGGTGGAGGCAGGCTCATCTTATTGTATACACACACGCACAAACATCAAGAGAAGAATGATTCCCTCAAAGGTCAGCGTGAACTTTAGATACTGAGAAGAGGCGAGGCTGCGGTGTGTTTGAGGAAAAATTCCCGTTGAGATTAAACAACTCTTTCTCTATGAGAATCCCATTATGACGCTC
Organism: Ctenopharyngodon idella; assembly: GCF_019924925.1. Classification (NCBI taxonomy): domain Eukaryota; kingdom Metazoa; phylum Chordata; class Actinopteri; order Cypriniformes; family Xenocyprididae; genus Ctenopharyngodon; species Ctenopharyngodon idella. The sequence goes on from NC_067226.1 coordinate 4,462,136, forward strand.
ATATACTGTCTCTCATATCACAGCAAACAAGAGTTTATTAGCTCCGATCTCCCTTCTCACACGCCGCAGCTACGAGAGACAGAGAGAGATAGTCACACTGAGCTGTGTTTGTCAACGGACAGAGATGCTGTTTGTCCGTGTAGGGCCATTGTTGTGCCGACGGTCGCTTCCTGTGTTTTAAAGCAGACCGCCGGTTCAAACACTCTGTCATTGTACAGGCCTGGTTCTACTTATCTAACCCCAGGGCTCCGCTTCCTCTTGCTACTCTACTGAGAGAAACCTCCACGTGGCTGTCTTCCGCTGTCCTCCCCCCTTTCTTCCTCCCACCCGTCACCCCCCTCCCCTCCCCTCCCCTCCCCTCTTTCTCCTGCCAGCACCGGCTGGATCACACAGACCTAGATAGATAGATAGATAGATAGATAGATAGATAGATAGACAGATTGATTGATTGATTGATTGATTATACACATTTATTTTTATATATGTGAGCCATGCTGGCAAAATGAGTCGCAACAAGCAAATTTCAAAAAATGAGTTATTGTTATTCTCACATTCTCTATTTAAAAAAAAAAAAAATCGAAATGGTGTATGATTTGTTGGAATCCGACAAAAAATGACTGAGCTACACCTGTTTGAAAATCGATAGAGTCAACAAAGACGATTTTGAGAAAAATCGAGTTAAAGTTTACTGAAGTTTCCAAAACAAAATCACCTAGCAACCATACCTTAAAATCCCTGGTAATACCACCAAATTTGGCACAAACCAAGTCAAAACCCATATCTATAGGAAAAATATAGATATTCAACTTTTATTTCCATGATTCCACAATTGTTTGATTAACATTAATGAAACAGACAGCCTATATATTAAGACCTACTGTACCAAACGTAGGCTATCTAATATAATGTTACACATCAGATGTTTTTCTCCAACTGTTGGGGAAACCAAACATTTGCTTAAGACATAACAGATAATGTTTGTGTGAATACTTGCCAAGACAGATATTTTGATTCTGTTTATACGTGTATATTGGGATCACGTGCTGTCTGAGGCATCTTTGTGCGCTTCAGATCTGTCAGTCAGAGTGAGTAAGATCATTTTGTTTACTTCAGCATTAGTTTGAAAATCACATTTCATTGGTTCAGACTTGCCATCGAGAATTCGCTATGAATATTCACAAAGTTGGAATGCTGCGCTTTACAACGATACCAAACTTGTGCGTTCCAGCTCAGTGGCAGAAGAGTGGCACTATTACAGTTAAAGCAGAAGCTGTTGTCAACATTCACTTCAAAGCAGGAAAGGTTCCCTCACATGTGGTTTTAAATGGTGTGGGGGAGCAGCAGGGAGCCTCTAAGGGTTAACTGATAATAGCTGCATACAGCCACCAGATTAAAGATTCTTTTTAATTATACACGGCTAACCACCAGCATAGTGAAGCCAGACAGACTAAAGACGACTTGTGTAGATGATAGACACAATGTGCGAATGTGTTTTGAACAGTCTGAGAGGCCGGTGGAAGAGTGGGCCTTCAGGATATTCCTTTGTTCCTGTGGACTGATAGACAAATGTCTGTGTGTGTGAGAGAGCGAGAGAGAGAGACCGATCTCTCTCATATGTGTGCCATTTCCCCAGGCCACTGTGAGTTTGCTTCATAGCCGTGTTTATCAGTGGGAGAGGAGGCCAGGCCAAAGGGTTAATCAGAGCCAGGTCTCAAACACAAAACACACGTCCGCATCTGTTGGTCATGACAAACTAATTTAATCGTAAATAACACAAAATTCTTGTGTATTTTGACTGTGTAATAGTACTGTTTGATGCACACTCGAGAAGCTCGACAGTTTGTCTGAGAATCTACACAGGTTGTTAAGCCGTTCTCCTCATCTTTTGGCATTTCAAAGCTCACAAACAGGGATGTAGGAATAATAGCAGTCTGTTCTGAGAAGTTGCATAATGGTGTTCAGGTCTCCCCTCTCACTATTTTGCAGAGCAGTGACAGAATTCACAGAGGAAGTTGAACAAAAAGAAACCCTGTCTGCACAGACAGAACAGAGCCTCCTAATTAAACACACAAGACTTTGAGGAACTCATTCGTTATGTCTTTTTCTGAGAGAAGAAAAGGTCTCTCCTTTTTTTTCTTCTTTGGGATATATGGGATATGTTCTTTTTTTCTTTAGTTTAGCTCCTTGCTTATTAATATGAGAGATCCAGAATTAATAAATGCTTTGTTTTTGTAGTTTTGTTCTCTATTTTTTTTTTTTAAGGAGAAGGTCATATATTAAAAGAGCCTGTGGCCTGTTAACATATTTTCTATTTCCCCCTGGCTCGACAGAATCCGTGTTAAGAGAATTGTAATCCAGTTACTGTACGCCGGTTTCGTCTCCTCTCAGTCATATTACAATCACCATTATTTAGCTGCTGCACATGAAGCTAATTACCATAGCTTTGTCTTTAGCCTAGAGCCATTTGGTTTGCCTTTTTAATTCAATGAACAACAATTAAATCCAATATTTCATTAAGCTCCCTCAAATGCACCAGGCGCCATATAATGGTGAATAATTCAGCTTGGGTTTTTTAGATAAATATAGGGGTGTCTAATTGAACAAAGATAATGCTCCTAATTTGCCTCTTGTTAGATGGTTTTGGTTGTCTCCCAGCACCCTTGTGATCTCTCATGCTAAAGTCTCATTTATGCAGAGACAGCGCTGAAAACAAGCTACGCTAAAAAAGAATGTGTTGCCAATTAGCATTGTCTGCCAGGCAAATGGATTGTAATAAGGAAGGAAATGAGCGCGGGTGTGTGTTTACATCTCTGTGCGCACACGTTTTCCTGTGTGCTAATGCCCTTCTTTTTACGGTGTGGAGTATGCTAGCTTCTCCTCCACCAGGAGTGAGGGCCATAACGGTCTCATCAAATCCTCTTGGCTTGCGCCCAGTGCGGCGGAGCCTGAAACGCGCTCATCCTCCATTTAGCGGAGACTGTTAGCTGATGAAGAGCCCAACATGCGAGAACGGAGATAAAAGAAAGCGGTGACCCGACTCATTAGCCCCCTTTGATTTAATATATTGACACTTGGATACAAATAATTCCATTTACTGTGCTTAGTTGGAGGGGGTGCGGGGGATCAATTTAATTAGTTATGAAATGTGGCTTCTTGTCACGAAGCAGGAGAAACGCTGACGTTAAATAAAGTCATGTGCGGTTCAAACAATAAAGCTTCTGTAGGCCCATTTTAAAACTTAATGATGCATAAAAACGGGCCTAATAGTTACATCCTCACCAATAGGCTATGATGCTTTTGATATTAAGCTAATGGATGGATGAAGGTAGAACGCTTAACACCAGTTCAAACAGTTTCGGATGTTACGAATATAAACAGTGATCGCCTGGCTGAGCGTTGATTGCTACAACTCTGTGCTTTCTGTTAGCAGCTAGATTTGTCTTTAGCATTACTTTTCACTGTATGATCAAATAATTGCTGGTTCTTTTTCTTTTTCTTTCTGCCAAGAGGAAGAGGGAGGTTACAGAATCTCATCATTTGATAGAAGAGACAGCATTCAGTATGCGGTTTATTTGTGCATATGTTCAGGCTAAAGACCATGTTTCCAGTATATAGTCAGAGAGTGCAACACAAAGACATACTTGTGTAGTTCCATATGTGATCATTGCAAGTGACCAGTTTTTGAGAAAGTAGACAAACACAGGCTGATTTTTATGTTAACTGCGTAACATCTTCATGCTTTTTCATGATTCAATGGTTTTATGGCTGAAAGAGATAGTTCATCCTCCTAAAATAAAAATTCTGTCATCATTTACTCACCCTTATGTTCTTTCAAACCTGTATAATTTTCTTTCTTCCGTGGAACACAAAAGAAGATATCTTGAAAAATATCTTTGTGGTGTTTTGTCCATTCATTAAAAGTCACTGTTGTCCAATGTTGTTTTGGACCCCATTGACTTTCATTGTACAGACAAAAGCAGTTTAATAGTCTTAAAAATTGTGTTCTGCAGAAGAAAGGAAACAACATGAGGTTGAGTAAATGATGACAGAATTTTTATTTCTGGGTAAACTATCCCTTTAACAAACTTGTGAGGAAGCAGGGGATAAAAGTACCATGCATAGTGACATTGACACTCTGTTAAAAACAAAATTAACAAACTAAAGGCATTTTGGGAGCCCTTGCATCTTCGCATCTCATCTTAACTGCTCGTCATGAAAATCACCAGCTGATTCATGATCCATGAGAGCGGTTTGCCGAGTCCAAACCTGGTCAACGGTGTTATAAAGCGGGCGCTTATCCGGCCAGCATCAACCCCTGAATCTCATCAGAAAGCACCTGTCACTCGCCGCCGCACCACAAGCCCTCCCAGACCATGCACGACGGACCTATACTTAGCTCTCATTGTGCCCGGGCCCTGCGAGGGGAAAAATATCAGTTGGTGGAGAACACATCCTCCAGTGTGATGTTGACTTAGTTTCCTCTCCCCTCCTGCCTGGCCCAGTGTTTTCCCTGTTAATGTTGAGCAAACTGTTTTGTCTTTGCATTGGCTTTTTAACGTGGTCCTCAGCCTCCGCAGTGGGCACACACACAGGGGGAAAGAAGGCAAGGCATTAATAGCCTCTACTGTGTGCGGCCAGCCGGCAGTTTAGAAAGGGGGCCCGTGTTTTCTTAGGGCTAGGGTGGCAAAGCAAAGCATTCAGCCCTGCGCGTCGCAGTACAAAAAAAGGGCCGCTTTGTGTTTGGATGGGGCGGAGGAGGGTCCGAGCATTCCCGACGGAATACAATGAATGGGCCGTTTTGTCTTTCGTCCGTTTTTCATGCACACTGAATTGTAGTTGTCTTTCTCTCGCTCTCCATTTCTCCCTCTCTCCCTTTTTCATAATTATTCTTCCCCGTCACTGGGTGTGCACATGACATTTGAGCGTGTTTTAAAGTCTCAACACTCTCATGTGCCTGCAATAAAGTCCCGGCTGTAACAATGTCAGCTTTCTGCTGGACAACAGAGCGCTCTCTGTTGTTCTCCGGGCCCAGCTGCTGGAAGGGGAGAGCGAAGACAGTGGCTTAGTCTGCACACAGATGACAGGAAGAAGGAGAATGCTCCTCTCACTCTCTCTCTCTCTTTATGGACTCGCTCACTGGACAATGCCATTTTTAGTTAATGGGTGGTCTGATTCTAGACTCTCAGTTCTAAACTGGCGGGTCGTGACCCAAAAATGGGTCACAGGTCTGTTCTGATGAGGCATTGAGGCAATAGCATTGAAAAACAATGATAAATACCACTAACCATATAAGATTAAAAAATTAATAGGCTTATCAACTTAAAAGGGTGAACAAATCAATCACTTACCTTATCTTTGTCAAAGGCTGTATGTCCAATGACACTCAAATTTATTTGTAACTTGGTTTGTATTAAATATATTTTTTTTATTTCATATTAATACTTTTCAAAGTTTCATGATAATATTTCTGCCATTCTCCTGCTGAAAACTAGCTGCCAAATTCTTAAATATAATTACATACAGTCAAACCAAAATTTATTCAGACACCTTGAACATTTCATTCATTAATACAGTTTATTCACTATAGTTTAAAAAAAATCTTAATTATGTCAGATAACACTTAAGCAAAACATGATCAGGTCAAAGTGTCTGAATAATTTTTGGTTCCAAATTTTTATCAATTTCACTGGTAGTCCACTGTATGAAGAATTTTTGGCTATAATATGTCACAGTTTACTTTATTTTGCTATCCTCACTTACATAAATGAACTATAGTGTCCTGCACCCACTAGTAAAAATATATCAAAAATGTCTGAATAATTTTTGGTTTGACTGTATATCTGGAAGAAAAGAGACAATGATTTTTATTAATTAAGATTCATTTTAGTTAATATTATTTATTTTTGTTATACAGAATGTTGTCTTTCTCCTTTGGTTTTGGCAACAGCATCATTTCCTTTTTCTTATTAAAGTATTACCTTATTTTTGTTCTTCTTTTTAAAATTAAGTAAACTATTTCTCTTTTATATTAGGCCTATCTTAAATATTTATTATTTGGAAGGTTGGACCAAGCATAAAAATAAATATTGATCTTTAAATAATTCATGCATAATTCAAAAGTGACCACAAAGTAAATAAAATTAAAAATTAAAAATGAACATATTGCATGAATGAAAGCATGAATGCATATCACACTGGACTATTGCCTTTCTTTCCTGTTCAGCTGCCCTACACCGTCCCTGTCTGAAAGGGTTTGGGATGTATTGTGCATTGTGCCGGTGCCGGTTTTCATAGATGTGGGATGTATATGTGGGATAATGATGTTGGCCTCAGACTCATTTGTGGGTTTGTTTATGTCTGTCCTTTTCTCCCCTCATTACCCATGCTGTTTGAGCCAGTCCCCTCGGGTTTAGCCAGTTTATTGCAAACCTTTTTAATTTTATGACCAGACCCTGACAGAAAAATGTTTTTTTTCTCCTCCCTTTCCTTCTTTATTTCTTTTTCCCCTTCTCTTGCTTTCTGACATTGTGTAAACTGAATCCTACATTAATTGTGTCATTCTAGAACAGGTAACCCTGAAAGCATATGGTGAGTAAATTAAATGAGTAGAGAGAGGTGGACGTGATATGTGCGCTATGCCACAGCAGTGCTGAGCACAGAAGACTACTAAAGCCTTAGGCTCGTCTTTGATATTTTATATGCAATACAACCCTAATTGCTTGAAATATTTACAGACTTAAATTACATTTTAGGTTCTTAGAGGCTCAACAAGAATTTGCCTTAAGAAGATATTTCTGTTGAACACACACTGATCACATTTTGCTGGTGCTCTTAAGGGAATAGCCTTTCCCCCCAACATCTTTGTACTGAACTAATTTACTAATTTCAGCATCCCAGCATGATCCTCGATTCTCCCCTTGTAATATTAAGCACACTTATTTGATTATTCATAAATTACGATCAGCAATATTGTAATGATTAAAAAACAGGTTATGTATTACAGAACTAGAAGTGTGTTAAGAGGTATAGTTCACTCAAAATTCTCCCTCATGTTGTTCCAAACCTGTATGAACACAAAAGATGATAGTTTGAAAAATGTCTGTGCTTTTTTTCTCCATATAATGAAAAGTCAGTGGGGTCCAGTGTTGTTTTGGAGCCAAATTATTGTCATTGTATGGGCAAAAACAGTCTTAAATATCTTATTTTGTGTTCTGCAAAAGAATACGGCTGTTAAACGGCATCGCTTAATAATATTATGCCAAATTGAGCATGAAGTTCAGAGATCGGAGCTCAGTTGTGTGTATCGTATGCTTGTTTTTTTTGTTTGTTCATTTTTTTACATGAACTCCAGGGTGGACTTGAAGTAAAGCTGAAGTCGAAGGCAAAGGGTGGGGGAGGAAGGGGCCGTTCTGCTTTTAACAGCCCCGGACTTAATATAGACATATTGGAATGGCTCTTTTCCAAGAGGGCTTGTTTTACTGTGTAAGGAATTAGCAGAACAAGAAGTCATCTATTGGTTATTCCTCCAGACGAGCCGAGCGTAGGCCAGTGTCTGGTTTCTGTGCACCTTACCCCATTCGGCACACACGTGCACAAGCTGTGAGTCCTCAGAATACATTTGTCCTCTGTCAACTCTTTTGTCAGCGGTGGCGTAACATACATCCAAATACACACAAACACACTATTTGCCAGTTGTCCTGTTCCAGTATCGGGAACGTTAATCTTTTACCTGTTTAAAAAACCACACAGAACAAAAGAGAGAATGAAAACAAGAAAACACGGTGCTCATCGACCGATAAGCCTTTGAGTCTGTGGGCTAGTGGATTGTCAGAGGCAGGTCGGTCCAGGTCAAAGCCATGGCCGCAGCACAAAGCCTCTTTATTCCCAGTCCTGTATCTGTGTGGAGGACCTCCTGCAGAACTCCTCGCTAACAGAGCAGAGAGAGGAGAACAATGCGTTTAGTCTGTGGCACCAAGGTGGAGACCTGGTCTTAATTCCGGCTCGGCGCTGACAGAAAGAGCGGGGATCAAAGTCCGACTCAGCCCTATCGATCCACACGGCCCGATTGTCATCAGGGTCTGAAGCGCGGCCGAGCAGAGTATCTCGCGCTTTGATAACGGCCTCATGAGCGTGGGTTTATGTGTGTGCGTGGGTGGGATTAGAGCTCAAAGCTGCAACCGCCGTGTGCTGGAGGAGTGCGGTTAACTGATAAATGACCTGTGACGTGGGAGTAATGTGTACTTGGGGATCTATGGGATTGTTTAAAAAATTGACCTCTTCAGAACAGAATAATGTGCAGACTCCCGAGCGCAGAAGTGGTTTCATTCAGCAAAGAGCTCTCTCGCTTTCTCTCTCGCTCTCTCTTTGCTGGTGAGTTTCCAGAAAGCACTCGCCGAGTGTGTTCACAAAGTAGCGGGTGTGAAGTTCACGCTGTCGGGGCTCGCCGTGCGGATTGAACGCGGTTGCCAGGTCCTCTAGAATCACTTCGCCTTAAAATGGATCCCCTAAGGTGGTTTTCTTTCACAGTCATTTCGGCTCTGGCAGCGTCAAGCGAGGGCAAGAGCATGTGACGTATCGGTACTTACAGTAACAGTGAAAGCTGTTTTCACTCCTGCTAAATTTAAAACACCCCCGTGTTAGAGCCTTTCTTTGAGATTTTTAACGAGAAACGGTAATGTCCAAGGGAAATGGCTCCAAATTTGGACCAAAATACATCACTGCTGCGAAAGTTTGTACGGCCTCACCTTTGGCTTTTAAAACGGGTTGGCTGGTGCTTAATGCTTAACCTAAGGCTCTGAAGGCTCTCTGGCTCCTTCCAAAAACTCAAAGAGAAAGAGAAGTTAGCCACCCCTCCCCATCTCAGTCTTATCTTGTCAACACTGAAAGGCATTTTGGACATGTTAAAACAACTCCCCCTCTCTTCCTTTTTAAAAGGGGAAAGAATCCCAAAGTGATGCTCCTTGAAGATCAATCTCTATTTTCATGTTAAGGAGAGTTGGGGACATGTATAGGGGGGCACGTCTCCTGAGCCCGAAGGGACCCTTTAAAAGACAGCGAGGAGCATGGGTGCTGACAGGGGCCCTATTGAGCACGGTAATGACTTGTACATCTCCATTTTCCATGCGCTTGTGTGACAGCCTGGGTCAGGATATGCCAGCAAATACACATTTACAGCTACATAGGCCACTGCAGGAAGGCATAAACATATTAGTGCACCTGCTGGATTAGAAGCGCACAGCAGCCTATTCTAGTAATCCATGTACAGTGCAGCTCCTTGAATAAGCTGGGCTGTCTGACCCTAGGATTAGTTGCTGCTGTAAACCATTACTGAAGCTAAGTGCTGATGTCAACATTTCCACTAACAACATTGATTAATCTATAGCTCCCTATTTACTTCAGGGGTTTCCCCCCCCTCCTCCTTTTATTTCGGTCATTCAACCTACAGCAAGCGCACATTGTGTGTTTAAACAACCCACCGCTGACACTCCACATTCAATGTTGGGAATTAGTGATCAGTAGCATGATTGTAGCTCAGCTGTTTTTAAAACATTTCAGGCAATGAGCTCCCTTTCCCCCCATGAGTATCAGTGTATGGTAACAGATTACTGTCACAATTTTTTTTTTTTTTTTTATGCCAGTAATAATCAAATATGCTTGGCTAATATGTCTACTTAGTAAATTTAATCGGTTCATTTTAATGAACAATTCATTCAGTTTAATGAACAATTCAAACAAAATTGCCTTGATTAATTTATGTTTTCCTTTTAGTAGCAATTATGGAAAATAAAATATTTATTACAATAATTTTATAAATGTATATTATATTATATTATGTTATATTATATTATATTATATTATATTATATTATATTATATTATATTATATTATATTATGTTATATTATATTATATTATATTATATTATATTATATTATATTATATTATATAAAAAAAAAGCTATAATTTAAGTTAAATTAATCATCTTTACTTCAGTGTAATTTTTTTTTAATAGTTTTTGGTAAAACTGTGGCTTAAAGGGTTCGTTCACCCAAAAATGAAAATTCTGTCATTAATTACTCACCCTCATGTTGTTCAACACCTGTAAGACCTTCGTTCATCTTCGGAACACAAATTAAGATATTTTTAATGAAATCCGATGGCTCAGTGAGGCCTGCATTGCCAGCAAGATCATTTCCTTTTTCAATGCCCAGAAAGGTACTAAAAACATTTAAAACAGTTCATGTGAGTACAGTGGTTCAATCTTAATGTTATGAAGCGACAAGAATACTTTTTGTGCGCCAAAAAAAAAAAGCTTTACGAATCTTTTGTTTCGAATTAGTGGTCCAGAGTGGCAAAATCACGTAATTTCAGTAAATGAGGCTTCGTTACGTCATAAGTGTTGTGAATTTTCAACAGTTCACGTGACTTTGGCAGTTTGATAACCGCTCCGAACCACTGATTCGGAACAAAAGATTCGTAAAGCTTTGGAGCTTCATGAAGCAGTGTTTTGAAATTGCCCATCACTAGATATTGTTGAATAAAGTCACTATTTTGTTTTTTTGTTGTTTTTTGGCACACAAAAAATGCTTTATAAGATTAAGGTTGAACCACTGTAGTCACATGAACTGTTTTAAATATGTTTTTAGTACCTTTCTAGGCATTGAAAAAGGAAATGATCTTGCTGGAAATGCAGGCCTCACTGAGCCATTGGATTTTATCAAAAATATTTTAATTTGTTTTCCGAACATAAACGAAGGTCTTATGGGTGTAGAACGACATGAGGGTGAGTAAATAGTGACATTTTTGGGTGAACTAACCCTTTAACTGTAATTGAACTGCTTTAAATTATTAGCAACTTGTAGGTTGACAAGCTACAGTTTCAAAGTAGCTTCCTGACATGGCCTGTGTTCTTAACGGAGGGTAAATTAATGCCTGATCTAAGGGCAGGGGACAGTAGCGAAGACACGGCCCGGGTTATGTGTATATCTCTGACAGAGAGACAGATTGTGCTGTGTATCACCGCAGACTTCATCAGCTGCACTGAACTGATGATATATGCGAGACGTTGAAGGTGAAGAGGCCTCTCTCTCTCTCTCTGTCTGTCTCTACACCCCCATGAACCGGTCGGCCGTGTGAAGAGAGAAAGAGGCTGCCAGCTACACAGCCTGACTGATTACTACAGATGCTCTTCCTCAAGTACCGCGAGTTACATCCTCACCACAGCAGGTCTTCGGGGACAAACAATAGCACCTGTTCCTCATAAGATGGGGCTCGTTCATGTATCTTTAATGAAGCTTTGGGGCAGATGGCGAGAAATGGCATTATCCCATCCTCTGGTTCTAAGGATCTGATAAGACAAAGGGCAGATAGGAGCCAGATCTACAATGGGCTTAGTTTATGAGGTTCAGAGCTTCCACAGGCCTGAGCTTTCCTCCTCACATCTGCTCCACTTCATTCTTTCACGCTCTTGAAGATCTGACTGGCAATACTAATGCTGCCGGGAGCCAGCCGCCTGGCACACTGACGAAGGGAGGGGTGAAATATCAGGGCACAAATACACAAATACGGGTGAGCATGTTCATACATACCATGTATACTGAATATAATGTGCGGCAGTAGAAATGAATCGACCACTATAGACTATACCGTTTATGATGCAGTAGATATATTATTTACCTGTAAGAGGTGAATTAGGCACAATGCAATGTGAAGTTTAGTTTTTTATGGTTACAGAGTAGCACAGACATGTACTTGCTGTGTGTGTATATTGTGCATGAGCAGGTGTGCATATAGGCTTTCTTATATCTGGCAAACTCTTTTGTTTAATGAAATCAGTGTACTGTTTTTAACTTTTTAATTTGTCATTAGATATTTATATTGTCATTAGATATTTAATTATCTTAGTTTTCATTTTTGTCTATCATGTTATATCATTTTTATCAATTAATTTAATTTTTTTTAATTTTTTAATTAATAAAGTTGTTAAATAATAAAAATATAATTATTAAAAATAATTCTCATTTTTGATGGAAATAGGAATATATTTTAAGAATTCTCATATTTTTTTGTCTCTGAAGTCCTACATTTTAGTAATTAATTTTATTTCATGTTTATATGAATTAATAAATATGAGAAATTAATAAAATAAAAAATATAAATATATAAAAATATAAATAAAATATATTTACTTTCCAGGATAAAGAATTAAACAATATTAAGCTAATATTAAACTCTTTTTTTTTTATCATAGTTATTAATTCATTATTCATTGTTCATTATTAATTCATTATTCATGTGTGTGTGTGTGTGTGTGTGTGTGTGTGTGTGTGTGTGTGTGTGTGTGCGCGTGCGTTTTTGTGATTTATGAGGACACTAATTTGTAAAATGACATGGGTATTACACTGGTATTACGACTTAAACATGAAATATGAGGCCATTTCATGAGTCCTCATATTTAAAATAGCTTTAAAAACATACTAAACAATGTTTTATTAAAAATTTAAAAATGCAGAATGTTTTCTATGATGGGTAGGTTTAGGGGTAGGGGTAGTGTAGGGGGATGGAATGTACAGTATAAAAACCGTTACGCCTATGGAATGTCCTCACTTTGATAGCAAAACAAACCTGTGCATGCGTGTGTGTGTGTGTATTTAGAAACTATTATCATGATATTTACTGTTGGCGTGAATATTTTTTCATATATAAGCATGAATGGAAGCAAGCATGTTGTATGTGTCTATGTAAAGACAGAGAGAGTCAGACAGATGCAGTGACTGAATGAGAGAGTCTGACACTTATAATAAGCGAGCTTCAATGCAGAATGCAATATGCAATTTTTCAAAATCCATCTGTCTAAGTGTAGGCACTTAATTCCATTCTCTATTAGCAGTCAAAGCAAATTGCCAGTGATCATCTTTAAATCTTTATCTGCATTGTCTGCTCAGCTCCACCGATCTACGTTAATTGACAGGCTTGAAAGCTAACCTTCACTATTAGTCCCCACTTTAAGGACGCTTATTTGATTTGCCACTCACAGATGTGGCATGTGTAAATTAAACTTTAATGTAAAGGCCTCATTACTATAAATCAAGACCTCTCAAACTGAGGGCAATTTATCTGTTTGTACCTTCACTTTTTCTTTTTCTTGCTGTTTGCTTCTTTTGAAACAGCACTAGGGAAGTCTATTTGATTAGCAGGACTATTGCTAGCATTGTTAGTCAGATTGTTAGTTTCAAATGATGTCTAATTCTAGGTTGTTTTAAATTAGTTATATTTTAATTAAATAACACATTGATGATACTGTTTAGGAACAGATGGGATAAGGCGTAGCAGACCAGGTGTTTCTGTCATTATGTATGTGGGTCTCGGTGCAGGACTATGCAAAATGACATGTTGAGGAACAGTTGTGTTTTGGTTCCACTTTAAAAGCAGCTGTTGTGTGTAATACTGTGGCTTTAGACTGATTTGTCTTGCAAGGGTAATGTGAATAATGCTAATGGCAATTATGTATGTGACTGACCTTAGCGGCCCTCTGAAGGAGAACAATTTACATGGTCAGAGCCTTTTCTAAAGCACTTAAATGTATCTGAGGTAGTATAAGACGGTGGTTGGTGATATCACAGACACAGTTTATCTTTTCTATCTAATAGCTCCTTTCACTCCAGTTACATTTTGATTCACCACACATGCAAGCAAACCATTTCTACAAACACATCCGTAAGGTCATATTAAAGAGCCCTCTGATCTCTTTCATTCAGCATTTTTTGTCACATCTGTAAAGTAAAAAAAAAGTAAAAAATAAAAAACACACGCTGTTCTTTCACTTTGGCACAGTCTCAACTCTGTATATGCACCTTTTAAAGTGCAACACTCTATAAAAACAGAAAAGTGCGCATTTTTCCTATTTATTTTTGCTTAGGAGAACTCACTTAGTCCGAATCAATGAAGTGGACCTGAACACCTGGGGAACAAGCCCTACTGATCTCTAACATTAGGCGCTCGTAAGGCGAAAGCGGCATAAAAAAAATAATAAAAAAAACGGAGATCGCACAGACCTCAGCGAGAAATGTTGAGCAGAAAGTGGTTCCACAGAGCAGGTTGATTACATGCCCCAATGCTGCAGCAGTAATTGCGTCCAGACCGGTTTTTATTGCAGGCTGATTTTAAAGAGCGATGAATGGAGAAACATTCTATAATGTGTTTATTTTGGGGGGGCTGACCTTTATTAACCCGTTCTCCGGTTGGGCTCCCCAGAGGCGGGTCGACTCGCCTGCATTAACTCTGCGCTGGCCCACAGTAGCGGCGCTGCAGCCTATCACCCGCAGGCCGGAAGCAGAGAATGACAGCAAGATTGGGTCCGGCCAACACTCCACAAACATGTGTTTTCAAACTTCGACGGGAAGCCGCTCAGATCCCTAAATACACACAGACTCTCTTTTTCTTTGTCTCCAGTTCAGCATGCCTGTTTTTACTCTTACACAGAGCTAATGCTATCCTTATGCACACCATTAACGTTCTCTCTATTTTGCAATAAAGCAGGAATGAAGATGAACATGGTTGAGAGCGTTTGAAAGGCACCACACGCGATGCCAGTTGTTGACGTTATACATGAAATATCAGAAATACACGAGCTTTTGGGCTCATTCCATCATTTTCACAACTGAAAACAGGTGCTGTAAATTATCGGCCTCCCTTGGGCATTTATCATGTATATAAATGACCTTCCAAGAACAAGAGACAAGAGCCGTATTTCTAAAAGGATCCACATTTTCTGTCAGTCTCATGATTAAGTTTTATAAGCAGTGTCTACCTGACATTTCTAATGCTATCTAATAACGTATGTAGGTATTACCCTAACAACCTTAACACTGAGTCTGACGTTTATGATACAAATAAAAATAAACACTCTGCTGTATATGTGTGTGTGATGGAAGATTTCTTTGAAGCACTAATGTGCGATTAAGTGCAGGTATTTGGTGAGCGTGTGCGGGGTGGACCGGGGTCAGAATATGAGCGTTGCTGTCAGGCTGTGTTAGGCTCCTGTGTGATCTCCTCTCTCTCTGTGTTCAGCAGGTCCAGGGTCACATGCCTCCGCTCATGATCCCCATTTTTCCACACGACCAGCGCACTCTGGCAGCAGCCGCGGCAGCCCAGCAGGGCTTCCTCTTTCCCCCAGGCATGTCCTATAAGCCAGGTAAGAAAACACACACTTAAGCTCTTTGAGTTTCCTCTCCACATCTTTATTCCTGTTGCTCCTTGCACAGTTTACATAAAAGGTATTTTTAGGTCATCCTCATAACAAATTTCCAATACCCAAATTGTAATATTTATATTTAAATATTAAATTTATATTAAATTTATAAAAACTAATTAATGTTACTACAATTATACTGCTGCTGTTACACATTGAGTTTATGCAAAAATGAAAATGTCATTCCAAATCTATATTTCTTCTGTGGAAAACAAAAGTTTTTTTGTCCATACAGTGAAAGTCAGTGAGGTCCAATGTTGATTTGGACCCCAATAACAAAAATAAAGACATTTTTCAAAATATTTTCTTTTATGTTCCACAAAAGAAAAAATAGTCATATAAGTTTGCAATGACAGTAAATGATGACAGAATTTTTAGGTAACACTTTGGTATGGGGAACACATATTCACCATTAACTATGACTTTTGCCTTAATAAACTCTTCATTTACTGCTTATTAATAGTTAGTAAGGTAGTTATTGTAGCGTTTAAGTTTAGGTATTTGGTAGGATTTAGGGATGTAGAATATGGTCATGCAGAATAAGGCATTAATATGTGCTTTATAAGTACTAATAAACAGCCAATATGCAAGCTAATAAGCAACTAGTTAAAAGTGAGAATTGTTCCCCATACTAAAGTGTTACCAAATTTTATTTGTGGGTGAACTAGCCTTTTACATATTAAAAAGTTTTGATTATATTTTGTCAGGGCTAAAAAAAAAAATTCATTGATGATAAACATTACTGTCTCACAACTGTGTCTTTGAGGGAGGACAATAATGTTAACAATTTCCTTCCAGGTTGTCTTATATTCCTTTATCTGTGGTATGTTTTTTCTGCTTCACCATCCTTCACTATATCTCAGGGGAACTTATGAGTCATTTTTGAGCTTTCTTTACCTCCTTATGGCTTTCAGTCTTCCTCAGCACATATTTTATCATTGGTTGATTTCCCTGACCGAATCATAGCATTGTTTTAAAGAGCCCACTCCTTTGGAATCAGAGAGCAGAACATCAAGCTCTTCTTGTCAAGGCAATTCATTCTGAACACTGTGAAGTGTATCACCTCGATGAAGCAGCCTGTTTTGGCAGAGTTCAAGGCGTTTTGAGCCTTCAGAACAATGGATGGCGTGAATAAGGGCTGGAATATAAACACTGTCAAGCATAAAAGGTCTCAACTTCATGGGCCATAAATCTGCTATTTTACTAATATAATACTCCCTATGACCCTGTAAATGTTATTATATACATTTATATTTAGTCCCCTTTGTGAGGGACGTGTCATTGGCACTGATCTTTAGATGCTGAATGCAAATAGATAATACTAAATTAGCGGTTTATCACTATCCCTAATAATTTCTGTCTCTTTAAAAAAAAAGAGAAAAAAAAAAAACAGGAAGGTGACACTTAGTAGTGCACATTTTCCATTTTGGAACTGAAGGGCCTCTGGTGAAGCAGCTGCCGTACTTGTCCTGGCACGCCTTTTTTCTCCTTTTGTGAAAAAGAGAATTGCTCCTCACGCAAGCGCTGTAAATTCAAAAACAAATTTGTAGGAAATTGCTACAACACGCAGGCTGACTCATTGCCAGTATCCCTCACCCTCATATCCAGCCATTGTTTTGAGGTTTAGGGATGTGCCAGTCTCAGTTTCTGTAATTAAACAGTTAAAAGCATATCCTTGCCTCCCAAGGGATCAGTAGCATTTGGTTAAATTTCCATCCTTCTATCATTTTCCTTTATTGTCCCCTCTTTTCTTTACCACAGATTGCTGTTGAGAAAAATAAAAATAGCAAAGTAATGATTTTTCAGTGTAGCTGCTGGGTTGTTAGTAGACCTAACATGGGAAATTAAAAAGAACGTAAATGAAGAAGACAAAAATTTAAATCGGAATTATCAAAGAAAAACGATATGATCAGTGCAGCTTAGTAAAGAAAGCTTTTCTTTTGTCTTCAAAGTATGCCTTGAGAAACCACGTTTGTTGTCAGCACCTCATCAAAAGGCAAATATACAAGAAAAGAGAAAGAGAGCTAGACAGAGAGATAAAAAAAGAGGGAGGAAAGCTTCAGAAGTCAGCAGGTGAGAGTTAGATTATTACAGGGTGTGGTAGAGCAGCTAATAAATTAACTAAAAAGGTAAATGATGGAACATAAAGTCAGCTATTTTGGAACTACAAAGGCATGACAGGTCGAACAAAGAGCCTGAGGGCTTTCTTTTCCCCAGTTTGATTTTTTAATATGTTTGACATGGAAAGTGTTTTAGTACAAATAACAGCAGCTGTAATGGAATCCTTGGCGTGTGTAAAGCACTTGCATTATTCATAATTTGCAAAACAGCAGAGGGGAGAAAGTTTAGGACATAGCTTATTGCCGTTTGTGCGCATGACTCGACTTATTGCCACTGATAATGCGATAGGACTCATTGCTGTTTGTGCTGCCCAGCGTGGGGCGGCCCGGCCGGGTCAGCGCAAACGGCCAAGGCCTGATGCTGATGGCCCTAACCCTGCAGTGAAACAGCAGAGATCCCCTTTCTCACACACTGTGCTCAATGGCTTGGGCTCGGTATAAAGAGAGGACTCAGGTCATTCTTTACTCAAATAGACTTGCAGAGGATAGTGGTGATCCCCCCCGTGCAGACTTGAACACATACGTATTGCTAATCGTGGATGTTCACAGCCCTTGGGATGCAATGAGCCCTCGATGCCCCCGCTGGTGGGACCGCTGACAGCCAGTGATTGTGCAGAACCTCGCCTGGAGGGCACGTTTATGTCACAGAGAATGTGCGTCAGACGTTTAGACATTGATACACTACATTAGCAATTGATGATCCCAGATTTGAGCAGATATATATCAGGGTTGTCCCCCATTCAGAACTGAATTGAGAATTATTTTTAAATTCATGAATTTGAATTGAGGTAGAAAACAGGATGCAGAATTGCAATTTAAATATGAGTAAGTTAGAAAGAAATTTAAAATGAAATTCAAGGAAATGCATATGATGGATGGATGGATGGATGGATGGATGGATCAACTTCCTAAGGGGTGTAGCCAATTAAATTTAGATTTATACGAGAATTTAAAGGAGCGAATTCTTAAATTCTGAATTTTGTGAACATTGCTGTAGATAATTGTCAGTCACTGTTCCAAGTTGTTTTGTTTTATTTTTATTTTATTTGCCTTTTTATTTAATATGAGACTGGAGTGTAGAGAGGGTTAAGAGACAGAGGAACAGGATGTGGCCAACAGCTCTTACATGTTTTGAGCATGTGTTCAGTCCACTGTACCACAACTCTGAACAAAGTATTTTTTTAATAGAAAAGAGCCTTCAATCTTGGCCTGGAAGAAGGGTCGTGAGCATGGTAGACACTGAGCCCTTTAACAAAACCATTGATTTCAAAGAGAGCTCCACTCAGCTTGAATATTCCACATGCTTGGCTCTTGGCATCAGGTGGAGTACAAGTGAAGAGGTTGCAGAAGGAGCACTCCGCCAGCCATTCCTCCCCGCTCTCCTCCACCTTTTCATTAGCCTCGCAGCCCTCGCTTCTTATGGAGCACCGGCCCACATCAGCGGTAGTGGTGCCCTGTGCAAGACCCTCGGGTCCTTCCACTTAAAGAGGCCCCGTTCCAAGTTGGCAGTCCAAATTGGCCTCGATTTGCAGCATGATACCTGGCTGAAACAAAATACACTATGAAGCTCTCTAGCAATGCCTTTATGTGAGAAAGCACTTTAAGCATTATTTAGCAGCCTTTTTGTTTGAAAAAAAAGAAAAGAAGACAGTGGAGTATTGTGATCTGAGCTGAGAAGGTTTGCCCTTTCCTGCTTGGTGTCTTTGCAAAGCTTGCTTTGATAAGGTACCTCTCAAATAAAGTGATGCTATCACAGGGGAATTACATGATGAAGTGGATGCTTTGGCTTGGGTGTTCTGGCTTGAGACGTGTGAGCCAACAGCGTAGTTTTCATTCACTTTTGGCACTTTTGTCCATGGTGATAGCTTATGGTCAGTGTTGGTCAGTTTTTGTTTTAGTCATTGGTTTTGTCTTATGACAAAAATATCCTGTAAAATAAGTCAATATTTCATCATGTCATAATAGTTAATTTTGGTAAATTTTACACTGACTATAGCGTCTAATTTTTCTTAATGAAAATGTGTGTATATATATATATATATATATATATATATATATATATATTGTATGTATAAATACAAGATGAAAATGTGAATAAAACATTGCAGTGCATTGATTAATGTCTTGTAGCATTATTATTATAATTATTATTTGCATTTACATTTATTATTATTTGCATAAATTAATTTAGCAGATGTTTTTATCGAAGGTGATGTAGGGTTGGGTATCAATTTAATTTTAGCAATTCTCGGTTCCAATTCCAATATTTTTTTGAGCAAAAAAGAGCAAATACTTAAAGAAAAATGTTTTTACCTATTATTCTTGCCACATTTAGGCTATAACCAGTAGGCTTTAACTGTTAACTGTGACAATTCGTCAAATAATGAAATATATATAACACTTTTTTTTATTAAGGAAAGGTCAGAAGCAATTACAAACCAAAACTATTTAGGTATAACACAAAACAATACAACATAAAATATATAACAGGCAGTTGCTATTGTAGGCAGTAATGTAAGAGAGATTAAAATGCAAAGTCATAATAAATAATAATAATAAATGCAAATAAAAAAAATGAATACATTAGTACTCCACTGGGTGGCTACAAGTGGCTGTTTAAAAATGAATTTTTCATTGAATCATTCATTCAAGAGTCGTTCAAAACGGTGGATCGTCCATTAACTAAATAAGCATTTATGAATAAAACACTGAATTAATTAATTTTTAAAAAGAGATTGAATGAATGATTCAAATTCGCCGTGTGAGAATGACTGAAAAAAATCAGAAATCGACAAACAGAATCGAAATGCGCGCATCATATCAAATCTCCGGTTCTTTGAAATTTGGAACCGGTTCTAAAATATAACCAGTTCTCGATACCCAACCTTACTTACAAATGAGGAATACAACATAACAATTCATCCTAAGGAGGTAGAAATGGTCGCTGAATCAGATCTGAGGGATCCCACTATTGGGCCCCAAGGTGGGCTGATAATAAGCTCTTGGCCTTAGCAGGCTTGGAGAAACAACCCTATTGGGCAGTGGCGTCACTGGAGCCTCCCTGGCATCCACTGGCTGGAGACAGGCAGGCAGATTTGCCTTTTAAACTAGATTCACTTTCACAGACTGACATAGAGAAAGCTGGCAGCCGATCTCGTCTACTTGAGACACTGGCTGCCCACCCAGCCCCCAGACCATTAGCCTTGGACTAGTGTTCTCGGCTGGCACTTGACCTGCCCATGGCTCACATGACACATCACAAGCACAGAATGAGAGAGAGAGGGAGAGAGAGAACCTTGGACGATAATGACCCCCTCCACAACTCTTATTGCACTATTTGAAATCCGTTCAGTTGCGTTCTTTATTCACTTCTGCCACAGGGTGGGATTGAATTTCCTGGCTACATCACAATGTGCTGTGGTCAGTCAGAAGTGAGTGAGGTGGTGGGGGGGTGGAGGATATATGTGTTTACCCCCATGCCTGTGGCTTGATAGCTCCATATGTTTGTGAGAAGATGTGACAGACAGAAGTGGGGGCTGAAAGAGGGCCAATTCCCTTTCCATGGGCATGCTTTATTCAAACCTCTGCTTTTAGAGCCAGAGAGAGTGTTATATACACCAACCACAGTACAAAACACATCTCACACACTTAACACACACTTTCAGACACACTCATTTCTGTATAAGGTTTCCAGAGCTGTATCTCCAGGGGTTTTGTGTTCAAACCTGTAGTTTTTCATCTGATTCCTATTGTGTTTTCTGTTCGCCCTATTGCAGTGGTTCCCAAACTTTTTAGAGTGGCGTACCTTCTGAGGCATTTAACATCCTTCTGCGTACCCCCTCTCTTCCACTTAGACTGCAGTCACACCTTTTCCATTATGCCCCCTTACTTTTACAATATTTTTTTACCTTTATAAATACCGTTATAAAATAAAAAATATTCAATAGAGAAATATGCAATGATGGTAAAAATGAAGCGTAACTTAAATATTAAACTAAAACTGCCAGTAGATGGCGTTAAGGATAGGAGAGGATAGGCAAGTCTTAATGAGTGAGTCATCGAGTCATTCATTTATTAATTCAGTAAGGAAGCAAGTGGCTGGCTGTATTTATGAATAGGCCATTGAATGACTCTCACGATTCGTTCAAAGTCGCAGATTCGTTCATGAAACACTCGCTTGGAGACACACAACAGTTCTGCTTTGGCTTTCGTTGGAACTATTATTTCTTTGCAAAATAGAGCAAACAATACTGTTTAAAATGTACATCACTTAATATTAACTTTTTGTTTTGTTGAACTGTGGTATAAAATCAGTGTCATGTTTGCAATCGTGTGGATATTTGTGAAAAATGGCATTCTCGCTCATATATTATCAACATTAAAAACAATAACTCACACAGGGTTTTTGTATCAAAGAGAGTTCAAGTCTTAAATCAATCTCTATGCACAGTCTATGTCTATAGGCTAATAAGTGCTAAATCCCCACTTTTACAAAGGTACATTGTTGAGAACGGCAGTCAAGTAGCACGATTTGCTAAGGCAGCGTACTCTGCAGTCTGCATGCAATCTCTCATATGCACGCTGCTTGTGTGGATGCAGTCTGTTTTGACTGCAAAAGATAAGGTAATTTGATTGGATGTCATGTATTTTTACATTTTGCCTGTTAGAAATACATGCTCGGTTAATGCTATTTTAAGGTGGGATAGAATTAAATGAACACCAAAACGGAATTTTGTTTGCATACCCCCTCTGTCACCTCACATACCCCAGTTTGGGAACCACTGCTCTATTGTATTGCTTGATTCTATTGGATACGTTTGATCTCATGATGAAAATGTCTCACAAGCTGTATTTACATAAATTGTTGTCTTGTTAAAACCTGTTGAAGTTGGCGTCAGCACCCTCTCTCTCACACACGTATTTTATTGTGCCAGATCACATTGTAAAACACATAATGGCATGTAGAACAATAGTTTGACTAGTCAAGCTTCTCAAGAACATGATATACTTACGAACAATAAAGTAAAATGGCATAACCTTGCGCAAAATGCACACCCAGATGAGAAAGGACTGTGCAAGTGTGGGCAAAGATAAAAAAGGGAGAAGGCAAAAAGCCCGAGTGTGAGAGAAAGAGAGACGTTCCAGTGTAAATCCCACTCTGCTCTGGCCAGCTGACTCTTTTGTGAGTGCAGATGTTTGGGCTGAGTGCCGAGGCTGGGTGCAGGCAGGCCCACAGGAACTGTGTTGGCACTTGTCTGGCCTGCCGTTGGGCCGCTCATTGTCTCAACCTGTGCGCATTGTTCACTGTCTCCCCCTCCTCTTTTCTCCGACAGGTGATAACTACCCGGTGCAGTTCATTCCATCCACAATGGCAGCTGCTGCCGCGTCAGGACTCAATCCTCTCCAGCTCCAGGTATGTACAGTCACAAAAGAATTTACGGGCAGTGGGCCAAGCCCTCAGCACCGTGTGAGCAAACCAGCTGTATGCTAAATAACAAGTTAGAGCTAAATCACTCACACACCGGTCCACCCCTACAAGCTTAACACCTTCCATCTGCAATATAGCCTGTTTTTACAGCGCAGCCTTGATGCCTATGCATGGGAACCGGGTGTTGCATCGATGAAGGGTATTTCAGGGTCCCCTCATACCTTAATTGCTTTCTCTGTTGACGCCGTTCTGAGTAACTTTGTGGTATCATAATGATGGAAGAGCTTCCAAGACCCTCCGGGCTGCCTTGGGAACATTTCCCAGATGCTATCTCCATGTACTTTAATATAGATTCATATCTTCATTCAAGTTGATCTTGTCATTTTTGTCATTTTAATTGTTTCTTTTAATCCTGATTTTTGCCTTGTTTACTCACACACATAGAACAAGTTTTTTTTTTTAGCTGATAGCAAGAAAAGGGGTTTTATTACAGCAGCTAATGTCATTAGTCTCTCCTATTTACTCATAGAAATTATTTGTTACAGTTGAGCTTTGAAACTTCTTAAATGCACCGAAGTTCCTTTAAGTTCTTTGAACAAAGACTGAAGGAGCAAATGAACGAGAGTAGAAGGCGATACAGCTTGCAGCCCCGTAGTGGATTCATTTATTCATTTTTTCCCCTCACTTTTTTATTCATAGACAGTTGTTGTTTTGTCAACAACAGTGGTAAGCGGTTGATAGCAATTAGACATTAAGCTCTCTGATAGCTAGGAATGTTACAAAACAAAGCTGAGAGCGGAGGGAGGAGGACATGCGAGGGAGAGAGGATAGGAGAGTGTTTTGTACCTTTTCTTCTTGCTGATACATGTGCACAATTTGTCCTTCGGAGCTTATCGCTCTCAGCATTAATGAGCCTTGGCAAGTTGGAACAATGCTTGCAGCTGGAGCTAGAAAAGACTTTGCTATAGCATGCGACTTTGTGGAGAACAATCATCTGTGTTGAAGGTGTGGAATGTGTCTATTCATGTTAAAGTGTATGTAAAAATGTGCGTGCGCTTGTATGAGCGAGGTAAATGGGGAGGGAGCTCGTGAGCAAAAACTCATTGAAAATCATTTTGATCTGTACATGTAAGCGTGCCTTCCCTCCTCTCTTATGAGTTAGCTGCGGTGGTGTAACCAGGGCTCGTCCTGTCTATTTATAGCGTTCCTGATGGGTCAGCTCGAGTCTGGGATAGTCATATATCAGGAGGCACTGAGACCCCTCAGCCATTCATTGTGATAATACATTTAACCCTGGGAATGGGCTGAGAGCAAGCCTCTGAATCCATGACTTCGCTGACCTTTAGAAAATACAGTAAACACAAATGAGTTGCATTCCCATTAATTGAAGTTTGTCTGTCAGCCGCAGATTTAGCTGAGCAGATTGGTATTTACTCTTGGTACCCTTCAGTCTAAGAAAGCCCGGCTAGTCAAACATACCCTTTCCGCTGCAACTGAGCAGCTATAATCACGCAAAAGATGATTAAAAACGATCAGGACGGAGATAGGGGAGATGAATCTCATTCCGAGCGCAACAATAATGCCATTAGTGCTGGCGTTACACCCGTCTGGCTAAGAAAGTTCACTTTGAGGACAAAAGGACAGGTAAAACATTATTTTGAAAGAAACTGACAGCAGACTGATGCAGATGAGGTTGTAATTTAGTGGGGAAGGGCGATTTGGATTGATTTGTTCGGCAGTTAGCACATGTTAGCATGTGGCTGCGGCTGCTTTTGTCTCTCTTCCTTTTTTGAACAGAAATAACAAGCTTTGAATTCCTGTCTTAAATCAAAGGAAGCAAATCTTTTAAAATATGTCAGATAAATGAGGGCCAGCGCTAGGTCAGTGTTAATGAGAGGTATGTATGGATTTGTCTGCTGTGTCTGGGTGATTATCTGTAATGGCAGTATCACTGAGCTCTTGCCGCTTATGCATCACTGATCCGCTCGGTGGGAGTGACCTCACCTATGAGATCCCCACTTCCTGTGCCAGTGGACCCACCCACCCTGTGCCACTGGCTGGGTGCATCTGTCTAATTAGAATATCTTCGCTTGTCAGCAATTCTGGCAAGGTATCATTTTCTCTAATTTGCTCGGTTTAGACTGGGGAAATATATGAACCTTAAAAAATGCTCTGATTGGAAAGGAATTAATTCCCACAATGCCGTGCTCGGTCATGCAGGAAGAGGGACGGCCGCTCTGCCAGTCTTAATGTTGTCGATGCTACCGCTCGCAATTTTACAATGTCATAACAGTAAGTGGGCTGGCTGTGGAATCTCTCTCTCTCTCTTTCTCTCTCTGTCCTGTCTCTTCCTCGTCACCCTGGCCCGTCCGCAGGCTAACAAAAGGCCTCAGGTCCCGGGGAGTGGAAATGAAAGCGGCCAGGCGATCTGAGAGCGTAATTTGCTTGTCAATACATTTGCCTCGACTGGTGGCACACGCGTGCATGCGCCCGCTTGTCACCCCGTGTCCCAACACGGCCAGTAATTTCGTTCAATGCGTCCCTGACAGATTGGCCCTTGTCTGCAAGTCACCAGAGAAAAGCCGCTCAAACTATTCCCCAGACCGCATGCCTCTCTTCATTAAGAACCTCTCAGGGTTCAGGATGAGCTGAGGCACGGCCTCCAAACAATGGCTCCATCCCCCGGTGTTGCCTCCCTATTAGAAGTGACACCTCTCACCTTCAAGCGGAAATTGTTTTCGGATTGTAGCCGTATGGCCAGACAGTCTAAAAGGAATTATCCTAATTCTACAAAAGAATTCGATTTTATTTTTTGTCTATTTGAATTGGCATTTAATTTGCTAGCGTACAAGATCACCTTACATCAATTGCTTAGAGGAAAACAATTTCCTTAAAGCCATTCTCTCCTTGATATATTGTTTTGCCACAAGTTCTATACAAATCTTGAGTCAACTTGTGAGAGGCCTGTTTTTTATCATTGGAAGCAGTCTTTTGGGTTTAAGCAGTCCTAAAATAAAACATCATGGGATAAAGCAGAACATCTGGGTTTCCCCGTGGCATATAATAGAGGGAGCAAACACAAATAGGGCATGCTGGTCTCTCTCTTGCTCTCTCTTTTCTTTTCTCCCTCCTTTCATTATTTTCTAATCCTTTTCTCTCTTCATCTTTTGTAAATTAATTTACTGTTTTTTAATTTAAAGAGCATATTTAAAAATATTTTTATATATTCTGGGGTCTGTTTTAACTGTTTAGTCTCTTTTCTGGAATTTTGGAGAGTTTTTGAGACCCCAAACAGAACATTAGGGGTTAAGTTTGTACATCTTTTCTCAAGCTAAAGGTTCTTTATTTCATGCTATCATTACTGCTAGTGCTAACACATTTGAAGACTGTACTTGAGAGTCAAGGAAACTTCTCTGAAACTTCTGCTGGGGTTGAGAAGATGAAGGAAGAGAGGAAATACTGTGTTATCTTTTGTTTGGATGCTCATGTCTCTGCATTCCGGATGTGTGGAGGGAGCAGGGCTTTCTGCCATGGCTAACAAGTGGAGCACTTTTGACTATGAGCTGCAGAAATGAGAGCGAACAGCTGCTGGTGTGATTGAGGAGGAGAAGAGAGAAAGAAGGAGAGGGGAAAGGAGTGGCGCGTGCTGTGCGAGACAGACTCCGGAGAGATAGCCAGAAGACGAGAGGCGGTATGAGCACAGGGCAGAGGCTCTAATGGGAGGGATAGGTGGACATCTGGATGGACAGAATTGTAAAACAGAGAGGCAAGTAAACAGATAGTGAGAGATGCAAACCATGTAGCTTAAGATGACCACCTGGGTTGATTAGCGTAGGCTTGTATAGCAGAAATGCACAGGACACATCATACCTTTCAAGTTAGTGAAGCTATGTAAGGAGAGAGACGGAAAAAACGAATTGGATGGGTTGAGATGGGGGAAGGGAGACAAGAACGAGGGAGCAGGCTGGGCGCCAGCAGATGGGACAGATGTCTGGCCATACTGGAAAGCATTGGCGCAGCGCACTAGCGCACCCCTGCTTCCCTTTCTGACATCTGGGCCAGCCTGGGTCAGCCCGCCTGCCTTGGGCAATGAGCCTGGACAAGCCTTGTGGCAAACGGGCGCGGGCGCCCCAATGCTACTGAAATGGCAGAGTCGACCATGCGGCAGTAACACAGTCCTCTCTCCATGCTACCGCTCAGCTGTGCCCATACAGAGAGCCGAGGAGAACACACAAACACAAGAGCCTTAGTGTATGTAATTTAGTGTGTGCAGTGTGCTTATGTTTTGACGTATGATAATGTATCAGTGGGGTTTTTGGCCTCGTGGATACGTTTCAGTGAGCTCAGACTGGGGCCTGTGCGGATAAGTTGGAGAGACAGTCATGCACCATTATAGCTAGAAGCACTAAAATTGGCTAAATCTGCCACTGTATTTCACAGCATCTGCCAGAGAGCAGTCGGCCCCTCTCTTTAAGAACAAACAAGAGACTCAAGTTGTTGTTTTTTTCCCTTGAATGATGGCCTATTTGCCCATTATATATGCTGAAATCTAGAGTTTCATGAGCCATTTCGCTTTGCGGTCTCATTCCGATAGATCCCAAGGACAGAAATTCAGAAAATATGCACACTGTGAACACTGCGAAGGTAAAGTACATTACTGTTCAAAAGTTTGGTCAGAAAGTGTTTTTATTTTATTTATTTATTTATTTTTAAAGAAATTAATACTTTTATTTGGCAAGGATGCTTTAAATTGTGCTTCAGGGATTTAATGCACAATATATGCAATGCAAATATGACAAAATATTTCCATTCTAATAAGACACTGAAGACTGGAGTAATGGCTGCTGAAAATTCAGCTTTGCCATCACAGGAAAAAAATGACATTTTAAATATATTAAAATAGAAAACAGTTATTTTCAATTGTAAAAGTGTTTTACAAAATCACTGTATTTTGGATAGATAAATAAATAAATGCAGCCCTGGTGGACTTCTTTCAAAAACATGTAAAAAAAAAAAAAAAAAAAAAAAAAAAATTAACCCTAAACTCCAAACTTTTGAATGGTAGTGTGCATAATTTTTTATCAGTAATTCTTTGGAATAAGTGTGTTTACAACTAGCTTTGAGCATAAGCGACAGACTATGTGTTGTGTTACTTTTTTTTCCTTTTTTAAAACTTTGTTTATAGTTATAATATTTGAGTATAGACAAGAAAGTTTGGGTGAGAGAGGGAGATTGCAATACAACCCAGGTCAGACTCGAAATTTTACAGTACATGTGTGCACAGCTCTGATTATAACATCAGTGTTTTCACATTGTAAAAAACACAGTGTCTTTGAATGCTATTTGACAAAAAAAAAAGCGTAACCTTTCTTAACCGTGCCTTTTCCATATATAAACAGTTTATCCTGAGCGTTTACATACCTCTACACAGAGGTGGAGCACCGAATTGGCTCTCCGAGACACTTGAAAGCAAAGTATCCCTGAGTGCTGATGCATCCAGCGGTGTGGTCTGAAAGTGTCGGGTAATCTGGATGATCTACAAATACTGTTGTTGCAAGCAGAAATGGTGGGCTCTCTCATTTAACCTTTTCTCTCTCCAGAGGGGTTGCTTTTAATTATCAGAGGCTAACCGCCTGACCTTGGGCTGGACCCCACTCATTTGGAATCCACGGACTGTGAGATGGGCTTGGCTCATATGTGCGAGAGAGGGAGGCGAGGAAGATATTAGTCGAGCTGTGTGTGTGTGTGTGTGTGTGTGTGTGTGTGTGTGTGTGTGTGTGTGTGTGTGTCGCTTGAAGTGTGAGGTCCGCGGGCGAGCGAATTGAAAAGCCCCATTTCCCGAGCCTCTCTCTCTCTAACTAAGCTGTATAGCAGCGAGTCATTTAATGCTCAAGTGGACAAAGGTATTACCTGAGTCACTGGGGTGGATCAAGCCTTTTCTCTGCAGGCCTTTCTGAAACCACATGCTGAGAGCAGCTCAACATCTCTGCCTCTCTTTTTCTTTAGCTCTCTTTAGGCCTCTCTCGTTCTCTCCGGCCCCACTAGTGTTCTGTCCCCATCGGCTCCCATTTCCTCAGAGCCAGCAGCTTCAGTACACACTGTAATAGCTCTCCACTGTGTCAGATTGCTGCTTATACACCACTTTGTATGTCTGTTGGTGTTAGCGCATACATGTGTGTTTCGTGTGTGCGTTGAGGTAGCGGTTGATGCAGTGCTCATCTTTTGTTCCTCTTTTAAAGTATCAAAACCAATAACCAAATTGAGGGAAGTTTGGATCGTGTCAAACGTATTATATTATATTATATTATATTATATTATATTATATTATTATTATATTATAGTAAACTGTGATATATTATACCCAAAAACTCTTTATACAGTGGACTACCTGTAAAATTGATAAAAATTTGGAACCAAAAATTATTCAGACACTTTGACCTGACCATGTTTGGCTTAAGTGTTATGTGACATAATTCAGATTAATTTTTTCTAACACAGTTTAACTCTGAGATCTTGTCATATTTTATTACCATTTTTTTAAACTATAGTGAATAAACTGTATTAATGAATGAAAAATGAAGGTGTCTGAATAAATTTTGGTTTGACTGTATATTATATTATATTATATTATATTATATTATATTATACATTAACAGCACATTAAATGCTTCACAAAAACATTTGTTTTAAGTGTGCCAGTAGAAAGTATCAATTTTAGATTCTCCAAACATTCTTTTTGCAAATAATGTTATAATTCAGAGAGATTTTTGAATAAACAAAGAGTCCTACAACAGATGGTATAGCACATAAAATATTGATTAGAGCTGAAATTGTTATATTAGAAATCAGAATGTGTAAAGTATTCCTGAGAAGAACAGACTCATGGAAATTCTTTACCTCCTCATTTGTGAAACAGAAATAGTGCAAGCTTTATTTTTGTAGCTAGATTTTAAGCATTAATAGACAGTGTTAACTCAGACTGATGGTCGGATTGATAGGATGATGGGATCAACCATGCTCAGCCTTTTAGTTTTGTGGGGCAGGGGGCATGGAGCCAGCTTGTCCCGGCTGCCACGTTCCCTGTTCGGCCATTGACTTTCAGCATGACCCTCATTAGCGTTGGCCCTGTCTGCTGTGGAGACCCTGCAGTATGGCTGGAGGAGAGGCAGAGGAAGCCCAATGGAGCCCTGCATTACATGCCCTTCAGACAGACTACCACATGTGAACTCACACCACATCAGCAGCAGCCTCTCTTTCTCTCTGTGTGTCTCCTTTTGTCCATTTTCACACCTTTCAGCATCAAATAACATGGCCTTAATACACAAGCCACATTGTGCACAGCTTGGTGTGATGGCGGGCACATATAAGAGGGTTGAGCGTCCTCTCCCTTCCTGTCCTTGACGATAAGAAGTGAGCTTACATGTCACACCTTTCTGTTCGTATTTATTGTTATTTTGCAGCGTCTTTCTGGCTGAAAGCATCCAGACAGCTTTACTCCTAACCTGTGGCTTTGACCCGTTAATCAGGTCTCACAAAAGGCAGTCTGACTGGCTCTAATTTGAAGCAAAAGCCAATTACGCTTTTTTTCCGGAACAATAAAGTTCTTCCCACGCAAGGTCAGAGTCCCTCTGCCCATCCACATCAGCAGTGGCTTGCTGTTAACAAACATCTGTCCGGCAGACTGGGCCGAGGGCTTCCTTTCTGTTCACAAGCACACAAACTCAGTCACACACTCACACGCACGTTCACTTACTACCTATAGAGAAAAAAAGAATAGTGATTGTGTTTTTAACTTCGCGGGACAAAGGCTTTCTGTTTACCAGGCTGGCGAACTATGCTATCACTGCGTGAACCTAATCAGCCTGCCATTTCCGCTGTCCGTGTGCCGGTGCTTGCCCCAGGTCTCCTGCAGAAGAATGACCCTTTTGTGCAGCACTAATGTGCAAGCGTTTAACTTTGGTACCGGAGAGCATTTTAGTGTTTATATCTCCTGATACATGTAGACACAAAGCCCTTTGTCTGGCCTCCGGTTTTTCTGTATGAGTGGCTGAGGTGGGGCAGGCCACTAATGCTGGTGCCACTTTTTTCCATTTCAGACAAATGGAGTCCTTATGTAGCCCAGTAAGGAAAGGAAATGAGAGCAGAGAGAGGGCAAACATGCTTGGATACATACGCATTTAAAAAAAAAAAAAAAAAAAAAGTTATGCTTTTTTTGGGTTGAAATACAACGACTGTGGCTGTAAAAACAAATGGATAATATCACAGGGTCACTATTTTTAGGGGAGACTGAAAAAAAATGGCTTAAATGTTGGCATTGTAGTTTTGGGCTTGTCAAATCATAAAGTGAGGAAAATATAGTACCACTTAGTGTGAGCCAGTGTGACAACTATTCATTAAGCGGTGATATTTTAAGACTAAAATGTCTTTATTTTTACATTTGTTTTTAAATGCATGTTCCAAGCATTTATTACCTTTTGTTTTTTTTTGTTTGTGTGTTTTTTTTTAAATTATTAAAAATTATATACTGTAAGATAAAATCTGAGAGGAAAAACAGATAATTACTAGTAGCCTACCTTTTTAGGTTTATGGATATTACCTTCAACCCTAAAACATAACACAATGCAGTGCGTAATTCAAAAAATGGGTCAAACACCTGTTAAAAAAAAATTCCTTGATATTAACACGGTACATTGGACCATATTTTTGCAGACTTTTTTTTTTTTTTTTTTTGTATATTAGAAAAAATATATATACATAAAAATATAATTATGGCTGTTACTTATACAATCAACATTGAAATAAATAGGTGTTCTGATGTGCTATGCACAGGTAGCTGTGTATAATGGACATGAAATCATAACACAATGAACACACTAATAGAACAGTATTATTTTACTATTATTTATATAGTATTATAGTTTTTTTTATTAATATTTTGAATAAGCTTTGTATTTTATTTTGTATACTTTTTAGAATTAATTTATTTCAGTTTTAGTTCAGTTTTCATTTTTATTTAATTCCAATTTAGTGATTCAAGTTAACCTTATTGTAGGTAGTTGCAAATGCAACTTTTCTAATTGTAAGTTTTAAGTTTAATTTTAGTCTTTTTCTACAGTATGCTGTTATGGTAGATTTTAATGTAGTTAGTTCGTTAGTTTGAACTGTATTGTCCATCAGTGTGGAAATTCTCAATTTTTTGAGTCGTTATGTTTCATGCATATTCAGTGTTTTCAGAGCTGGTTTTATCTGATATTTTGTCCCATGCCTTGATTAATTTCTTGACCCTGGTGTGATTCCTCGTACTTAATGTGAGAGACAAACGACAATATAAGCATTTACCTGCTTGCTAATCAATATTTGCCTGAGGGAAAGCAGTAGAAGTGTGATTGTTTTAAGCGTCTGTGAATAATACACCCCGCTAAAACAAATATCGATAATGTTGTACAATTTGACATTCTAACCCAGGATTTTGTATTTAATTGATCCTAACGCTGCTTTGTTTTTTTTTAATGGTGCTGTTATTACTTTTTGTTTCTGCCTGGTGTGTGCGTATTAGCAGTGTGTTGAAGTAAAAATCATTCTCAATAGGTTATGACAGACAGTCAGTCTCAGAGCTGAAATCTAAACTTCTCTCGCACACTTTCTCCACTCGCTGCGATAAGTGATTGACACGTTTCACTTCAGCACGCTGAACGTGTACTGCTGGAAGGTTGCTGATGTTAGCGAGCGTGTTGACCGTGAGCCAGTGAAAATAAGCAGAAGAACATGAATTCTCTTTTTCTGGCTTCCTGTCGTAATGAATGTCTTTGATATAGCGCATAATGGAAACTCGACTAACTTCAGGGGAACACGCTCTGCGCCATCATATGGGGAAGTTCAGGTGTCTGAGTAGCGACTCGAAAAGGCGCCAATTAAAGTCAAAGAGGCTTACTTCAGGGAGCGAGGGGAAGGAAATCAGATCTTAGAAGCAGCTAAGCTTCAGTCTGCAAATTTTGTGTGATGAGTGGAAAGACGAGTGGCTCCAAGTCTCTTGTATGCGAGCCATTGCTGTGTGGTTTTTTGGGGCTGCTGTCTCTCCCTGGATCCAGGCTTTGATATACAGTTAGACCTTTGATGGAGCTTCTATGCCGGGATGGAAAGGGAAAAAGAAATGCAAGGGAGAGAAGAAAAGAGAGAATAAAGGCTTTGAATGGTGTCTGGCTTTGGATGTTAACGCTTGTGGGTTGTCTCCCTCCTTACAGCAACTCTACGCCGCCCAGCTGGCCAGCATGCAGGTCTCTCCAGGAGCCAAGATGCCTCCGCTGCCCCAGCCCCCCAATTCTGCCGGGCCGATCTCCCCATCTGGCTTGAAGAACGAGAAGAGGGCCTCAACCCCCCTGGCTCAAGTCAAGGTACGGTCCCGGCCCGGTCTGGTGCGAGTGGAGTGGTGCTTGACCTAGTCTTCTCCTCTTTCTTGTTCACTAAATCAGCTGTGGTAGGTACAGCAGCGAGCGAGTGAGCGAGAGCCTGCCACCGGTTCTCCAGCTCCGAGCCCATCAATCTGGGCTGCTTTTACAAGGCACCCGCTCTCTCAAGCAGAACTCTGTGGACAGGGTTGCTATGGCTTTCCCTGCTCCTGGAGAGCAATTTTTGGAACACATGGTTTCTCATGACAGAGACTGGCCCACATTTTCCTGCGCGTTACATTTAACTTGGACAGAACAGAGGCAATGACATCAGAGGCACATAATCTAAATATATTGATGAGGCTACAATGATGTGATGACTGTCTTTTGTTTCTTTTATAAGATCAACAGTCGGGTGCTCGCAGGATATAGTGCTTTTCCATCAGTCTTCACTGATATATATCATCATTTTGCTTTTTTGTGCTGCGGCTGTAACCTGAAACACTTGCACATTTGGAAAAGTTTAGTTTAATATCACAATAGAACGGGGGTAAATCATTGAGCTGAACAGTAGTGTGTGCGTAGCGCCCGTAATCCTCTTCAGTTGCACAGCTAAGCTGCTCCTCCGGGGCTTTTGGAGCTCTGCCCTTGGAGAGCGCTGCCATATATCAACATCTCAAAGCATACGGTAAGATCATTGGCAATTACACTGAGGCAGAATTCAGAGTCGGACGGGCATTTTTAGACACTCTACTTCAGTTCTTTTAGCCAACACATGTTGTATGAGATACGTTATCTTACTATTCATCAAAGATGTTGCGTGATTTTTGCCCCGTTAACTCCATATGTAGATATGCTGTGCTTAATTAGCTAGCAATCTGTTTGTTTGTCTAGTTGAAGCGTAATTGAATGACAAACTGTTATTGGCAGTCAGATTTGTAAAGAGCTGGGGGCAGTCTCTGTATGTGGCCCATCTGTTTGGACAGTACAACACTGCCAGTGAAATCTTTTCCTAGCCTACACAAGATGCATTAATATGATTAGATGTGCTTTTAAAGTTGTTCTGGATTGAGGATGCTATTTTGACACATTATGTATTGCGTTTTACTCGTCAACTAGCATATAATTCCTTTTTTATTCATTACTATACACTACAATTTAATATACACTACCGTTCAAAGGTTTTGGGGCCGGTACGAATTTTTGATAGAGCATTTTTGATATGATTTAAAAAATAAAACAGCAATTTTGTGAAATATTATTACAATTAAAATCAAGTGTTTTCTATTTTATTATATTTTAAAATGTATTCCTGTGATGGCAAAGTTGAATTTTTAGCAGCCATTACTCCAGTCTTCAGTGTCTCATGATCCTTCAGAAATCATGCTAATATGTTGATTTGATGCTCAAGATGCTCAGCTTTTCTTATTATTATCAATGTAGAAACAGTTTTTTTTTTTTTTTTTTTGGAAACCGTGATACATTATTTTCAGGAATTTTTGATTAATACAAAGGTCAAAAGGAGGACATTTATTTGAAATAGAAAACTTTTGTAACATTATAAATGTCTACTTACACTTTAATGCGTCCTTGCCGAATAAAAGTATTAAGATAATTTAATTTCTGCGAAAAAAAAAAAAAAAAAGTCTTACTGACCCCAAACTTTTGAACGATAGTGTACGTCCCTAAATCTATTGCAACCACAGAACACAAATTAGAGCTGTTCTCCTCATAGGGATCACATTTGTTCACCACAAAGACAACAGAACACACACACTTAATTGTAATACATTCAGACACAATAGCAACAAGCTCTCTAGCCTGATTGCATTTGTTTGATACAGGATGTATTAGCTGTTAACCGTTTCTCTCAGGCCTGAGAGCAGGTGAGAAGATAAAGATGTGTGCTCAGACAGAGAGGGTTTTAATTGGCCCGAACAAAGCCTGGCCCTCACTACACCAAGGAGCTACAGCATGGCACAGAGCCTGGCTATGAATACAGAACCCATGTCTTGGAGGAGTCGGACTAATTAGTCTACAGTAATAGCCTCTGGTGCATTGTCTTTTATGTAAGGTGGAAAGCATCTCTCTATTGGACATCCCTGTTTTAACAGAAGCTTTGTGTCTTTTATGTAGGAGGAGGGAACGCAGCCTCTCAACCTCTCTGCCCGGCCCAAAACAGCTGAGCCCGTCAAATCCCCCACATCCCCGACACAGAGCCTCTTTCCAGGCAGCAAGAGCAGCCCGAACAGCCTGTCCAAGAGCGGAGGCATCCCCAGCCCCATCGGAGGAATGGGTCGTGGCTCGTCTCTAGGTAAAACTTTGTATTTTGCCTGCTTTTACAGTTCTATGTAGTGAAATATTTTATAATTATTAACATCCTCACAACTGAGAGACTAATTGTATATTTCTGATTCTTTGTAGTGTGGAATCAGAGAGTGAACTTGACAAACTCCCAACTCATAATCTCTTTTAGACCCTGCCATTTTGACGCAGTAAAGATTAACGGATGCCATTGCTGTATATTTGTTTTCAAAGCTTGTAGTTCATCTCTCATATTAAGATTTTTTTTTGGAAGCTGCTACTAACAGTTACTAAAAACAGTCTTTCATTAAAACGACACTATGTTGCTCATTTCCCTCCTCCTCTTGGAGTTGGGCTTTGAACACAGGCTTGGTGTTTGTTTTTCTACTATTTCCGAGATTTAACTGCCATCCCGCCTCACCTCACTTTGATCTGCTAATTACAGAAAGGCGACACACACTGAGATTGCTCCCTTAGTTTCCTGCTCCCCCCACACATGGAGTCGGCCACACTTATAGTGCACACATGCAGACTGTACTCACAAGACCTCCTACAGTATATTGTGTTTCACAATACGGAATATGTGTATTTGTATGTCAACCCAAGTTATTTGTCTCTGCAGACATCCTGTCCAGCCTGAACTCAACAGCGCTGTTTGGAGATCAGGATGCAGTGATGAAGGCCATCCAGGAAGCGAGGAAGATGAGGGAGCAGATTCAGAGAGAGCAGCTTCAGCATCATCAGCAGGGAATGGAGGCCAAGCTGTCTGCCCTCTCCAGCATGGGCCTGAACAACTGCAGGGCTGATAAGGTGAGTGTGTTTGACACCTGTAAACTGCGTTGGGTTACTACAGGGATTTTGGATTGTGGAAGTGCTTGAATTAGAGTATAACAAACTATTTTATTATTTTAACAATAAAAAGTAATAAATAAATAAGAAAAAAAAGAGACACACACTTTAAAAAACAACTATAAAGAAACAAATTTACACAGTAAAATACCGTTTTCCATTGAAATAGTAATAAATCACAAAAACAATGCATTCTGGGTAATATTTGTCATTTTAAGAAAAGAGGTACTTTATAGGGTACTTTCTTGAAAATGGCAAATAATATTATCCAGAATGCATTGTAATATACAGAATGCATTAGCTGTGTCCAATATTTGCGTACTGTTGAGTAGGTACTACATTTGAATTTAAATTTACTATTGAAAAAGTATGTTCTATATAGTATGAATGCATGTAGTATGAATGAATTCGGACGTACTATATCCGCCATGTTGTTACTGTCACATGATCTACTAGCATCAATTAAGTCCCTTCAACTCCATTCACAAATCCTCTCCCGTGGCCTCATGGGATAGTAGAGTGTCCATCGTATGCGCACTTCAGAATCTCACTGGAAGTAGTAAGTCATCCAGGGACTTTTCACCTACTGTTTTTCGAATACTATGAATTCGGACATACTACTTTATTCGCATACTGTTTTTCGTGTACTATATAGTAGAGAAGTATTCGATTTCGGACGCATCTATTGTAATATACTGAAGTAATATACTGTAAAAACAATGCATTCTTGGTAATATTTGTCATTTTCGAGAAAGTAGACTATAGGTTACTTTCTTGAAAACGATAAATAATATTACTCAGAATGCATTGTTTTTACGGTATATTACTGTTTCAATGGAAAACGGCATTTTACGGTGTAAATTTTAGGTTTTTTTACAGATATTTTTTAGAGTGCAGATATTTATGTATAAAAATGATAATTATAAAAAGAAAAAAGAATCTTTTAGAGAGTCACATAACAATCCTCAGCAAAAAAAAGTAAAAATCTATGTATTTAGTTCACTGTAACAAAAAATAATAATTATTATTTTTGAGTTAGACAATTAAACCAGGCAATTAGTAGTTTATGAATATGAGTAATTTATGAATAGATGTTCATAATAAAAAGGCTCTTTGTGTTGATAAAGTTGTAGTTTAAGAAACATGTTGCTCTTTTCTCTGTATTTTATTGTCAAAATTGTCCAAAATCATTCTTGCATGTAAGAAATCAAAGTAATGAGATTACCACAAAACCCAATTTTATTCATGCAATTTGTAATCAATAGCAGATTCCATTGCAGAAGTATATAAACAAACACAACTGACTCTTGTTCCTGCCTTTTTCGCCTGAGGGTACAACAACAGCCAAAGCTCAAGGACTTGAGCCCACAGTGTTTTTTCAGACATGATCTTTAAAACCAATCAAGGTCTTTGAAGCACGTCCAGAGGAGTGCCTTTGATTGACATTGGCATGGTAGATGGTGGGTGAGTGTGTGTGTTTGCATTTGTGAGCAAGGAGGACCATCGTAGTCCTCTGGTGCCTGGCCTGTACGGGTTCAAACTATGATGTCTCTGCCCAATTAAAGCATACAGGCAGCCCTCTTCAGCCCCTGGTGTGGGACAGGCCCACTTTGTACCGGGAGCAGGCATTCTCTCAGGGATTCCTTTTAAAAATATCTTCAATCAATGAGTCAATCAAGTAGCAGAAAAACAGACACCACTACCATCTGATTGATGCCATATTGCCAGTTGGCTATGAGACGCAGGCAGGAACTGGGAGTGGAGGCTCATTAATTTTTCACCACCTGATTACTTTCAACCAGCATCTTAAAGTAGGTCAATGTATATGTAAAAAAGTAGAGGGACTATTTTTCAATCAACTTAGAAGTCAGGGCGAAAGACATGCCCCGATGTGGGTGGCATCGAAGGAAACTCTGAGACCCAAGCGCATCCTCGATAAAGGCTGAGCTTATTCATTTTTATATTATTGCTGCTTCTCATAGCAATTTACAATACCTCTTTACTGCTCAGAAGGGCATTGTGGAAGTCCTAATCCTGTTTTCTCAAACACAATGCCCAACTCTAAGCCATTATAATCGGAGATATCACCTAAGCCAGTGCATTACGCGTCATTCTTTTGAGATTTCACGTGCTTTGTTCGTGTTCTTTGGAGGTGGTTGCGGTATGTGAACATGCAGCCATCACCTGTGGCTGTCTCCCTCCCCACCTTTTTCCTTATTCTACCTTCACCAGCCTCAACTCATCCTCTCCTTCCCTCTTTACCTCCCAAAATTGCTCTGGGGTTAGCTCATGGTCAGCCAAATGTGAGAATATGCCGCTACATGACATGAATGTTGCTCCAGCAATGGCTGAAAAGGCACGTTTGTCAACAGGCAGCACACACCTACGGCTGCATTGTTCTTAGCAGGCCAAGCTTAACGCCTTTTTTTTCCTATTCTTTTGTCTGGCTTGGGTTTTGTCTTCACACGATTGTAAGGCCCTACCTTTTCACATGGTTATTTGGACATCTCGGCTCAGGTGAACTTTGTGTTTTTCTAAGTGGGGAGGAAATCAGTTTGGAGGCGGCCTGTCTCTCTCCACCTCCTCCCTCCCCCCCAGAGAAAAAGACATTAAGCTTGTGGCTAAATGTGTTTTCCCTAAAGGACTTTGATGTGAGGGCAAGGTAATTCTGGGCAGCCAGCGGCGCAAAGAAAGGGGCAGAGGAGGGAACGACAAATAATAATTAGGTGCTCTATCAGTGTGAAAATATGACCGGTATGCTTGGGTTATCATTGTTGCTATAGGTCACAGAGCACATCACAAAGACTCCCTCGTTTTTTGAAGTATCATTTGAAAAGACTTTGTCGTTCTTTATTTCTTTCTTTCCATCTGAGTTTTCAGTTGCTCCCATATCTGAGAATGCAAGTTTATGACCTTAAAATGTGATGGAAGAAAATGGCAGGCCTCTTTTGTACTGTAGCCTCGCTCAGAAGACTGTCTGCAAATGATGATATCATAAAGGCAGCTCCACCTCAGTCTGTTGCTAAGCTAAACAGACATATTGATGTCGCAAACAACCAGAGGCCAAACAGAAGCTGTATTTTCCTCCTCATATGTTCCATATGTCTCTGAAGTTCAAACGGATGGTACTGAGCTAATTCTAATGCAGACATTCATTATTCTCAGCATAAAATGAAGAATATCCCTCATTTTTTTGCTATTGGTACTAGGGCTGATTCAAATTAATTCCATGAAATTCTGATTAATTAAATCACATTATACATCGCTATTTGCTAAAAAAAAAAAGTATTGAATAGACTTTACTTTTTGCTTTATATTTTTGTTTGTCTTTGTTTTTTGTTTATTTGAATTTTTGGTCACACTTTAGATTAGGGTCCAATTCTCACTATTAACTACTATTAACTATTGACATTTGCCTCAATAAACTAATTACTGCTTATTAATAGTTAGTAAGATAGTTGTTAAGTTTAGGTATTGGGTAGGATTAAGGGATGTAGAATATGTTCATACATAATAAGGCATTAATATGTGCTTTATAAGTACTAATAAACAGCCAATATCTTAGTAATATGCATGCTAATAAGCAACTACTTAATAATGAGAATTGGACCCTAAACTAAAGTGTTACCAAAGTTTTTAATCAAAACTGGGGTTGGTAGGACACGTTCTTACATTTTGTCTGCAATATTACAATTGTTGTAAATATTTTATTTATTTTAAATTTTGTACTATGTACACATACATTTAAAAGTATTTTACCTTTGAAAAATATGTCTAGTTGTCCTCTCGACTCCTTGTGTTCTCCTTTCGGCTCATTGCTCAATTTGCGCAGTAAATGCATAGATCAGGGGCATGATCATTATTTGATTTTTTCAATTATTATTATTGTATTTTTTAAATTATTAATCGATAAATTGGCAGGCCTAATTGTTTCATATCATCTTAGAACGCTTCATTGATACCTAAAAGCGAGTTGTAAAGTTAAGGCCACAGTAATGCCCTCTAGCCATATGTTTCTGAGGGGACACTTTATATGTCATGGGAAGAGCTACTACAGCCATGTACAAAACGGTAATGAACCGCCCGCTGTATATCACCTAGCGCTGCCAGCAGTTAGACAGTTGGCCTGTGCCTGCTGCTCACGCCTAACGGACGAAAAAAAAAGGCCTCTAAGTGTTCCAGATAAAAGCTTTCACTTTGGTCAGTTTCAGAATATTAATATTTCAGCACATCGCCTCACCTGACATAAATACTGAACGCCCTTTAATAACTGCCTTCCAGTCTGCTGTTTGGAAGTTTATCATAGTGAAAGCTTACGTGGAAGATTCTGGAAAGGTAACATAAATGGGATTAAGGAGAGGTTAAAATCATCTACTGGGGCTGTTGGTGGGGGATATTAAATATTGATTTATCCCAGTGTAACGACTGAGCTGAAGAGTGAGGCTAAGTGCTGCTTACAGATGGATCAATTCATCTTTTAATACAAAGTGTGTCCGTAGAACACAATGGAATGACCTGCATTCCTTTTTCCCTCACATAGAGCAATTTCACTCTCTCTGAGATGGAAGAGCATCTCCTTTGAGTCTCCTGTCTTTTAGGTGCATGTGTAAAATATTCATGTTTTAGCATTTGCTTGCTTGTTTTCTATTTGTCTCTTTTTTTTTTTTTTTTGATGTCCCATCAGTAAAAGAAAGCTTTTATGGGACCTCCAACAATTTGCCTTTTTTTTTCAAATATTTATTAAAAGTATATTGTCTACAGAGGGCAGTTATACTATTTTATTATTTATTCCCTGTTCAAAGTACATTTTTTCCTCCCTGGGAAGGACACTGCATTGTACATTTCTAGATCTGTTTTATGCACTAGTTTTAAACTACTTTGTTTGATTTTACATTTTCAAATTGAATTTCACAAACCACCTAATGATAAGGTTCCACTCTGGAAAGTGCCCAGATTTTGATTTCAGATATTTCGCCCTTGCTAATAACCTACTTTTTGACAGATGTTGCAGTCCGATGGGGTCTGGCAAGGAGATAAAATATATTCTTGTGCTGACACTTCCCAAACTGGAATCAAAGGGTGAAAGGCCAGTGTATTAACCTATTGAGCATCCGCCGGCCTCCCTGCCCCCTCCTCTCACCTACATTATTGATGAGTGGAATATTCACTTTTCTCAAATCCCAGAGCACAGGGCCACAAACATTTAAATGGAGTTTTGCTCACTCTCCTCGAAATCCTCACCCCCTACCTTTAGACCCGAAGCCAATGTTTGCTCTCGTTCCCTCCCCGCATGTATGTGTTAGGGGCCTATTCACGCTTCCCTTTACAAAGACTTGGGGTATAATCTTGTCTGGTCTGCAGCCCTGGAAGCAATTTTCTACCCCTTTTTCTGCTGCTGTCTTGGAAATTGCCAGCATAGGTTATTTTTGGCTGCAAAGTAAATCCTGCCGTACATGGCTTTGGCCGCCCGAAATTTGATTATATTCTGAACTCAAGCACAGCCCATAGCCAGCGAATGCCATTGTTGAGTATTGCTTACATTAATTCTTTGTTCCATTTGTTTGGGTATATAAATAGCATCTTTTTCTGCAACATGTGAGGGTGGCGCACGTCTCGAGCTAGTTCTGAGACAATGTCATGCCCTTACTCTTCCGCTTTTTTTCTCTCAGGTAAGACATGACTAAAACTCAGCTGATTTTACACTGCGGTTGCGTAAAATCACACAAATGGCCAAAACAGGGCAGTCATTCAAAAATGCAACGAGGCCCTATACTCCAGACCTGCGCAGCTCTGCTTACGCCAGATATCCCGCAACAAAGCCGGCATAAAGAATAGGCTACAATGGGTCATTTATGTGGCACCATATTGGGACAAAATCTCTCCGAACAGGTGCTTAAAGAACTCTCTGTCTCCCAGATCATGCGATTCAGAGTGCCCATTATTATAAATAGATTGCATGATAAGAGCAGAGAAAGCAAGGTCCCTCTTAACAGATCCTTGAGGACCCAGTGAACAGTTCAGGGTCATTTAAAGCCAGAAAACCCATAACAAAATCCAGAGGCGATGATCTCAACGCAGCGGAATAGAAAAACAGCGCTGCAGAGTTTCTTTTACAGCCGAGAGATGGACACATATAAAATGCTTCATTTCCCCCGTGATGTCGAAAGGTCAGATGTTGTGGGTAAAGTTCTGTTTTATAAGCGGGCAAGTTGTCAGTTTAACAAAGTTATAGTTTAATCTGCAACCGTGCGGGACGTTCTTAAAAAAAAAAAAAAAAAAAAAAAAACGGAAATGTCACAGTCCTCTCATGTCAATGTTTTTAGATTAAGTGGTTCTGGAAGGTAAAAAAAAAATCTCGGAATGGACACCACCAGTGGAGGGAGGTCGCAGCCCCAAACACACTCTGCCAGCGGCCACTCTGGGAGCCTGCGAGTGTGGACTACCGCTCGTGTATAAAAACCGAGCAACCGCATGAAAAGAACTCTGGGCTCGGTGCGCAACTGCATGTGCTTTAGACTAAACGTTTTAAAACTACCAACTACTGGAAAGCTGCACAATTATAAATAACATTTTGATTGGTTACAGCAGGAATTGAAAGCAGATGAGGGGCAAAATAGATGTGCACTGCAGCAGCTTGTATAGGGCCTTGCTTTTAATACAGATGGCTGAAGCAACCTATATTGCTGATACACACAGTAAGAACTCATTGTAATAGGCTTTCAAAGCCTTCTTTTATTTCCTTTATCACTTGGATCTCTCAGCCAGGTGTGGAACTGACAGAACATGCTGCATTCTCAGCTTTCAGAGCCCAGACAAGGACATGGCACAAACAGTTATGCACTTGACCATTGTGATTTTTTTTTTTTAAACCAGGTTATGATATTAGCCATGTGCACCTGGGCGACAGAAAAGGCAGATTACTAAGTCAACGTGCTCGTGCTGCCAAGGCCAGTCGTTTGTTGTCTCACAGTTGCCGTTATCTGGACCCGGCTGTAACAATTCAAGGCCATATGGCTAAAGCCGGGCTATTTTTACCACAGGAAAAGCGTCATTCTATGGCAGTGTGATGCGTAAGTACAGGGTAGACACCAGCACAATGCGCTCCTGCCCGAAATACATGAAATCTGCGGCCAGCGCTGCAGTCCTCAGGCACATGTTCTGCGGCCGGCCTGATTAAAGCCCTCTCCGCTGCGCTGACATGGGCTCCTCGCTCTGGCTACTATCCAGATGTTCAGAAGTTCCACCAGCCTTGCCATCGGCCCTTCTGTGTTATTACTTCAATGTGCAACCCTCCTCCGTCGAAACAAAATGCATTCTGTAACTGAATTTGAGGATGGAGGGGGGAAAAAGGATAGTGGAGGGGAGATTATTGTGGGTGTCTTTTTCCACTTCAGCTTAGGACTGTGTGGTTATAATTTTAGATGTGGGAATGAAGGGCTGCATGCTGAACTCATTTGAGGGAAGGGCAAGTCGTGCGCCAGAGAGGTCGTGGTTAGCATGGGAGGGGCACAACGTGTACCATGACATCTTTTCTTTTTTGCATTGTTTCCGTTTTTTTTTTTTTTTTTTTTTCCCTAACCGCCCTTTCCCTTTCTCCTTCTCTCTGTACTTGCCGAGACTCGGGGCTCTTGCCATCTCGCTGCCGTAATGCACATTATAAATATCCTTTATAGCACAATGGTCGCAGAGATCTGCTGGTAAGCATTTGCCTAACTGGATGGGCCTTTCTTAGGATGGTACACACCCTTTACTGCTCTTCTGTGGCAAAGTGATCAGTAAAAATTTAATGACACCATAAAATAATAAAAATGTCATTGATTTATCACAGCACTTGATGCAGACAGTAGTAAAGGCGCTTTAGGCCGTTTTCTTTTTCGAGTCTTCAAACAAAAAGCCTGGTGTTATGCATATAAATTATTTCTCTCGATAATTTGTACCTAATGCTACGACATAAATTATAGAAGTTACAACCAATAAGTATATAAAACATAGTATATTAAATTGAATGGAAATTCATTGTGCAATGTTTG
Source organism: Ctenopharyngodon idella (assembly GCF_019924925.1). Taxonomy (NCBI): domain Eukaryota; kingdom Metazoa; phylum Chordata; class Actinopteri; order Cypriniformes; family Xenocyprididae; genus Ctenopharyngodon; species Ctenopharyngodon idella. Next base: position 4,506,500 of record NC_067226.1, read on the forward strand.
AAGGTGTTCAGTTTTCTGCTACTATTGACTCAATTACAAGCTCCTAATATGCACTGTAAACAGTGTCACTATCTCGTGTGGATATCAGCACTTCCTAGGCATCAATTAACTCTCTACTTCACTCCATTAAGTTAGACCCAAGACACTGAAGTGTCTAATCTCGTTTTCACGTACAATAGCTCTCATCCGGCTCATTCTTTAATTATTGCTCTGGAAAGTGAGAAAGTTTAGCGCCTAAACAGTATTTAATGAAACTCAGTGATGGATGCTCCTTGTTCCCAAAACTGATGTTTAATGATCATGACTTTATAAAAGGGGTTGATTGATCAGAGGGAGCCAGCTGAGCAGGGAGGAGGGGATGACACAAGCAAGTAATTTATAAACCCCCCCCCCCCCCCCCCCCCACACACACACACACACACATACGCACACACTTAGACAAGTTGTTGGGCCCTTCCCTAGTGGACAGTCCACGGAGCATCGGCCATCACTCGTGCGACTAATCGCACATCAGTCAATTTGTCATTGGGTGCTGCGCCTCTTTCATTAAGTGCAATAATGCGGTCTGGTGATGAATACAGCAGTGTAGGAGGCTTTACACGGAGCGTGGCACACCAAGCTAGCTCTCCAACTTATCTTTACAAAGCCGCCTGAGCCCAGCGGGGACCGCTACATATGTCATAATTAGAAAACACTTAAATAAGCAAGGCAGAGTCAAGACAGGCAGCTCTTAATGACAGGCCATAAGCAGGTAGTGGTTAATTGTACATCAGAATCACTCAGATGGCCATAAATAATGATTGTTCCATCAAGCGTGGTGGTGGGAAATTGCGGTACTCTCTCTCTCTACAGCTCTTCTCTCTTTCCCTCTGATGCTTGTGCTGTGTTTTTGAGTAATAGTAATAGTTTTCAGAGGGGGGAAAAAATAGCAGTAGCAGATATTTAGTTTTGGGCAAATATATGTTATCAAGTAGACAAAAGATAATTCTTAAATTTTTTTTTCTATTAAATGAATTTGTGGCAGCTTATAGCAGCGTTTATTATTTTAATTTTTTTTATTGTTTATACATTATTCAATGCAGGCAAAATATATTAAAGTCTGTTCTGGACCAGAGACACGATAGCATAGAGCGGATCGTATGCGCGAGTCGGCGCATACCAGAAAACGTATCGGACCTATATGAATTCTGCACAGAATTCCATATTTTAAAGCTATATGGAGGAAAAGCGGTTAAATTAAGAGGAAACTGCGGCTTTACCGAGCTCAATGGCTCTGGCTGAGCTGTGATAAAAACAAAATGCTATTGGCTATTTTAAAAAAGGGGAGGAGCTGTTCGATATTTCCCGCCTTGTATTCCTGTTTCAGTGGAAATTACGTCAACAGATTGAATAATGCTTTGCATTTCAAGGCACTTCAGTGGGCCTTTAAAAAATTAAAAATCTTACTGACCTCAAACTTTTGAACAGCAGTGTATGTATTTATATGAAAAATAACTATAATGGGTCTTATTTACATAGGAAAAAAGGCATGTTTGTGCTGGGAAAAAAAATGACAGGGCTAGTTAAAGGGTTAGTTCATCCAAAAATTAAAATAATGTCATTTATTACTCATCCTCATGTCGTTCTACACCTGTAAGACCTTCATTCATCTTCAGAACACAAATTAAGATATTTTTGATGAAATCCGATGGCTCAGTGAGGCCTCCATTGAGAGCAAAGCCACTGAACCTCTCAAGATCCATAAAGGTACTAAAAACATATTTAAAACAGTTCATGTGAGTACAGTGATTCTACTCAGACCCTACTCAAATCCTAAGACCCAGGAGGGTTAATATTATAAAGCGACAAGAATACTTTTTGTGCACCAAAAAAAACAAATTAACGAGTTTTCAACAATATCTCGTGATGCCCAATTTCAAAACACTGCTTCTGAGCTTTACGAATCTTTTGATCAATCAATCTTTTGAATCAGTGATTCGGATCTCCTATCAAACGGCTAAACTGCTGAAATCATGTGACTTTGGCGCTCCGAACCAGTGATTCGATTCGGAAAGCTCCGAAGCAGTGTTTTGAAATCGGCCATCACTAGATATTGTTGAAAAGTCGTTATTTTATTCTTGTCGCTTTATAATATTAAGGTAGAACCACTGAACTCACATGAACTGTTTTAAATATGTTTTTAGTGCCTTTATGGATCTTGAGAGTTTCAGTGGCTTTGCTCTCAATAGAGGCCTCACTGAGCCATCGGATTTCATCAAAAATATCTTAATTTGTGTTCTGAAGATGAACAAAGGTCTTACGGGTGTGGAACGACATGAGGGTGAGTAATAAATGACATTATTTTCATTTTTGGGTAAACTAACCCTTTAAGTGCATTTTGAACCTAGTTAAACTGGATTGCAGGTGGTTATTGAACGTGACACAAGCATTCATGCTGAAATACCACATACAAACATGCCTGAACTGTTTAGTGAATTTGCCCCTCAGTGATAATAAAGTCTGTTTAAAGTGACAACAGCAATAAGCGCGGAATACTCCCAAGTAATCCACTATTGTCTTGAGGTATTGACAAGTTGAGCCGGAGTGATAATCTTTTGCTGTGTGAAGAGCTTCCACGCTCCATGGGCTCCCCAGTGGCAAAAAGAACAGAAAACAAACAAACGAGCAAAACGGCCAAAGCAGCGCGGCTGAAAGATTAATGTGTACATTGGTATCTGTGTCTGCGTCTGTGGCAGGGGAGCTGTTAGCATTGTGTTGGGAGGCCGCCCGAGTGTCTGTTCAAACTGTGTATGATAGGCATTCTCTAAAGAAAAGACAATTCAAGCACACCTTTTGCCTGAGATTGAATGCACACCCTGGGAGAAGAACAAACGCTCTGGGGCCGACTCGCCATATAACGCGCTTTGCTTTTAGCATCTTCCTGCTCCATTCGGAGGGGGGAGAGATTACTTGTATCATGCCGAGTCAAAGTGTCCATCTCCTCTTCGAGTCTTTAGAGAGAGCGAGACGGGCCTCCACTAATGCCCTGCCGCACTCACGGCAGAACTAGGTCATTTAACAATGGGCCCGAGCAGCGGTCGGCCCTCTTCCTCTGCATAATACATTAAGTCTAATGTGCTGCAACCATTCAGGAGGATCCCCCAAAAGCTATTATTTTATTCTGTAGATGCACACGGACATGACATTTAATATTGTCGCACCGGCGAGGAATGACAGGGGTTTATTGTGCATCAAGTGCGACATGATGCCAAGTTTAATCTGAACAGAGAGCAACACGACAAAAGGGAAAACACGGCGTGTTCCTCCGAGCATGAGCCTTGAATAAATGATAGACAGGGAGCTCAGGGCGGCAGAGACAGGGGCATGTACTGCAAAGATTAGAGAGCGGAAAAGAAAAAAATAAGCTGAGCATTTCACTGGAGGTCCCAGGCTGCATTGTGTGCTCAGGATCTTTCAGTGTGTTGTTTCTAAATCCTTTTTAGCAGACTGTTTCAGACTCTTATCGGTACTAGTCCCTGCAGATGAAGACAGTAAGAAACTACAGCTGTGATAAAGATGACTTGACACGGGCCCATCAAAATGCATTCAAAGTGCATGTGTGTCCGCCAGGGTTGTGTGCCATTCAGTATTGAAGTGGTGCTCTTACATTTCTTTCTTTCAATATTATATTTATAATACTACCTATTATTGTTGTTGTTGTTGTTAATGTACTAATTTTATATATTTTTATATATTTATTACATTAATAATTTAACTTTATAGACCATTGTACCATTGTGTGAGAACACATCATTTCACAAAATGTTTTAATTTAAACAACTTCAAGTAAAATCTAAATTATGAATGAATCTGAAAGATTAAATATCTTTCACATATTTAACTTTCAGATTATACAACTGAATAAATACCATTTTCAATATCAAACATTTTCTGTCATAGTATGTAATATGGTACATAAAGAGAAACCAATCCTGCATCGTATCTGAACCAAAATTTTCTTTCATTTTTGCAGGAGAGGTCTCATTATGACAGCCTTGGCCATCACCTGGGCAAACTAGGTGAGGATGGAAAGATCGGTCACAGAGTCATCGACCTCACCAGGCCAGAGGATTTTGATGGTAAGTATCTCTCTGTAGTGTTTCAAAACATTTGACTTCTCATGAATTTTGTTCGTTGTGCTTTGCACTCTTGCAGAGCATTGCCATATATCTAATGCTACTTGCTTGTCAACTACAGTGAGGAATGAGGTCAGGTACAGTTCAGTCACATGATTAGATTGACTAGATTCCCCAGTTGCTCGGCCAATGTCAGGGGAAGTTGACGTGGGGGTATTTAGTGTGCACGACTGTGTTTAAAGTTTTTCACAGCTAGTTCTTGATGACAAAGCATTGAGACAATGCTGGCCCTCTTCCAGGACCAGACTCTGTTGCCAGAGCTCATGTTTGATGTGTTGGGTGTGGAGGTGTAAATGCTGATAGAACTTACATGACAAGATGTCAGCTCCTTTTGCCACCCTGTTCATAAACAGCGCGTGTGTATGCACCAGTGTTTTATATTGTAATATTTATGAAAGTTTTCGTGGAAATCTAGAGCCAAGATATGGAATAATAAAAACATTTTAAGTTCCATACTGTATAATGATGGGTATTATCTTTAAAAAAAAAAAAACAAACAAGGGGGACAATCATTTTTTGATGATCAGCCTCTTATAACTCTGTTTATAAGCTTTCTAAAGCATAAATTATTTATTTTGGCTGGATAGAAATTAAATCTGTAAATAGAGGTTTAGAGATGCCATTTTTCTGGTCTGGCCAGATCTGCTCTGACCAGACCAGAGCAAATTCCCGCCAAGAAGCCTGTCCCACCCCTCTCAGATCAGTGAGAAAGCTGGGTCCTCCAACATGGTGGGAACCAGTCTCCTGTGGGCTCTGAAGCAGGGTTAAGGGCACCCAGCCACCCGAGAGATGCGGAGTTAAAGTCCTAAGTGGAGGTGAAGGAACAGAGAACATCCCATCAGTTAACTCCCAGTACAGACAGAATTAGAAGGCCACAGAGGTTTCTCATTCCAGTGGACAGGCGCCACTACTAGTGCTCAGAGCCATCCCCATCTCCATCTTCCCGCAAACACATCGAGATGAAGGATGAGAACGGCATTTTATGATGATACGCCCCACATTAAATAGTCTCTTTTACAAGTAGAATGTGTTTACCCGTTGGGAAACATGGAGTGTTTACTTGTGTGTTTTTGAGCCTTTTTTGATAGACCAAGTCAAACAAATTCCATTCCTCTCCCTGAACATTTGAGGAATGTAAGCTCCGTGTATGTGATACCTCCGCTTAAAAAAGGAAACCCTTCATCCTTTTTATTCTGTTTATTTGCCACTAGTCTTTGTTTTATTACGCAGCTCTGTTCAGAAGCTTTGGGGCTTCGTCAATAAAGCTAGCTATTTTTTTTTTTAATGCACTTTAAATGATTTATCAGCTGAGTAGGAAACTACCATTTGAGAATTAAATTTCTTGACACTTTAAAAGGGCAAACAGACTCATACAGTAACTGCCATCGAGAGCAGAGGAAAATTACTGAGTGGGTCCATAACGGCAGCATGTTTCCCTGTACGGAGGTCCTGCCTGCTGAAAAGACACGTTATATTGGAAAAGGCTTGGGGTGTAAAACAGCTCTCTGTCACTGCTACAACTCGCAGAAAGCTTTAGGTTGCTTGAACTAATATTTGTGAAGCATGCAGCAACCAAATTAACAGCTGCCAAATCTCTAACGAGAGAGAGGCCATTGGAAAATAACGGCGGGGTATGGAAATAGATAGAATTTCCTTCATTTCGCAAAAAGCCACGAGCCACATGCATCAGCTCACCGCAAAGTCATTAGGTCTTTTTAAGCTCAGATGAAAAACATTAACTAATACCACAAAAGGCTTTAGTATGGCCCCTTTGTTCATTCACATATGGCTGCGTATGAGTTTTGTTTGCCGAGCGGGTCGGGTCGTGCGTGTGTTTAAACTGTCTCTGTCAGACGGGGGTCTTAGCAGAACAAAGGGTGTGTTGAGTGATTCCAGGGGTAGGAAGTCGAGGTAATATCAGCACACTTTTGAGACAATGCCGGCCAAAATGAACGTTGGCCTGGATTGATTATAAATGCTTGACTTTGTAATCTCTGAGCTATGTTAATGCTATATTATGTATGCATATGGTTAAATTGTGGTAAGGTTATCGCTGAATTATTATAGGGTAGCAATAACTGCAGTCAAAACGAAGGAACCATAAGCTCAATCAGACATTTTTGTCTGTTAGACGATCGTTTTATAAACAAATATGATAAATGGCATATTAAGTCATAAAAAGAACATTGAATATGTGAAGATCTACACTACTATTTAAAAGTTTGGGGTCGGTAAGATTTTTAAATGTTTTTTAAAAAGAAGTCTCTTATGTTCATCAAAGCTACCTTTATTTGATCAAAAAATACAGAAAAATAGCAATATTGTGAAATATTATTACAATTTAAAATAACTGTTTTAATAACTATTTTATTATATTTTAAAATGTAATTTGTTCTTGTGATGGCAAAGCTGAAGTTACTCCACTCTTCAGTGTCACATGATCCTTTAGAAATCATTCCAATATGCTGATTTGGTGCTCAAGAAATATTTCTTATTATTATCAAAATGGTTGATAGTTGAAAACGCTTGCTTAATATTTTTGTGGAAACCATGATTTAAAAAAATTCAGGAGTCTTTGATGAATAGAAAGTTCAAAAGAATGGCATAATGTAATGAACCATAAGGTATTTGGAAGTCCATTTCTGCCTCAAAGTAAAAAATAAAACAGGTTAAAAATATAAAGTTTTAAATAAGAAAAAAGGTTTTAAATCTCCTGTGAATAATGAGATAAAATATGAAATAAAGTGCGGATCACAGCTGTATTCTTGAAAAAAGGCACATTGTAAGAAATAGTCACACTGTGAGATAAAGTCACAAGAATGACAAATAAGCTTGCAATTTTGAGATATAAAGTTACAACTGCAAGAAGTAATATTATCTTTTTATTGTTATTATAATATTATTTTTACTCTGAGGCAGGAATGGGATGCCATAGATCTATCAAAAATGATAGTTTTATCACACTCAGCTCAGAGAAAGATGGAGAACGTTTAACAGTAATGCGTTTTTTTGTGTATGGCTGTCTATACAACAAAGAGACCAGGCATTCTTTTGTCTGTCTGTGTTTTCCCAGCATTCCCACTGCCAGTCCTTTACCTAGTTTTACTGTCTCTATAGTCTGCACTTCAGCCCAAGTCCCAAGTTTCCACGCCGGTCTCTACAATGGTGCAGTGCAAACAGGAATTTAGCATGGCCCTCTTCAAGACCTTATACAACATCCAGGGCGAGATGCATGAGAAACAATAGCTTAAAGAAACGTGCATTAACACGTTGCGCTTTTGTTCATATAAACTCTTTCACACACACACACACACACACACACACACACACACACACACACAGAGCAGAATTCCAAATATCCAGCTGGGTGCAACCCAACAATTGGCATGTTAAAGTGGTGGGCTTATATCACATGTAAGTTGTAATGGTTTAATTAGCACAATATGAGTGCTGACATGAATGGGAGAGCTGAGCATTGTGTCATATCTGCCCGTGCGCATTAGGAGAGACTCCCATTGTCAGAGCTGAATACCTTCACGGAAAGGCGTCTCTTTCTTTATTGGATCGTCCGCAGAGGGCCCGGCAGGTTTGCGTGATTGTTGCTTGTTTCTCCAAGCGGATTCTTGTGTGACAGTCTGTGTGTGCCTTCAGAACAAAAGGCTAGCTGCAGCGAGAGCCTGAGAGGCTCAGCCTTTTGGCTCCGTTCCGCGTACCATCGAGTCTGGGCCTGCTGCAGGCAGGTGTGCCGGGCCGCGGGGCCCCTTTCACTCGCACACTTCCATGCGAGCGCTCTCTCTCTTTCTCTGTAATTCATACAGTCCCCCTCTGCTCTCCCTCCTGTTCACCGGGAGAGACAAATTAAATGGAGATTCTTGTATCGCTCTGTCATGTTGGGCACCGGGTCTCATAAATCACAATAAAGTCGATTAGAAGCCTCCTGCCGTCTCACCCCCCCACCCTCACGCACCTCAGGGGGTCTCCCGTGGCATCCCGAAACATCTGCATTTATTTACACAATAACACACCTAACTAGGTGCTTCCTAAAAGAGCTGCACAGGGGGAAAAAAACGTCAATTAATGCTAATTTGTAAATGTCAGAGGCATGTAAGCTTTCTTATTAAACAACAACAAGCGAGAAAAAAAAGCAGAGGGTTGTAAATTGCATGTTGTGGATGTGGGGTGACGTCGCGCGAGCCGACCTCGCTGCCAACTCTTTGGCTGCTTTTGATTAAGGCACATCATGATTGCAGTGGGGTGGGGGGCACGGACCACCCGTGTCTGCGAGCGGGGCTCCGTGCCAGGGGCCGCCGCTCGTCTCGTCCCGCGGAGCACCGGCACTCATTCCTGCGGTCCACTCAAATGACTGAGAGCGCTGAGTCTGTGTCTGCTGACGCACTACAGCAACAACAGGGCATGAGATGATTATTACAACCAGCCCCGGTCCCTCTCGCCCTCTCTCAGTGAAACGGAAAAATGGATCCGATCTGCAATTTAAAAGTCCAGCTGCCGGTTTCCTGCATGTAAGCTGCTCACCTCTCCCTATATCTGCATGCATGCCAGTATATAAATTGCTGAATCAGTGTCAGTGGTAAAGTAATGGCACGGGGCGAATCGTAAATTAGAGCCGGCCATCCCCCCCGAACAGACAGTGGCGGTCGTGTCTGGGTGAGGTAGCCGAATGAGCGAGCAAGCGTTGGCAAGGTAATGAATGCCTTCATCTGGCCCCGGCAGTCAGCAGATTGCCCAGCGTTGATGGATACTGTCAGCCCTACGCCACACTACATTTCATTGCACAATAAACATGGCTGTCAAAGCCAAACAAAGTGAAATCAATTTATCCTGCACGGTGAGCGCGTGCTAAATGAAATTAATGTACTGTGCGGGGAACGCCGTCGCCGTGTAATCCCGACGAAGGGGGCCGAGAGAGGCTGGGACGAGGCGGCTGCTTGTAGTGCGTTTGGTGGTACAAAGTTGTGGAGAGGGAAGATCAGAGAGAGCCTGACTGATGCACCATGACTGTGTGGAGCTGGGCAGCCAGATAAACAGCAGCCCTTTCTGGATTATTATGATTGTTAAACATGACATGTGTAAATGGATCTTTTGGGCCCTGTGCAAAGCCATTCTGCCCAGCAGGGCCTGGAGGATAGAGCCTCCTACTGGCTGCCTGAAAGTTAGACTTTGTCTCTCTCTCTCTCTCTTTCTCTCTCTCAGGGCCCCAGTGTGTGTGTGTGTGTGTGTGTGTGTGTGTGTGTGTGTGTGTGTGTGTGTGTGTGTGTGTGTGTGTGTGTGTGTGTGTGAATAGAGGTACCTCTCAAACATTGCCTGTTTTCCGGCTCCTCCTTTTCTGAGCAGCGCGCTGCCCTCGGAATAATCTCAGTATTCCGGTGCTTTAGTAGCGGTGCACTGCCAAGATCCATTACATAGCTGGAGTTTTTATTTTGTTTATCAACACCAGTGATAATAGAAATCAAAAGCAAGGTACCATGTGCCAAGACTTGAAGTTTCAGGGTCCTAATGAATACACATCACATGTGGATGATGAAATATTCATGGCTGATTCCAAGCCTTCTTATCCAGTTTTTGGATCATTAAAGATGTATCGTAGCATATGGGAAGGCTTTTTTTTTGTTTGTTTTATTTTTCAAGCCTTATTTATCAACATGTTTTTGTTTGTTGAAATATTCATACAGCTTTTATTTAATTCTTTCACATCTTACATATAAAAGGAAGCAAATGCGCATGCAAACAGAATCATTTTCACTCTGCTGTAAAGTTAAATACAGAAACTGGGGGACACACATGCTGATTGTGAATGGCCTGATTGAGGAGTTTCACTTCTTCTGGTCTGTTTGCTCTGTATCGCACTCACACTAGGCTTCGTTCACTAACCTTACATGTGCATGTGCGTAATGCCTGTGATCATTTTTATACAGAAACCTAATTTAGTATTTTATTATTTTATCTGTCATATAATTATTTAATTATTAGTTGTTATTATTATTAGTGATCCCACAAAGCTTTTATTATGTCCAATTAACAAAAATGGTAGCTGATCTGGAATTTGTTCTGCATAAAACATGTCTAGGTCTATATACAGTACTAAGCCTATATGAGATTATAAGATATATTTTATTTACCATCCCATGTTTAACCACTAAGTCTGCCTTTTGTCATGCTTTGTATGTGTTGACAGCACATTGAAAGCGATCACATGGAGATATGTTTTGTCAGGCACTGCCCCTCTCCCCTAATTTTACCTCCTTTACACAAACACCCTTGCGCCACATTTGTTATTCAGAGCATTACCATTATTACTCATAGCAGGAGAAACATTACGACAGCCATCCAGAAATGTACGGCTGTTCAAATGTACGAACGCTGCGACCCAGACAAAATATTTAAAAGGCATTATAGTGAGGGTCCTCCTCGTCTGGTTTGAGCTAGTTTTCACTCATCAGGAGTTCCTCGACCAACAATGCCGTCTTGTTCTATGCTCCAAAACATGGGCTTGTCCCATCCAGTTCTGGGATGGGCAGCCTGGAATCTGAGGTACGACTGCAGGCCTCCCTTCTCTGGTTCAGCTCCAGTCACACTGATGTGCTGATGGATGCCCTGCACTACTAAGTTGATTAACGGTTTGCACCCGCTCTCTTCTTCTTGCTCTGGTGTTCCTAGGGTGTAAGGAACTGAATGGCTCTGCAGATAAACCACATCAGTATTATTGTTGGCCAACAGGAGGCGCCAGCACTACCGAGGCACGGGTCTACAGGGAACCCCGGGGAAGGAACAGCAACGAACCTCACATCAAACGGCCCATGAACGCCTTCATGGTCTGGGCCAAAGATGAGCGCCGCAAAATCCTTCAGGCCTTCCCAGACATGCACAACTCCAACATCAGCAAAATCTTGGGTAAGTCAAAGCCCCCCAAATCAATCACGACCAGCAGCCATGGCCTTCTGCGTTGGCCTTTACGTTTTCGTTTGGGATGACGCCATACTCCAAACGAATAAACTCAACTGGTGTCTAGGGAACTATTGTAGAGTACTTCAGAAACTGCTGAAAATGTCTTTGCTTGTTTTGGATCACACTAATCCAGTAATCTTTTTTTAACACAGTCGTTTAAAGAGTCATTCTACTTACTGAAATGACTTTACTTTCCTTCGGCGTAACTACTCAAGGAATGATTGTCATTAGCTATATGTTTTCATTCAAGCTCTGAAATAATTATGAGCAAAAAATCTGAATATCGCAAAAACAATTGCAAGTAAGCAGCATTTCCATCCCATGTGTTCAAGAAAACAAAATCATCACTTCCAGGAAATTGGAAAATATCATGGAAATAGAAATTTTGTTGAGACTTGAGGCAAAGTCACATGGCATTTGCTGATGTAGAAATTTGTCTAGAAATGTATCAAATGTGTTTATATTGTAGTTTAAGCACAGGTCATCTTATGAAATGGAAAAAAAAAATGAAGCAAGCATAATTTGCATTGTTAAATATTTTATTTATTATTGGTGTTTCCATATAGAAATATTAAATGAAACGCCAAAAAAAAAAACAAAGAAACCTGGCTATTGATTTGATTTTCTGAGGTTATTGTATGAAAATTTTGTAATATTTTATTGTATGAAATTGTTAAATATATATATTCTTAAAATGACACTGATAGTATCAGTATGAATTAGGCCAGCTGAAACACTAAACGTCTGTTGAGGTAAAGGGAGGGTCTGTTTTTACCAAACTGAAACAGCACACTGTTTTGGACCAAAACCAAGACTTACAGGACTAAAATGTAGCTGAATTGCACCATTAAGAGAGAGGGTGAGTGTCATGTTGATTGACTAGATATTTCAGCATGCAGTACACCGGACTTTGAATTGCACAACATATGCAAATGAGTATTGCCACGCCAGTTTTTCCCCTCTTAGCAATCAATAAACAAGCATCTCAGCATTACATAGCTACTAAGCAAAATGTATGTTGTGAATAAGATGCTCGGGCTATTACCACACCTGCCTAATCTTTTGCAAGTAATTCCACACAATTCAATGCATCTCAAACAGACGAGCACGGTTAAACTTGATGGCGTGCTGCCCGCGGGAGCAGCTCAATTAGATGGATTTAGTGGCTGTCACGTGGGCAGTGTTTGTCATGAAAAATGACAGGGCTAAATGGGTCTTGTCCCCCAGTCCAGAGAGTCAATAGATCACAGCAACTAAAAGTCCCGTCAGCCCGGACGTTCTGAAGGCTGAAGATATTTACTGGCCTGTTGTTTCCACTAATGCAGCAACAGTTACCGTCATGCAGTTACCCTCTATTCACAAAAGCAGTGCTTGCCTCAGAATAATGCAGTTAAATTGTTCTACAATGTGTTTTAAGCTCATTTTGTCTCTAAATTTACATTTTTAAATAGCTTTAATTATTTCATTCATTTTATGAATGTATTGAAAATGTATCGACCTCAATAAAATGAAATTTAAAATGTAGTTATAAAATATTGTTTGAGGCAATTCTTTCTCCAAGAAGAAAATCTGCAATAGTCACTCCTGTATCACTCCTAACTTCTCACCTGTGGTCAACAGGATCTCGCTGGAAGTCCATGACGAACCAGGAGAAACAACCGTATTATGAAGAGCAGGCACGGCTCAGCAAGATCCACCTGGAGAAGTATCCCAACTACAAGTACAAGCCCCGGCCCAAGCGCACATGCATTATCGACGGCAAGAAGCTGCGCATCGGCGAGTACAAGCAGATGATGAGGTCGAGGAGGCAGGAGATGAGGCAGTTCTTCACTGTGGGGTAGGTGCACGGCGGAAAAAACGGCAGGAACAATAGCAGGTGGCCATCAAAGATGCCCTGCCCTCTGTTAAAACCCTATAGACAGTTAATATAGCCAGCTTAGACCTCTCACAATAGGCAGGTAATGACTCCATGCTGTTTGCCAACTCCTGGTGTAAAGCCAGTGACCCCCTAATCAGGTTGATTGGAGTAATTCAGCCACTTAGCTCATTTGTCACGTTATATGGCCCTCGCACTTAATTTTAATATACGCTTCAAAGCAAAGTGAGCGCCGCCTTTTGTTGCGTGCACGCTCCCTTTGTGATTATATGCTGTGGTAAATTTATTTTTCTCGGAGGAGGGGAAATGCACTGTATGGCCCTGGGTTGAATCCCATTGACAAAATAGTATTTTCTTTCAGCTGCTTGAAAGTGGTGGTTTATCACATTTAGACGGTAACAGAGGGCAGCGGGACTCACGTAGCCATTATTTTAGGATATTAGAGTTGAGTATGAATGTAGAGAGGGCTGCAGGGCAGATGTTTGGAGCACAACTCTATAATTTACTGCGTGTGGTGAGTGAAGAAAATGCCTGCTCCAGGTGTTTCCACTTCAACAGCAAGAAATACGAGCGCTGGAGTATCAATCAGCCTGTTAAAGATCAGGAGACTGTGTCTCTACCAACCAATTGGCTTTGTCGCCCTGAAAGAAATGAGTGTCATTTTCACAATCGTTCCCAAATCGTTGTCGCTGATTGGGAATAATTTTTACAGGGCTACTGGTTGGGCATGTTCCATTCAAGCCTGGGTTTTCAACTCCCCCAGCTTTACGTGTTTTCGACCAGTGTACATTCTTTCCATTCTCTTACTCCCCAAGACCGTAATTGTTTTTCTTGAGAAGCGTTAAACTTGTCATCCGTCTCTTAAAAGCTCTTAAGCTTCTTTGAGCTTTGCAAAAAGTAAAAGCACGCACTCGCTCTTCATAAGCATAAAACTGTCTTTCTCCTGTGTGTTTCTGCACCTCTGTATCAGGCAGCAGCCACAGACGCAGATCCCCATCACCACCAGCGCAGGTGTCGTCTACCCCGGTGCCATAACCATGGCGACCACTACGCCCTCCCCTCACATGACATCAGACTGCTCCAGTGCCTCGGCCAGCCCCGAGCCCACCATCCCCGTCATCCAGAGCACCTTCAACATGAAGATGGAACCAGGCACCATGGTGCCTAACGACCCCGTGAACGGAGAGGACGAGATGGACATGTACGAGGACTTTGAGGACGAGCCCAAATCGGACTACAGCAGCGAGAATGACACACAGGAGCCGGTCAGTGCCAACTGAGGCAAAAACACCCTGTGAAGAATATCCTTTTATTAGAGGGAAGACTGAAGAAGATGAAAAAGAGAACATGACGAACAAAAAAAAAAAGTCGAAAAACTTGTTTCTGATGATATACGTTTTGGGAGCCAGCATGCAGATGTGGCTCCTTCAGATTTAACAGCTATTGGTCTTAAGTGTTTCTCCGAGTGTGAAACAATTTGATTTGTTTTATTTTGGCTTTTTTTATTGTTATTTTATTGATTTTTTTTTTTTTTTCTTGTGTTTTGATCATGGACAATTTGGGGTATTTCCTACGACATTTTTGAATAATAGGACTTGACAATTATTTCATATGAATGCATAACTCACAGTCTTACTCAAATTCATATGGATTTACAGATGTATTTGTTGAAACCTTTTTTTTTTTTCTTTTGAAGCGTACATTACTGTTTTCAATGGGGTTCTATATCTCACTCAGGTATGCTGTACCAGCCAACAGCTTGTGAATGTTTTTAATCAGAACTATTTAAAATGAAAAAGACAACAACACTTCATTTGACATTTCATAATACGATAAAACTTAACTGAAGAAGTCCTTACATTTGCTGAACCATAGAGGGAAAGCCTAAAACTCCCCATTATTATTGTTGTTATTATTATTATTATTATTATATTATTACATTTAAAAAAAAAAAAAGTCCAGATGTGCCAAACATATCATAAGCTTCCTGCTCTTAAATCTTAAATTTAAAAGTCTTAAGGGAGAGACTGCATGAGTCTTAGACAATCCTTGCAATCTTATCTACAAATCCCACTTTTTTTCCTCCTCTCCACTTGTGTCTCCTCTCCATTGACCTACCATCTTCAAATGCTCAGGAACTAAGAGTGTTATAGTTCTCCAGGAGGTTCAATGCAGTGATCGTCCAACCACCGGCCTCGTCTAGTTCAGTCTTACCCGCTCGGTTCTTAATCACAGTGATTGTAATCAGGCCAGAATGCCAAGGGGCCAAATGGCATCCAATCTGCAGAATTGGACAGGCAGCAAAAGGCAGCTTTGGTGTATTACAATCACAAATTGCTGTTGTACAATATGTACACGCACAAGTCTTTAGCCCCGTTTTTCAGGGCAGCAAGTTTAAAGTCTTTTATTTACACTTAAGTCTTGTGGACATTGTAATCTTAACTGACATAAAATAGTCTTAAAGTCTTTTGGGCTTCTGCAATTTGTTCATTATTAAGTCTTAAGAGAACGTCCAGTTTATTAGGATGTTTTGGCCAGTTATGCAGAGGGATAAGGAGAAAATAAACTATAATAATGGCACTTATTTTCCAAATTTTCTATATACTGTCTATTTGGATTCAAGATTGTTTAATTGTATTTACATTTAAAAATATATATTCTAAAACGAACAGATTTGAAGATGCACAAAGACAAATCTGTTGGCGATTTAAATCGTTTTACTTGGATTGGATCTTCTTGAGCACTTGGGGGGGAAAAAAGACGACAATTCATAATAAAAAAGCACATTTTTGCTCCTTTGTATTCAGTCCTGCAGCTCTACTAAATTATCCGCTCGTTCCGGCAGTAGAACGGATCTCAGGTTGTTTCCGTGTGGAAGGACAGCCAAGAAGCAGCCAGCGGTCAGGGCCTCTTGTTTTAGACTTTGGCCCTACTGAAAGCTCCTACAGGGTGCGAGTGCCATTCACCTCCACTCACCTGACCTCTGCCCAGCACACACCCTGCCTCAAGGGGCTGCCATCTGGCTCCCGGCATCGGTCCGTGCCCAGGAGAAAGGTAGCGAACAATGAAGACGAGGCCCATGTGGTTTATTGTGCCCTCTCTCCATCAAAGCTCTAGCGAAAGGCCGCGGCCAGAAGCAGCCACGAGGTGCTAGCGAGCAGATGGAACAAGTAGATCAAGCTGTGGGGGATTATTAAAATGACTGACGAGTCGGTATCATCTGAAATACAGCATTATTAATGCATGAGTCCCGCTATTTTGCCTTTGCCCTTGAACCTGTCTGTTTCATTGGTAACCCAGAGATTAGAATAGACAGGAAATGTCACAGCAAGGCTGCTGGTCACTGCATTACCTCTAAAGGTCGAAAAAGGTACCGATGACTATTTAGCGCTTACTTCTCCAAGCAGTTGAAGCCATCACTTTTATTTTCAGCACCCCTCTTTGAAAAGCATTTACTTAATTCGTAGAAGTTTTCAGCACTTCTTTTTAGAAGCTTGTATTTGTACCTTTTATTTTGTTGGTTTTGTTTAAGTTTGTTGTGATTTTTACATAAGGTACAATACTTGGCTGGATGTCCCCTGACATGCGCGTTCAAATTTTTTTTTTTTTTTTTTTTTCCTTGCTTACAAGCCAACGTTTATTGTTTAAAGCTGTTATATCTGTTTGCTGGTGGATTGGTTGATTTGTACGTGATTTGTACATATTTCCTTGACCATGCCAAGCCAGTTCTGTAGGCTGGTAGCAGACAAAAGGACTGTTGTTGGGACTGAAACTTGATTGCGCTTGTATAGATTAAAAAAAAAGAAGAAGAAAAGAAAAAATCTCACACGGAGACAATGATTCAAAAGTGTTACAAGCACTGGATATAAATGGTATTTTTATCAATTCTGACTAATGTGAAGCCGTTGTGCGAGGAAAAAAAAACCTACATGAACAAGTCACCTGTTTGGACTCATGTGAGCGCGCCTCACAGTTGCCAGATTTGAGTCATTTTTCTCTTGACATATTTTGTTTATTTATGCAAAGACACGTGATGAATGAACACTTTGTTTAAGCTCCAGTGCTGCCTAGGGGAGAAAGAGCATTATACTCGACGGAGAGGCTCGCGTAGTGACTGGCCAACTGAGACACACCGGACTTCAGTAGCACATTTTAATGGTCATGTATGTTTGTGTTGTATATTGTATTTGAAGCTCTCTAGTGCATAGACATTTTATTGTATTTATTAGCCATTATTGGCTCTAAAAGTGTCAGTAGAACAGAATTAAAGGACAATCAGAGAACAAGAATAAAAACAGTGAAATTTCAAAATGGATTGGAGCTCAAAACAAAGTTTCTTTAAAAAAAAAAAAAAAAAAATCTCCATCTCATTTTTTTTTTCTTTTCATTGTAAATATAACATAGGAAAATAGAATTCTATTTTTGTTCATGGATACTTACTGAAGTATAAATTATGTATTTTACTTTTTTCTTCTTTGTTTGTGTGTGTGTGTGTGTGTGTGTGTGTGTGTGTATGTGTATGTTTTTGGTCATTGTACTTAGAAAAAAGAACAAAATCACAAACTGACAATTCACTGTACCTCATGTAGTTGCTGAATTCACATCCCTGTTGATTGAATAGTATTGGAGAAACAGCTGAAAACATCTCACTTCGATGTGTTTCAGTGATGAACCTCGCACTCCATGCTGAATTAACCAGCCATTTGCTATGTTGTTAGTGCACTCTGTAGCAAAGGACAAATCTTGAAATCCATGTACGTAATTTTCTTCATTTTTTTTATTTTACTAATTGTTTTCTAAATGTTAAGGTACTTGCTGAAGTTATATAATAATTGGTTATGTGCCAAATTTGAATGAGAGAACATGTACAGTAATTGTGGGGCATCAGTTGTGGTGTGTCTTACAGTACAGCATCATCTGAAAACATATGTGAGTTTCTCGGTGAGAATTAATTCATTGGGGATGTGCAAATATTTATGTTTTGTTTCTTTGTTTTTTATGCTGCACAATGCAGACCCACTCTGTGCATTTGAGGTTTTCATACAGTATTTTGCTCTGTGTTGCTTCATAGTGTTTAATAGACCATTTCTCATCCAGTCAACAGCAAATCTAAATGACATTTCTTTTATAATACATAACTGTCACTGCCATATTAATGCAAAGTAGGTACAATAATTGAGGACAAAGTTTGGGTGTTTCTACTTATCTTACTGTAATGCTCTTTTTTTTTCTCTCTCTTTTTTTCTTTTTGGTATGGACTTTTGTGATGTATATTGTGGCATAGTTTTTGTTAATTTAATCAGCACAATTCACTGACATGCTGGACTGACATGCTAGCTGCTGTTCAGAAGAGTAAAATGTTGCTGTCAGGGACAACGTATGCTGTTGTCAATGGTACTTTGCTTTTAGGTTTCTGTAGTCTCTCAAGCAACACTGTATGTGGCTTCTGTCGCTAGGTACACTCTTGTTTCGAATCCTGCTAGCAGCCTGATAACACTTCTCTTTGATTTTGTCTTTTTGTGTGTGCGTGTGTGTGTGTGTGTGTGTGCGTGTGTGTGTGTGCGCGCGTGTGTGTAGAGACCGGTTTCTCAGCAGGTACATAGACCCATGGCAGGTATTATTGTTCGGGCGTTAGAGATGTAGAATAGTATCTGTTGCTGCTTTTGGAAAAAAAAAAAGTTTTAAGTCTAAAAATGTAAATAGTTTTATCATAATATCTTGTACAGTCCAGTGTAAAGTTTTTAATTGAACTTAAAAAGGTTGCCATCACATTTGTGTTCACATTCTTCTTTATACAGTACAAAAGACAGCTATTTGCTAAGGATATTATTGTTTAAAAAAAATGAAAAAAAAAGGTACTAAAAATATTTTTGCTTGGCTTTAGTATGTAAACCAGCAAGTCATTGGTTTCCATGTGCAGTATTGACGTGAGGTAAACTAATTAATGCTACAGTTGTATGTCCAGAGACCAGTCTTCTCTGTAATGGTAGTATTATTATATCAAATAAAATAAAGCAGAAGAGTGACACATTTTGGTGTATTTAGACACCTTAGTGAATTGTACAAATATCTAGGTTGTTCTCCCCACAAGCAGCATTTGGCATATTGTAATGTAACACCATTTCTACAGTATATTTTCAATTCACTGATGTACGACGGCAGATGAGGGTGTTCCTGTCTGTTTGCTTATTTACCTCAAGAGTTCCTCTTTTTCCATAAAAGATAGAGTACACACACGTATGACAAAATCGTCTCACCATCACTCCATCTTTTGTACTGCTGTTGACACTTACAAATTAAAGAGACATTTTGTTTTATTTGTTGTGTGTTGCTTTTTTTTTATATTAGTGATTGGTAATCATCAGTCGTGGACATATTTAATATACTATTTAACCAGAAGTATGTGTAAATTAATTATTTGGAATTAATTTGACTTTGGGAGTTTGTTGTGTTAGGTCAGTAGTAAATTAATGTACTGCATGTGCCTTGAGCATAATACGAGCTAGCTGCCATAATAAATGCAATGGCTAAAGTAGAAATGCTTTTAAATAGAATTCAAACATTTACATACTTCTGTGTATTAGTAAGCAAAGAAGTAAACTGCACACATGCAAACAATTTACATATTATGTGGCAGCCTTGTTTTTCTCCTTGCACACATTTCATTGACAGGTTACTTAAATGGTCAACAAAGCTAGTAATAATTGTGCTTGACCTGATTGTTATAATTTCTGGTTTTATGCTGCTGCTGCTGCTACTACAACAACAACAACGGTTAAATCCAACTACGAGAACTATTTTAATGATACAGTGAATGATCCTGCTCTGTCAACATTTAAGTGGGGGCAGTAATACTGCGAGATAAAAAAAAAAAAGAAAAAAAAAAGCATCAACTAAATAACAAAGAGAGAGAGAGAAGAAAATGTCATATTAATTAATATTTCATATGTACAAAAAACATTTCTAAAATCCCTCCTTACCTACTTTTGAAACCGTTAGCTCTAGAAGTGAACAGGAGTGCATTTACATTCATACACATGTAATCATACTAAACGGTGTACGTACGCACATACAATGTTTACTGCACACCAATGAAATCGCCCGCTAAAAGCTATTATAGTTAAGTCATGTGTTTCTTTACGTGCATGCGTACAACGCCAACGACGTTTCAGCACGTGGACCTACAGTATGAGAGCGATAGAACATCGGAGCGGTTAACGGCAACGTGTGCAGGTGGGTTGCGGGTCTTATAACACGCTAAGCTTTTTTTTATTTTATTTTTTTTATAGGTTATTGCAGGGTATATATTTGAAAGAGAGAAATAGTAACGCTCGATATGTGGGCGGTATGATTGAAAGTAGTTAAGTCAATTAGGCCTACTTGTGTCTATGCTGGAAGCCTTATTCGCTGAGTCAGCCTGGAAATATATTTTTGGGTTATTTGAGCTTAACAATCGATTTTAAATATAATTATTAAAAGATTTATGATTATTATAAGAAAGGAGTTGTAACATCAAGGGCATTATGGCGCCCCTGACTGAACTTGCCTTAAATCCATATGAAATCAAAATTGAAGTTTTTTTGGCTTTTAGTATTAATATGTTAGCCTTACTGTTAAAAGTGAGTGTGCTCCAAAACAATGACTAAATTAGTATTTAGAAGATATAAGCATTCAAAACTTACAGTCTCTCACTTCCACCAATATGGATCAGTTATTATTTTGATGACATCACTCTGCATTTCAGCTTCTCATCAGTTTTTGTCCAATCAAATGCTCTCTAGAATCTACAGCGCCCCACCCCCTACATTATAAATAGACGCTAAAGCTAAAATCGGTCACTTTTTCACACAGTCATTTACTATTTTCTACATGGTGAATGGCACATAGTGCACAATATATGGGAAAGGAACAATTCAGTGTAAATATGCTTTCCATTGGGGCGAATGAAGTCTGGTTTCACGCTAGTGTCACGCAAATTGCCGCAGCGCGCAATGCTTCAGTCCGGAGACACGATAGCACAGAGCGGATCATATGCGCGAGTCGGCGCAAACCAGAAAACGGACCCATTTGAATTCTGCATAGAATGCTATATTTTAAAGCAATTAGGAGGAGAAACGATTAGAGATTAGGAAGAAACTGTGGCTTTACTGAGCTCAATGGCTCTGGCCGAGTTGATATAAACAAAACGCTATTGGCTATTTAAAAAAGGGGGAGGAGCTGTTCGATATGTCCCGCCCTGTGTTCCTGTTTCAGTGGAAATTACGTCAACACACTGAATAATGTGCCGCGTTTCAAGGCATTTCAGTGGACCTTTAAAGGGACTTGGGCTTTATCCACAGCCATGTTTGCAAAAGCATACTACTCTTGCTGCACTATATATTGTGTATACTATGTAGACAGTGCACACTATGCAAAAGTTCTGTATCCAGAAAATACTACCAGTGTATCAGTTTTCATAGTTCAGTAGTCAGTGCACTAATCAGGTACAGTAGTCGTCCATTTCTGTCACATTCCACTCACTGGAAATGTTGTCACGTTTTCTTCAGCCTCTCAAGCTTAAAGAAATACCAGCTATGTTTTGCTCAAGCTTGTGGAAATCAGAGTCCCAATGTTCAATTGATCAAGGTCTGGCTAGTACCTGATTTTGTTCACAGTATGCTGATTCTGGAAGCTAGAGAGTGGAATGAGACAAAAATGTACAGCATACAACAGAGCTTACTGTGTGGATTATTGTATCCCACAATGCAGTGCAATTGACCTGACCTTCCATATCCCATGTAATTAATGAACTGAACAAAACATCACCAATTATTTTTAACATTCTGTACTTGACTCATTATGTGATTGGACTGTAAAATGGTTAGACAGTTAAAAATGAAAAATAACTTTTTATTTCCAAGAGGATTAGTGGCACTCACTGCATTACACATGCAATGTGATGTACACTACAAATAATTATTTGTATTTTGATTTCCAGTTAATGTTCCTTGATTTAAAGTTTTACTTGAATTGAATAACATAAGATTTTGTCTTTTTCAGAGAATTCTAACATAATTTTGTGAAGTTTATGCTTAAAACAAGAAATAACTATTTGCCAATGCGGTAAGAAACAAATGATCTTGTTTTCCCTTTGAATTAAATCGATTTTTCTTACTCCACTGGCTAGTAGTTTTTCTTGTTTCCACTATAACAGCTCACCAATTTCAGCTCGCAAGTGAAGTCCTACAGCTCTGGATAAGGCTGTAGTTCTGTAGCTTTTTTTTTAATCTATGAATTGGGAAGAACACACACATTTTCTTTGGTGGCTATCTTAATTTTAAAGTTGCAAGCACATGCTCATTTCCTTTCCTTTTCCTCTGGCATGAAATATAAGGAATAGGACTATGCTCACAGACATTCTTCTCTAATTTGTCGAACTTCTATTCCAATATTTCCTAATGGCAACAGGACATGTTGACGCTGAGCTCGTATTTACGTAATACGATATCATATTTCACATGGTTTTGATACACAGTGTTTGTGTAGCTTCAGCAGTGTTTGTAATGAAACAAATAAGAGAAAACAGGAAAGCAAAAGTAGGGAGCCATCAGCGCGGACTGTTTATCAGCACAGAGCAATAATAGCGCAGCGCGAGCCGATCTTGATCACGTGACCAGTGTTGGGAAAAGTTACTTTTAAAAGTAATGCATTACAATATTGCGTTACTTAGTTACTTTTTATGGAAACGTTATGTTACTTTTGCTTTACTTTTTCTCATCTGGGCTGGGCTGTTTGTTTTTATAACAGCAAAAAAGTTCTATTTTTGAAAAATGTAAAGGCCCTTTCACACATTAAATGTGAAATAAATAAGCCTCAGGCTGAAGGAAATGCAAACTCACGCCTGTACAGTAGAGGGCACAGCTCAAACAAAGTCTTTCAGCTGTGCTGCAATTCAGGAATACAGAAGAATAGGAGTAAATTAGTAAATGTATGCTCACATTTATGCCTTGTCCAAAGACCCACACTTGCGGTCTTGGCACTTGAGAGCGCGTGCACGTGACAGGAAGTAAGTGCGCAAGACTGTCCCGTGCCTTAAAAAAAGTGCAGTGCCCTTAACGCACACTAAACCCACACTATCTCGAATACCGCTTCAGATCGGTATTCGAAGCTAAGAGTATCCCATCATGCATTATGTTCGGGTATTACGGATTTTACATATAATTTGGTAGTAAAACAGTGTTACACATTTTATTGGTGCAAAGATGAGTAGGCTATGTGTAATATGTACAACATTTGCAACTGCTTTTTATCACTTAATTAGAAGCACCACAATTTTAATATTGTCTTCTGTTAGTTACATAGCGACCATTTAGAAGTTTATTTTAAAATGCAAAGTATTGAAAATAATAATTAAAAAAAAAAAATCTGTAAACACTTGCAGCATTTTTTTGCAACACTATAAGTGTGTCCCATCGGGTAATCAAAAGTTCTATACACACTTGCAATCTTCACGCCTACTTTGAACACTTGGGCCAAATACAGGAAATATGTCATGTAAATAGACAAGTGGTCAAGTGCAAAGACTGCAAGTGTGGGTATTTGGACAGGGCATTAGTCTAGAACAGTGGTTCTCAAACCTGTCCCGGGGACCCCCCCACCACTGCACATTTTGTATGTAAACTTCCCTCATCAGACATACCCAATTCAACTCTTGTAGTCTCTACTAATTAGCTGATGACTTGAATCATGTGTGTTAGATGAAGGAGACATGCAAAATGTGCAGTGGTGGGGTTCCCCCACGACAGGTTTGAGAACCACTGGTCTAGAATAACCATCATGTTTACACAGCGCACACATCGCCTCTGCACTTTCTCTCAATATAGGGACAGGAGAGCTGTCAGTCAATAAATGGGAAAACAAAGTAACTTGCGTTAAGTAACTCAGATATTTTGTTGTAAATTTCAAAGTAATGCGTTACTTGAAATCTGATTGCGTAACTCAAGTTACTTGTAATGAGTTACGGTTCTCTACCATAATATAATCTGCAGTATTAGACCGTTATATATCCGTTAACCCCTAAGTAATTTCTATGGAGAAATTCCATATTGGTCTTGCTGTTTTTAGCTCCTGTAGATGATGCATGTTGCACGTTCAGATGTGAGGTTACCTTATGTTGTCACTGAATTGCTTTTATGTATTGCAGTCTTCTTTTTAGCATCAGTTGGCTAGAAATGATTATTTATTTATTTATTGCTTCATTTGAAGTGCAAAAACTTTCTGAAGTGCTTTTCTTTCAAAATAAAAAAGGGCCATATTTCTCATAGTTTTCACTATGGAACTAAATGGATAACAACAGTAACTGGGATTTTTTCCCCCCTTCCAATGATCTATTATTGCTTCACAATAAGAATAGATGTTCAGTGCTGGCTCGTAAATCTTTTAGAGAAAGCACAATGTTAGATGGGACCATATATGTATACCTAAGAATATCTTCCTAAACACATTAAGAAAGTATAGAGGCTATTCTTAATGTATATATGCTCCCGCTGACTGACTGCAGCATCTGCCAGGAATAGGGTGGAAGTCCTGGTGGAAACCAAGCCCTCTAAACTGCAGGAGTTTTTTCATCTTTTGGATTTCAGCCACTGGGATCTCTCTTTTTGCTCACAGCTAGCTTCACCTCTTTGACATAGCTCTATGTGATGAATAATTAGTGATGATAATAATTTTAGTTTAAAATGTAATTGATCAGAAAATAAATGTTTCTGTCTGGCACATAAAAAACGGTATGATCACAAATAGTAAGTATTGGTGTTGATTACATTTGTGAATGTTGCAATGTACAGTTATACAGCCCTCCTAGCTTCTGATGTGTTACTGGGCATTAAAAAGTAGATTATCAGTCAATATCTCTTGAGTACCTGCTTTTGTGTGAAGAAATAAAAAAGATCCCCAATAGAAAGGGAGGCTTTTCATAATTTCCTTAAGTTTGCCGCAGTAGGAAAAAAAAAAATGGATCTGGAATAGAACTTACTTCAAAACATCTTTGGAAAACCATTTATGTGTTCCTTTTGTTATCTTCATCAGTCATTTTTTGTCCAATGCCAGAGTGCACCATAAGCTCCTTCCCCTGAGAGCATGTGTAAAATAACCACATTTTAACTGTGGTGTGTATAATAGACGCCTGTGTCAGCTCTCTGCTGCTGAAGCGCCCCATGGTAGATGGAAAATTAGACATATATTGCTGCGCAATAAATCTTATTGTAATTCACAAAGCTTGCATTACAAATCTTTGGCCCCGAAGGCAGCCTTGGCATTGCGCATTTGCCCTTGTGCTTCTCTGGGCACATGCAGATGTGGCGGTTATTGATGTTCTAATTTGGAAGAAGACATGAGCATTGTTATTTCCTATGAGCTGGTTTTTAATCCCTCTAATACGGCGTACTTCTCTGCACGAGCCTGTGGTAGGACGAATGGGGGGAGGCTAGGTGGGGGTGTTGGTAAGTATGGAGAATGATGTTGCAGCCTTTAAATGGCCTGTTTGGATGAACTGTCAGAGTGTTAGTACAAACATGTAGGTGTTTGGGCTGCAAATAATAATTAATACTGTATTGCTGTGCGGAGGCGACAGCCCTGTTATTTCATGGCCCTGATGACTAAACATTGGAGGGAGTCGTCTGGAACAATATTTTACTGTTCTGGAAGTGGCAGCTCCTCCTGAGCTCCATGCTATTGCCACTGAGTCCAGTGAATCAGTCAGGGAGGGCTGTTTCCCCAAGCCCAGCTGCTATTTATCTGATTTTCTCATTAGACTTGACTCATGACTTCATTGTACAGCTTTTGGCTGAAACTCCGCAGGGCTGAAGAGTTGCACTTTCGAGCTGTTTATGTGTACAGTTCAAGGAGGCATTGCAGGTAACTTTTGTCTATGTATGGCTTTTGTTTACCTTGCGGCCCAGACTGCCATTCAGCAGATGTTCGAGCCCTGAAATGCCTTCCTCTTTTTTTTAGATTTAAAGCGGTTCGGTTTGTTTTTGACATACTTTGCAGCATGCCGGGCTGCACGTCGTGTCGCTATTCAATTCTGGAGTGTGCTGAATTGCAGGGGGAGTAATTCTCACAGAGAAGACTCATATTTATGTAGTATAACACAAAGTGCAGATTCTACAGATTTCAAAGAGCATCTGAAAAGATGCGAGGAGAGAGACTCGGGTGAAATTGTCTTCAAAGTAGTTACCTTTTCAAAAACGTCTGTCATGTAGAGGGTAAAGTGTGATTATAGCCTCAGAAGTTTGGGCTGATAGCAGACATGCATACATATGCGTACATGCGATGGCTCAGACCCAGGGCCATTTTTAATCCTTGGAGGTGAAGGACTTAAGGAATCTTGCTAATTTCACAGATGGTTTAAAATGGATTAGTGTGGAGTACCAGCATCCCGAGATGTGCGGACCCACCAGGCTTTCTGTTCCTCTGCCAAAACTCCTCTCCCATACTCGGAAGTGCCTTCCAAAAAGTCCTGCAAGGTTAAAGTCAAACTTCAGCATTTCTAAAGCAGCGCCTAATTTGTGATACTTCACCTCTGCCGTCAAGCCCCCCTGTGTGCGATAGTGATCATCTGCATCTGATTGATAAGGACAGCTGTTATTCGCTTTGCTAAATACCGAGACCTGCCATTATACTTGCAATTAGTTTTTGGTCTCCCATTGGCCGCGCTTGACCAGATGTTGCACGAACCTCATTTTCAGTTACACCGTGATCCAGGAATAATTACATCCATCTAGTCCCAGTGGGAATCAAATGATTGTTATACCCAGGCACCTTGATATATTATTCACACTGGCTACAGAGAGTTCCTTTGCTTTGAGAATGAGATCTTTCATTTTCCATCCAAACAATAACTGTGAGCACAAAGGCTTCCTCTCAGCGTGACGCCTAATGCACAAAACAGTTGGCGCAGAGGGCCATCTTTAATTGTTTAACTTCTCTCTTGCCCCATCAATCGCCCGCTTCAGCGTGCGTGGAAGCCAAGTTGCTGAGAGGGGGGGAAAAGGGAGTGAGAATGAAAAGAACATTGAAGGAAACGGTGTGGAGTGCAGCGGAGGCCAAGCCCGCTGACAGAGCCATCGCAGACCCATGGAGTCCAGACACAACTCTGGACGAGCTCAAAGAGCTCAGCTTGGAGTTAATGTGGGAACACAATAGGCCCGGGTGAAAAACTCAACATGTTTTTGTTGAACTTGTCATTCGGCGGTGCATAGTTGTAAAGAAAGCCTAGGAACCATCTGAATGTTTTTGTGCTCTTCTAATGCACCATATTTGGGTCAGCTTTCACAAGGCTTTTGTTCGAGCTCTCCTAACAATGGCAGAGACGTTTTCAGAGTGACATACACACTCACCCTGTCCAAACGCTCTTGGACCCACCCCATCTGCAGTAAGTCTCCAAAAAGCTGACCTCATGGCACGACGGGATGCCATAAATCAGATCCTTTCATCAGATATCTGAGAGGTCTTAACACTAAATACCGTCTTTAAGATGGTAGAAATGTGTGCGAAATGGATGGTAGAATTGTTGGGAGGGACTTTTGGAAATGGGTGTTACTTTGGGGAAGTGCCACATGCAGGATTAAAGCTAGTAGAGCTTTGTTGACATCTGAATTTAAGTTTACATTTTTCTCTGTTGGATTAGATGGGTCCTGTAGCACCCAGCACACTTTGTCGAGCTTGTCGATGATTGATTGACTGCGTATAAGCGAGTTCACGCTTACCATAAATGTATTTGTTATGCTTTATTTTCCCCTTCACTCGTCTTTGAAAGCATATTTGTGTGTTCGCTTTAGGATTCAGTCACATGTTTAGAATTTCTAACCATGGTTGTTGGGCACATCCGTTTGCTAAATGAACTTTTGAAGAATCTGTATAGGGCAATATTTCACAAAATGTAATTTTACATACTGTTTCACATCATTGCATTCCCTCAGTGTATTTATCTCTGAAAGCATTTGACTGCATTTCTTTTGGGAAGAATGAATATGTAATGGAAATTTAAAAGCATCTTCACTCCCTCTGCTTTTTGAAGAATTTAGAAAAATAAAGGTTCTTATGAAGGCATGTGTTATTATCTCAAAACCATCACTCAGCTCTCTCATGCATATGTCAATTACTCAACCCCACCTTTATGAATATGTAAATCTGCTCAGAATGCCTCATTAATTAGTAATTCATGCATTTTTCACAACCCCAGTACATTTCCAATGGAGGATGATGAATTATCATTTATTACATCTAAGATATCTGTTTCTTTTAGTAAATCGCTCGTTTTGAAAATCTCGTCCTGTAGGAAGTGCTCTGCTGTTATCTCGACACACTGACTGTGAGCGTTCTGTTAACGTTTCTATAGTTGCCAGTTTTGTCTGTGTTGTTCTCTGATGTGCTGTTTTGTGTTCAGGGATCATAGCACCGGTTGTAGTGTGTACAACATGAAACTATTGAATACAAATAGACCTGGACTTACTGGTCATATAAAGCCAGAAGTGGCATGGATCAACAGTAAAGATTTATCCTGTTAGTCCAGTCAAACCATGCCAATTAATAAAATAAAAAAAGGTAATAAAATACATTTATTTAAGAGAGAGTTTCAGGCATCAGTAACAATGTATTGAAACTACAAACCACCAGTAATATCTCACTAATATATCTTTTCCAGAAAAGAATTTTTGTGATTTTTTTTTTAGTTGCTTTAGCTATATATAATTTCCAAGTTATTTCAAACTTTATTTTTGTAAAGTATGAAAATATAAAAATGTGTGTATGTGTATATATATATATATATATATATATATATTATGTAGCTATAATATAACTCCATGCGAGCTACACATTAATGAGCACAAATTTGATGAAAAACTAATGCTCAAATAACTAATAATCTTTTTATCCCACTCTTACTGTTTCTAAAACAGTCACAAACACTGGCTTTATGTGATGTATTTTAGAAATGAATATCGTGAGAAACAAAAACCTCACAAATTCTACAATTGTAAGATTTAGTGAGACCCTGTTTGGACAGGTAACAATTACAGTTTTCCAGAAACTCATCAGGCCATCCTTATTATTGAACCCTGAGTTGTCAACCTGTGTTTCTAAACCAGTAAACATCACTACAGTTCTTAGAATCTGCAACACACATTATCTTGTTTCCTGTATTCCTTTTTAATCCTTCTGTGCCGTAATATATGCGTTAGACAGGCTCACTTGATCTTATTTGTCTTTGATAATCACTTGAATTAAACAGACTGTGTTTGCTTTTGGGACTGGGATACTTGCACAAGGATAAACGAAGACATGGTTTTGTTGACCTTTGTTTACTTTAGGTCCCTCTGTGTGCTTAGGAGGAAGTTGATTTATATTTAGTTAGTATATTTAGTTGTTTTTTTTTCTTAAGGAGGCCTCCCCTATCCCAACTATGAAATCATACGCATTTTTTGAGACCGTAGCACAAGGTACTTCAACCACAGAGTGTGTTGGCCAAAGCACATTGCAGAACCATGAATTTAACATGAAAGTAGAAGCAGAAGAAAAGCAGGAGGGTATGGTGCATTTCTTGGGAGTACAGTCCTCCTTGATGCAGCCGCTTTGTTACCATCTCCCTGGTGGGTTAGAAATATATTTATGTAAATGCCAGGGTGACACTTGAATGTAAACATGAGTGTGACTGGGGGAGGGTGCCCTGGGACCCTCCAGAGCATTTAATTTGAGATTACGGTGAAATGAAACAAATACATGTGTTATTATGATGATCATGTCACACCATTGTACAAACAACAGATTGTTTTGTCAGATTCAGTACAACTAAATCTCTTCATCATAAAGCCATATGTTCTCCACACCTTTTGGTCGGGGCATTGCCTACTGTACAGTAGTTGGATAATGAGTGAATTTAATGAATTTAAGTGTTCTATAATAATAATAATGCAAAGATGGGCGTTAACATTAAAAACACAACAGCAGGTTTATTATACTGCTGTCCCTTTAAGACCGAATGCACGGATCCAATATACTGTTACACATCATGTGTTTTATTTCTCAACTGTTTATGTTCACTTAAGACATTACCAACTATGTTTACTACAAACTTGCAAAGATGGGTGTTGTGAATATGTCAGTTCTATCGCAAGAAGACGTGAAAGAGAATTCAGTTCAGTATTCAATTGCTTTCTGGGTGTGCACTTCAGATGTTTGCGCATAGTAAACTTCTTGTCGTGTAATAATGTAGGGAACCACTTGTTATACATAAATCACATAACAGTTCAAGTTTTTACTTACATATACGGTTTAGGGCCCTATTTTAACGATCTAAGCGCATGGTCTAAAGTGCACGGCACAAGTGCACTTAGGGTGTGTCCGATCCACTTTTTTACCAGTTTATTTACAGGGAAAAATGGTCTAAAAGGGTTGTCCCTATTCTCTTAATGAGTAATAGGTGTGTTTTTGGGCGTAACATGCAATAAACCAATCAGAGTCTCATCTCCCATTCCCTTTAAAAGCCAGTTGTTGAAAAATCTGAAGGCTGTCCATCATTTTGACAGATTACACTGAGGCTGATGCAACTTGTAACTGTAATTCCCACCCCTGTCCAGTTGGTGGTGAGTGTGCTCCAGTGTGTCTGCAGAGCGTGAGTTCAGTCTCCAGAATAAAATGAAAATGATGCGTTTGATTACACACAGGCGAGCACCCAGTTAAAGTCCATTTTATAATAATAAAGTTATAATACTTATACTTACATAATTAAGTTTCTAATCCAGTTTGTTTTGTTTTAAATGGTTTGTTTTGTTATTTTTCTTGCTGACTATCAAGTTTATGGTCAACGAATGGCTTTTCTGAGGTATAATGTTACGTGACATTGTTTCCAACACTGATTGAACTGATTAAGACGTGATACAGATTTCGGTAAGCTACTGTATCTTTCAACATATTTTCTGATGTTCATTCATGTTTATTTCATTCTGTAAAGTAGTAAAGAGGAAGGGATGATCGCGTTCACTCACGATCCGCGACAACTGTTCAAGATGAAAACTGAAAAGTGACGCACAGTCTTTGTTCAACTTTCTTTTCATAATATAAATAAATGCATAGCCTAGGCCTATTTGCTTATCCTGTAAGCTCGTGAATAAAAATAAAAATGTGGACGAAAAAAGAAACTATTAAACATCTTATTATCATTTCACATCACATCCACATACCACATCATTATCAAAATGACGGACCGTGCGAAAGTCTAACGGGACCTCTGATATATATATATTGTGCCGTTGACTTTAGACCAGGTGTCAGTTGGTCAATGGCGCAGTCTATTTCAGTTGCCTCAAAATAGCAATGCGCCAACAATGTGCCTGAACACACTTCGTTTTCATACCAGCACGCCCATGGGCGCACAAAGGGGTGCAAATGCATTTTGCTATTTAAACAACGTGGGCCAGGCCGTGAAAATGATAACAATTTACGCTAGGAATAACGTTAAATTTTATAACGGTTACTGTTCTGAAATAAGACATGCTTTATGACATATGCGGCTGACAAATGCAACCTCTAGAGGATGCAGCCTTCGAAATGAGACACAGCTAAGGACAGGGTGTGTTTTTCTATATTATTTTTCTATTAGACGGCAACTGATTCATTGGCTCCAAGATCGACATGATTTTGTGCCTCTGTGAATATGGTGATCTATTTTACACGAAGATGATGATGAGAAAAGTACTAGCTGAATTGTTGAGGTGCATCCCACTGGACTCAGTGTATTGTTGCAGGGTTCTGAACTACTTTTGAGAGTGCACTATTGCTCCATCCTACCATAAGTGGCTAGCCATTGAAAAGAGGGCTCTTATAAATTGACAATTTACTGGCCCCTTTTGTAACAGCACTTACAGGCTACTGGCATCTTATGCCTTTCCAGTGTCATTTTTCTTTTTCATGTCTTACCCCTCCTCCATAATCATAAATGTAAGTATGATTATAAAAACGTAAAGCTGCTAGAATTACTGTTGTTACCTCCCTAGAAAGTCAACCCGCATCCCGCACGAAAATTAAACCAAACATGCTTTCAGATTTCGATAATCACTATGCAGTCACACTGATGAAAGTGAATTTAAATATTTATCTACTGTTTCCCTGTGGAATAAGAGAAAGAGAAGGATGGGGTTGTGGTAGTTAATTCCTCTTTTTCTCTCTTATTCTAAAATTAAAGTGTTTTTTTTTTTTTTTTTTTTTTAATGATACAAAATGGAATTGATTTTAGTGTAAATTTAGCAGCAAGAGAAAAGGACAATAAGAATCTCCATCAACCTTGTCCATGCAGTTTCCATTCAGTCCATCTGAACCCATATTTGTTTGCGGGATTGCATCTGAAAAGATTGACGCGCTAATAAACTGATTTTAATTAGACACGCTTTGAAATGCCTCATCCTGCTCCCCTCCATCTAGCCATTCTGATACTGGTGGCTTATTAAATCATTTACCGCTCCTGGGTGATCTCCTTTTGAAACCCAGCCTGACCCTCCGGGCACAATTTATTTTATTTTAAAAATTATTTTTTACTAGCAAATTTTGCATCAGTTCAAGAGAATTATAAATCATTATTACACAGGCCGACACTTCAAACATTTTGTAAAAAG
The DNA here is from genome assembly GCF_019924925.1 of Ctenopharyngodon idella. Classification (NCBI taxonomy): domain Eukaryota; kingdom Metazoa; phylum Chordata; class Actinopteri; order Cypriniformes; family Xenocyprididae; genus Ctenopharyngodon; species Ctenopharyngodon idella. The sequence goes on from NC_067226.1 coordinate 4,539,163, forward strand.
CTTTCTGAGCGATGAGGCTTCAAAGGAGGATGCTCAGCCTTGTGACAGCTTTGCTGGCGTGGATCCAGTCATTAATACCCTGTATTTTGCTATGCAAATTCTGCGAACCGGTTCCTTTATGTACACAAGGGCTTATTATTAAATACCATTGTTTTAACCAGGAGGAGGTGCATTGTCAATATCATATTACAGGAAATTCCAGAAGCTTTTGGTGATTAGAATCACCACAATGACACGAGAGCTCAGCGAGAATCTGGCATCTCTGAATCTCGTAAAGACAGAATCACCTCCCAGCTATAAATCACTTATGTAGTTTTCTAAGGATGAAAACATGTCAGTACACAAAGACAGCTCTGTCAATAATAATTTGTTCATAGCTCCTCACCTAATAGCTAGGAAATATTTAAATCTATGAAAACACTCCACAGATAACATGACCGTGAATGGAGAATTATCTTTTTCTTGCACCTAAAAACGTTCTTGCATTATTCAGTTGTTCAATAGTTTGTGGTTTTCTTGTTTTCATTCATTTATACGTTCTTCTGCATTTAAAATGCTAATGTCCTTGACTGATTTAATCTTACACCTACCATTACATTTTCAAACAAACAGATTTCAAACACATTGTTGCAATCTTTTAAAGGTATATTGGTGGACCACTGATCGGAAACAGGCTTGGCATTATTCATGTTGCCAGATTGAACATCTTTGTTCTGCTCAATTACACATTACTCAATATTCTTGATAAATCTCTTTAATATCATCCATACATTTACATCTTTATATACAGGTACAGATACATCAACGTTCACTGTTGTTAGAAAGACTATCGATTCAGGAGGATAGATTCTGTTTGCAATTAATAGGGATTCTAATTTTCTTATTAACTATAACTTAGGATAGTTACCCTAACAGCATGAATATCAATTTCAGTAATTTGTTTTCAGAGGTTAGGGCTCATTAGATAAATTCATTTAGTACTCTGATACTCTGAAAGTAAAAAAGAAAAAAGGGCTTTAAAAAATCTGCTACTGGAATGTAATATTTGTAGCAATGAAATAACAATTTGATGAAATGCGTTCTTTTGTAATGAAATAGTCTTGTATATTCTGATATTACAATTCTTTGCCACATATTCTGAATATGACCATAAGTTCCTAAGCATAAACATGTGGAATACAAATTTTATAGTCTATTAGATATAAATTTGTCACATTATTGACTACCCATGTATTTTGAGAAATTGCTGTCATCGTTGTGGGTTTTTTGCTGAATAGTGGCCTCTGTGCAACTGCAAAATCTATTTAATGCTTCATACAAATTCATAGCACTAAATCTAGCAAATTCGGTGGTGTTTAGTAAAGAATTGCTAACATATTTAGTCTTTCACTGGATTTGTGGCTTTTATATATTTGCAAAAATTGAGCCTAATTTTTGAAGTGTCATAAATGTGTAGGCTTAAAACTTTGCCTTTCTTCCTCTCTTTATGGAGATGTGCTGCTCTTCGGTCTGTTTTGGATTAAGCCTTTGGTTTTTAAAACTTCAGTAGTTTACTAAATGGCAATGTGATTTTTCCAGAGCCTCCTTCTGCAAGGCTCGTTCTGGTGAAGACGTCATGAAATGCGGTTGCAGTCCTATTAGTGTTCCATCGGACCACTTATCATCACAGAGTTTATTGTGATTGGCTTTCCCACCAGTAAGCATGCCCACTATCATGACATAACCTTTAAAGACTGCTATATCAAACTCCAGCATATATTCTATTCTCTTCATTTAGTCACTGATCCATATTTGTTCTTCTTTTTAGCCCGTTTCTGGTAGAATTTCCTGTAATGCCAGAAAAATGGCATAGAAATCAATTGCACTACTCACGTTAAAGGAATAAAACATTCTTTGTTCTTAATTTCTTCACTAGAGAGCTTCAAAAGAGATGAGGGTTTCAGGTTTGACCAATAATGAGCATTTAACATTCAAAGCGTCCATTCATCTTAGTGTGTTTCTTTTTACTGGGTGTATAACAATGTTTATATATTTATTATTATTATTAGTTTTATGTATAATGTATAATGTATAATACTTGCATAACGTATGTTTGTTGTATGGGTTAATCTGGTGAACAGGAAGGCAAACCTATATTACAGCTGGTCTTATTGTGCTGTTGTGTTAAGGTTTGCATTTGCCTGAAAATATCCTTTTGGTTTTATGATAGCTCTTTTTTTTTATTGTGCCTTTAAGCTGCCTGGTCAAATAAGGAAACAATTACAAGATGTTGGCAAGGGAATTGCTTCAATTTGCCAAATAAATTTATCTTGATACTCATAGTGGTGAAAACATTTGTGGAGCTTTGCCGATTCATTAATCAGAAACGTATGATCGCTGAAGTATTATAGGGTTTATAATAAAGTATTACACTCAGATTTCTGCACAACCTGTAGACAATTAAGCTCCATAAAAAGTGGTCTCATTGTTATTCAGCTTATTCTGGAATCTCTGAATCAATACAACGTCCCCCCTCCCCCCCCCCCAAAAAACCCCCCTGAATAATATTATATTTAAATGACAAAACCTTATTCTTATTCTTAATTAATAATTGATTTTTCTCCCTGTGTGATATTAAGAAATGCAGTCTTTATCAAAAAGCTTCTATCAAAACAGCTTATCAAAAAGTTGTCGTCTGATGTGCATTGTAGATGCACAAAGCAATTATATTCATCCTCTCCGGTATTCTTTGCTCAGTTGTAGTTTCCACACATACATTTGCATGCCGATGAGAAAAGTAGAGTATTTCAGCCATTTGAAGTTCACCGTCACTACTGCTGATCAGTGGAGGTTCACGTGTGTGCTGTGTCATAAAAGATAGAACTATTAGAACTTGAATGACTGGAGTCTGAGCCTCAGGCAGGAGTGCTTTCAAAATCCCCGTGCCTGTGAACCTGTGAACCAGAATACTTTGATTTCAAAAGACATTCATTACTATTGATGTGGCATGTTGTTGCCATGATTCCTTTGCATTTTTCAGTGAGTTTAAGAGTTGTTCATCTTTTGTTTTAATAGTTAAACAATGAAATGCAGTTAAAGTTACTAATTAATTTTCTATTCACAGTCATCTTCAGTTACCCCAATGTGAGCAGTGCATAGGCTTTTCACACGTCTTTGAGTATGTATTATGTTATATATATATATATATAAGTTGACTGCATACTAACTGCATACTGAAGAAAAAATGTGCATAGCATACATACTATATACTGCAGAAATATACTTATTTCTGCAGTATATAGTATGTATGCTATGCACATGGAAATAGCTGGATGACCTATTATATTTGCTAACGTGTGTAATGAACAAAAAGCACACTCAAAGTATAAGGCACAACAATAAGATTTTTTTTCAGGGCCAGTAGTTCTTATGTTTTTTTAAATGGGTAAAGCTTTAATTTGATGGTCCCTTTAGACATTCTGTTGACTATAAGTAACGTTGCATCTACATGTCTACTGCTTAATATCTGTTAACACTTTATTTTGATGGTCCCACTTTGCAAGTACATGTCCATTTATTCTACTAACCCTAATCCCTTATTCTACTAACCCTAACCCTACCTCTAATACTCAACTAATACTCTAATGAGAGTTAGATGACATGTAGGTGCAACATTATAGTCAACACTGTCTAAAGGGGACCTTCAAAGTAAAGTGTAACCTTTTTACTTGCTCTGTATGTTTTACCAGCCCACCACAAACAAATTATCATAATCTGAATTAAGTAACCAGATTCCAAAAATTAGGTAGTTGTAATTAGTTCTTGTAATATGGTTACATGCAATCAATATTTTTAAAATCTTTTTTAGTAAATGTTTTATTTTGAATGCTTTTATTTGAAAATGATGTATTGTAATTTTAAATTTGTATGACTTAATTACTTAAAGGGTTAGCTCACCCAAAAATGAAAATTCTGTCATTAATTACTCACCCCCATGTTGTTCCACACCCGTAAGATCTTCGTTCATCTTCAGAACACAAATTATGATATTTTTGATAAAATCCGATGGCTCAGTGAGGCCTCCATTGACAACAAGTTAATTAACACTTTCAAATGCCCAAAAAGGTACTAAAGGTATATTTAAAACAGTTCATGTGAGTACAGTGGTTCGACCTTAATGTTATGAAATGACAAGAATACTTTTTGTGCTCCAAAAAAACAAAATAACGACTTTATTCAACAATATCTAGTGATGGGCGATTTCGAAACACTGCTTCATGAAGCTTCGAAGCTTTACGAGTCTTTTGTTTCAAATCAGTGGTTCAGAGCATGAAAGTCACGTGATTTCAGTAAATGAGGCTTTGTCATAAGTGTTTTTTACTTGCTGCCAATGCAGGCCTCACTGAGCCATCTGATTTTTATCAAAAATATCTTAATTTGTGTTCGAAAGATGAACGAAGGTCTTACGGGTTTAGAATGACATGAGAGTGGGTAATTAATGACAGAATTTTCATTTTTGGGTGAACTAACCCTTTAATAACTTTTCATTAAACTTTTTTTACAGACCTCTGCAGTTCCATCACAAACCCCAGTCTGGGAAACCCTGCCATAATGTAATAGTTAATGCATTTCATTTTGTTGATAACAAAGAATAGAATATATTTTCTTTCTCTTTATATACGAGTTAGGTCAAAAGTAATCTAAAAGTAATCAAAAAGGTAGTCAGAATACATTACTAAAATGAGTAATCTAGATTACATAATATTATGTACACACACAGACAAATCACAGTAGTATATTGCACGCATTTTAGTAGTAGGGTATTAGTACTTTTGTATAAAAACAAACAGCCAATGTCAGAAGTCTGGATAAGTGTCCACTGTCAGGATGCACCAAATCATACTTAAAACCTTTTAACAGGCCTTGTAAAATGGCGGATCTTCTGTCTTTTTCATCTCAGGAAACCAGGACAGACCATCAGGGACACGCATGTGCCAAGGATACCCAAGAGCTGCTCTTTCAGGGTTAGGGAGGGAGTCAGGCCTCCCTAAGTGAATTTGTGTTAGATGCTAACTGAATCTAACAACATTTAAACTGAACAAATGCAGTAATAGCAAGATACTGTTCCAGTACTGTTTTCAGAAAAAGATACTTATTTTTAAACTGTCAAATTATCTATTTCAATTCTGTGCACTGCATTAAAATGCACAAATTCAGTCATATTTCATAAATAAACCAGCATATATTTTCTGTCTTTTTTTTTTTTTTTTAATTCAGTGTGAAACCTGATACCTGAAAGTTTTTCCCTCAGATTGTTTCGAGACATTTCTCTGGAAAGAAATGTCTCAAAACAAACAAAAAATTCAGTCCAAGAGGAAAAAAGGTGGAGGTTTCCTATTCTATTGTCACTTGCATTTGGCTTTCATTATGTTCCTGCCCCAGGCGCCTGCCGGCCTGTGAGGGAGCCAACAGTGATTTGGTTTATGGAGATCATATGGCAAGGAAACAGGGCTTGAAAGATGCAGCTCCAAGAACCAGATTTGATGAATTTCCTATGATTTGAGCCCGATTTTACTCTTTCCTGTCGTTGAACAGACACCCCATAGCACACGCGCCGGACCGGGGATGAGCAGCAGAGAGGGTCACTTAAGCTACAATGTGGGCTCTGTTTTCACACATCTTGAATTGCATTTCCTATATCAGGACAAGAGGTCCTGGTAAGTGATCCAGAATGTTGGCAGGAAACCACACATAGTAAAGGTTACCTTTGTCATTAACAATCAATGGAACCGCCATCAGCTGCTGCATGTGTGGAATTGATCATATCTTACGATTAGACTATTTTTTAGCATATAATTAAAAAAAGTGAGGATACAGTGCCCTAAATCTCAGAGAGAGTCCTTGCCTAAATGAGGAAAAGTTCATGTTTTAAGTTCTCCTTGTCCCTTCTTTGCAAAAAAGACAATCACCTCATGCCCATCTGCCGGCTGTCGGCCTTCTGCTAGAACGAATGCCAGTCTTCATCAACACGACTGAAATGTCATCAAGTAGTTTAATGCTCCTTAATATCGCTGTATCGTTTACGTTCCCGAGCATGCTAGAAATGAGTCCCAGCTGGGGATTTTTTGGAGAGCAGAGGGTGGGGGGAATTGACAGGCTATTTAGACGTGCTACTTCACTTTGCATTAGAGTGTACAATATCAGGCACAGAGAGCCAAAGTAAGGCCAGATTTCAGGCAATGCTCATTGGGCCTGGAGCGATGGATCACTTACCTCAGGAAATCAAAGTCAATGGTAGAGGATCTGGCCTGGAGACGAGCCCAGAACCCCCATGAAAAAGTGTGAAACCTGTAGAAAGAAAAGAGTGACTCATTGAGAAAATCCATTACCGCTCGAGAAGCCAATAAGCATAAAAAGAGCTGTCTTGTTAAATCCAGCGGTTGATAAAGCAAGGCTTTGACTTGAAGAATTGCCTCGGGGCACCGGTGATACAAGGTAGCAAGAGAGATGGTTATTGATACGGGGAGATGTTTTAGAGAGTCGCCGCTTACTGCCTCACGGGCCTCTGTGTTCAGTGCCAAGAGAAAAAGTCAGGGCGAGACGTCAGGCTTTCCCTGTGGCCTACTTGGAATCAAAGCACCGCACAAGATTTGTGTTTAATGCACTGAAGACATACACAAACAGACAGAATTGCAAGAATTATTAGTTTCCTACCTTCAAAAGCAGAACGTACAGAAATTTGTCTGGTTTTCTAAATTGACATCATTAGAATGTAGGCGGTTGTATGGTGGGTTTTTTCACCCCACTGCTGTCCTGGGTGATTACAGGGTGTTTGCTTTGAACCCTCACTAAAACTGTTACTGTACCAATAGGACACTGATTTCATCTTCTGCTTCGTGTTTACGGCAATCATCCTCATTTTCCTGCTTGACTTCTTGTGCCTCTCTCACAATGTTCAGTTTTACAGTAGCTCTCAATCTGGTGAGGGACAGTAAACTACAGTATTTGAAGAAATGCCTTGTGTAAACCGATTTGAAGTGACATGCTCAAGATGCTCAGATCGGCTTAATGTCGGCCTTGATTGTTGTTATTGAAGACGACGGTGCCCTTTACTTTCAAATACGTCAATTTTGGGGAAAGTGGATGGGTATTATGTCTCCTCAGAGATGAGGTTCGAGGCGTCATCAGGTATGAGCCACCTGTCAGATAACCTGTGACCCTTTAATCGTCTTGGCTCTCCTAAGCTGGTGGCTCCCTCAGTAGATTTGTTTTTAATGCGCTGTGATTCTGTTTTTTCTTTTTCTAAAAGCTCTTCTTTTCTCATCTCTGCCCTGCTGTGTGGTTGAAGCTCAAGTGCAGCCAAAACAAGCTTCAAATCCCCCATATTAGGACAGTTCGAAAAAGACAACTTAATCATTAATCCATCCTCTTCACTTCAAAACAGCATAAAACCGAAGGGAAAGAACTATAAAATAGTACTTTTGTCACATTACATCTTTAGCATTATGCCCTGTAGATTATTTTCATGTTAATCTTCATTTAAAGACTAAACTAATAGCAGATTCATTCAGTTTGTTAGTGGTTAAATTGATAATATTGTGCCTGAGATTGTAACAGATACTGAAAGCAATTTCCATGCACATAAGGGAATTTATTTATGTATGAAATCAAATTATTTTGCCTTCATCCCATGACTCTCTGAGGGAGTTTCTTTGTAATCAATCAAGTACTGGATTTGTAGAGCACTTAGATGGCTGTGGAAAAAAACATAGAGATGTTTAGTGAGATTCAGGCATCTCAAAAAATTGGGCTTAAGCTTTGTTTTCTCATTACAGTGTGGCTTCATTTTTATGAAAATGAGATGTAAAAACTTATTAAGGTAATTTAGTAAAATGAGCTTAATTAGTCTGGAAGATGTAAATGCAGTTATTTAGTTTGGTAATACAGGTGCATCTCAATAAATTAGAATATCATGACAAAGTTTTTTTTTTTTTTTTTCTGTAATTTCAGTCAAAAAGTAAAACTTAAATATATTCTAGATTTATTAGACATAAAGTAAAATATTTCCAGACTTTTTTGTTTTCATTTTGATGATTACAGCTTGCTGCTCATCAAAAAAAAAAAAAAAATCAGTATCTCAAATTATTAGAATATTTAATTTCAAGTTCTATTAAATTATCATTCTTAGGGTATAAATACTGGGTTTAGGTCAGTAATCCCAACAGCAGTCATGGGGAAGTCTGATGACTTGACAGTTGTCCAGAAGACAATCATCAAGACCCTCTACAATGAGGGTAAGCCACAGAGGGTCATTGCTGAAAGAGCTGGCTGTTTGCAGAGTGCTGTGCCAAAGCATATTCATGGAAAGTTGACTGGAAAGAAAAAGTGTGGTAGGAAAAGGTGAAAGGAATGACCGCAGGCTTGAGAAGATTGTCAGGCGAAGCCGGTTTAAGAACTTAGGAGAGCTTCAAAAGGAGTGGACTGAAGCTGGAGTCAGTGCATCAAGAGCCACCGCACACAGACGTCTTCAGGAAATGGGCTACAACTGTCACATTCCACGTACCAAGCCACTTCTGAACCAAAGACAAGGTCAGAAGCGTCTTACCTGGGCTAAGGAGAAAAAGATGTGGACTGTGGCTCAGTGGTCCAAAGTCCTGTTTTCAGATGAAAGTAAATTTTGCATTTCATTTGTAAATCAAGGTCCCAGAGTCTGGAGGAAGAGTGGAGAGGCACAGAAACCATGTTGCATGTTGATGATTTGGGGTGCCATGTCATCTGCTGGTGTTGGTCCACTGTGTTTTCTGAAGTCCACAGTCAACGCAGCCATCTACCAGGAAATTTTAGAGCACTTCATGCTTCCTTCTGCTTCCTTCAGCTTTATGGAGATGCTTATTTCATTTTCCAGCAGGATTTGGCACCTGCCCACACTGCCAAAGGTACCAAAAGCTGGTTCAATGACCATGGTGTTACTGTGCTTGATTGGCCAGCAAACTCGCCTGACCTGAACCCCATAGAGAATCTATGGGGTATTGTCAAGAGGAAGATGTGAGACACCAGACCCAACAATGCAGATGACCTGAAGGCCGCTATCAAAGCAACCGGGGTTTCCATTACACCTGAGCAGTGCCACAGGCTGATTGCCTCCATGCCACGCCACATTGATGCAGTAATTCATGCAAAAGGAGGCCCAACCACGTATTGAGTGCATAGAAATGAACACTTTTCAGAAGCCTGACATTTCTGTTTAAAATATCCTTTTTTTTTTATTGATCTTATGAAGTATTCTAATTTATTGAATTGGTGGGTTTTTGCTAAATGTGAATCAAAATCATCACAATTAAAAGAACCAAAGACTTAAAGTACTTCAGTCTGTGTGCACTGAATTTATTTAATACACGAATTCCACAATTTGAGTTGAATTATTGAAATAAATGAACTTTTCCACGACATTCTAATTTATTGAGATGCACATGTATTTCAGTGATAGCTTTTAATTCTGTAATGTGGACTGATAAAAAAATCTCTCTTAAAGGCACAATATGTAAGATTTTTAGATTAAGTTATCCAAAAAAACTAAAACGATGTTATATATTTTGTTGACATGTAGGCCTACTTATATTATCCCAAATGTTTCCAACAATGTTTAAATCCAGAGAAATCAGCAATTTTAACCAGTGTAACGTCCTGTGTCATTGTGTCACCTGTCAATGACATCATATCCGCAGTACCCTCAAATTCCAGTTTTACTTTTGTAGAAATCAAGGAAACACCAAAGCTGATTTAATATATTATGTGTTTTATTAGACAGGTGAGCAACTGTTTGATACCTTCATCAACAGAAAACTATCATTGTTATATAGCTCAACAGTTAGTCTTATTGTTTGAATCTCTTGTTTTCTTGATTTACTGCGAGCAACATGTTTGTATCATACCTCAGAGACAACATTATTTTGCTTAGTGGCTAACATAGCACAATCAGAAATAGCTTTATTTGTAGTAGCAGTAATACAGCATTTTTTCCACCATACAATATTTTTTAAAAATTATTTGCATGCCATTTAGCAACACAAGTCATTCAGCTTTTATTAATTTGATTTTCTAATATCGATCTAGCTTACTGCAATGTGCAACTAGTGTCTCATACCAGCCAACGAACGAACACAGAGTAATGTTATAACAATTTTCGTTATAACACACTCAAACATATTTTTAGTGTGATTCTTTTGACCAAGTCAAACAGCGCTGTTTTATACCACAATTTTAATTCCTCAAATAAAGTGACCTGTATGAAAAGTAATTCAGCACTTGCGGCTATTTCATTAGAATTAAATAAAATGTGAAGTTAAATGATCAAATGTAACTGTGACCAAGTTCAAGTTCAGGGAAGAAGGAAGTGGATGTTAAACATAACTTTAATTGTAAAATAAACATAAACAACAAAATATACCGCAGTAGCGTTATTAAAACTTTTAATACATTAGTTCATCCATGAACATGATTTCTGCCTGAGTCCCATCGGATTTCTTTCCATCGGTTGTGGAGGTGAAGATGACAACTCCCATGATTCCACGCTCATTTACAGCATCATCAAGCTACTCCTTCATTATTGTTTTAAATAAACAACCTCTAGCATCGAAACTTACATACTGTGCCTTTAAAAAGTTTTTAAAAATATGTCAAGGGTGTATATTTCTAAATTTCTTATAGCATGCCTTCATTACTTAATTTTATTACACATTCTACTGATTTTTTTATTTTTATTTTTTATTTTTTTTTATCTCATCATAAAGTTATTCTATTCATTATTCTAGTTTCTCTCTTTCTCTCTCTCTCCTGATCTAAAATAATATTTTGTTCTGAACTTCTGATTAATATTTGACAGCGACATTTCTTGGTTTTGGCAGAACTTAGGAAATTTTAAATGAAAACCCTCTATCATCATTTACTCATAATCTAAAGACAGCACTCGCAAACCTCTCAGACAGTTTAAGCCATTGTACATGGGGTAATAAAAGTACTTTTGGAATAGTCCAAGATAACCAAAGTGTCTAAAGAATGAAAATTATCCCTCAAATCAAATAAAAACTTGGCAGGTGCCAGAGTCCCTCTTATAATGCTTCCCAAGTCACTTAATTTAAAGCCCAGGGACAAGCGGATAACCTTAATCAGTGCAATATTGAATGCAATCATTTATTTCTGATTTGCAGAATGCTGGTCTTTGTTTACAGCAGAATTGCTTGCTATCATAATATGTGGCCTCTCCGTTTATTCAATGTCATCACATTTTTTTTCGCATACTTTCGTTTATCTTTTTTTTTTTTTTCTCAAGACAGCCCATGTTATATTAAAAACATACAATCCTCTAAACCTTTTTTTATTTTTCCTTTCAGGGAGGTGCCACTCAAAGTACACCAGAAAGTAAAACCCATTTTCTTTTGATACTACTAAAGTATTCTTACAGAGGGGACTATTCGTTTTATGATCCACGTTTTGTGACTAAAGATAAAGAACTGTTGATCAGAATCTCTCCATTATTATATGTGCTATTATGAACCTGTGGACACAAATGTAGAGAAAATGAAAACAAAAGACAGCATTGTTGTGGGATTAAATTCAGCTTCACCAGCCCGAACCTCAGAACATTCCATGGTGTCACATAATACTGTCAGTTTCCTATTGGAAGTGCCAGCATAGAAGGAATGAGTGTGCTGGCAAACTGTGTGTGTGTGACTATGTCCTTTCTTTCTTTCTTTTTTCTCCTTCTTCTTCTTTCTTTTTTCCCCTCTGTCTGTGTGTGTGTCTGCGGTGTTGGTGGTAGTGGTCTGGATAAGGCTTATGATACTCTTGGAAAAATGTTGGATTTTTATAGAGTTATCCCATATTTTTTGGAATGCCTTTTCCTTCAGTCAGGAGCCTGTAAGCACCTTATTTGCTTTATCATTTTATCACCATATGTAATATTCTGTTAAACAAGACAACCATATGCTGTCCTGCCATATGCTGCTGCATGGAGTGTGTGCCGTCCAGTAAAGCAGCATTGACAAGAGGCAAATATTCCTGCCAATGGAACGTTGTCCGTGTGTCTCTCAGGATGTATGGCAGCTGCCCGCTGTAGTCTGTAGCTCTGGGAAACCAGTCTACATTTGGGTGTGCCAGAATACATGGGCAGGGTACTGACAGTGAAATAATTCACCTGTTCTTGGCAAAACGCTTTCAGGATTATTTTTCTTTTAAATTTTTTTTTCTATTTGTTTAATGAATAGTTCACCCAAAATTAAATGTATGTCATCATTCACATGATCATATTAGATATAATATATATATATATATATATATATATATATATATATATATATAAAAATATATATTTCAGTGAGGTTTTTGTCCATAAAATGAAACTCAATGGGGTCCAAAACAACTCTGGATCATTGTATATAAACAGGGAGCAAATAATGTCCGAATTTTTAATATTTTGGGTGAACTATTCCTTTAAGAGAGCCACGATTAACTCGACTGACTCCTGTTCTGGTCGTAAATATTGTAAACTATAAATTGATATTGTCATCTTGATCACATGCTGGCAGTTCTGTATTATTAATAGAGCTCTTTAGCTTAGAGCGATGCTTGATTGCTTTTTGAGGTAAAGAATGACGTTACAGAATTTAGTATTTATTATAGGCTTGGTTTTGGTGCGTACAAGTCAATTGTGCTACTGTAAAAGACAAACCAATGTATGATTGACCACAATCATCATGAGTTTACCAGATGAGAAGGCTTTTACTGAGATAGTTTCCTTTCTGTTGCGTATGGATAATGGCATATAGAAGCCCAAATGCTAATGACTTTTTGAGCTCAGTCACTTGGAGAGGAGAGATTTTATTTCCAGCTGTAGTTATGGTGCAGTCCTGCTCTGTTCTAATGGATCTATGGCCTCGTAACTTCACTTTTTGAATTTTCCCCAACAGATGCCAGACCACACCACAACTTAGTAAATGTGATGCATTTGAAATTACTGTAACATAGTTAAATACAGGCCACTTTATATGTGCACCCTATATAGTCAGCCATTTGTAATGCATATATTTTGATATTTTCTGCACAGTTCGCAATGTTTAAACTTATTTGGACATGTATGTCTTTAAGAAGAATTAACAGCTATGGTTTAAGGTTCTGGAAGTGCCTATGCATTTAGTCTAATGCACTTTCTTGGTCTAACGATTGCTCAGTATATTGTATGAATTATTTTATTTTTACTTTAATAAAAAAAAAAAAATAGTGACATTGCTTTTAAATGGAAAGAATTTAGAGACTCAACTTCTGTGAGAGGTTTTTCAGTATAGTGACTGAATGCTTTTGACTGTTAGCATGCTAAAATTCTGAGAAATTGCATCTTCCTCTTCAAAGTACCACTGCTAGACATCAAGGCAAAAAAAAGGTAATAAATATATTTAACCTATTTTTTTTTTATTTTATTTTTTTATATCTGTCAGTGCACACTGAATTAAAGAATGTGCAGCCCTGCAACTATTTTTTCGAATTGTTGGCCTGTGTAAATATGTACTGTAGACGTATGTCTTTGGATATTGTGTCTTGTCTCAGTTTTTTCTCGTGTTGCTTTTTAAGATGCTGTGTCATTTTTATAGACCCTTGTTCCATTTTTCTGCAATCTGTCAAGTTGTTTTTGAACACAAGAACATCCTATTCTGTATCAGGGGTTTTCAAACCATTCCTGGAGCCTTCCCAGCACTGCACATTTTGGATGTCTCCCTTACTGGACAGTGGACACACCCAGCTCAGGTCATGGAGTACTAAACTAATCAGCTGATGAGTTAATACTGCTGTTGAATAAGACATCCATCCAAAATATGCAATCCCTTGTCCTCAAACGCCCCTAAGAAATGAACCTCAATAGGTATGTTTACACTAATTTCACAATCCAATTTCAGATTCTGAAAGTTCTGTTTATATGAACTCAAAACTTTGCAATCATATTCATTATTGTTCACATGTACATTACATGTATACCAAACATATGAAGTATGAAATAAAACATATGTAACATTAGCATAATAGCACTGTGTACATGCGCAAGGTATTTTTGAATCTGATTGATTGAGAAAATAGTCTGATTCATGTTACATACTTAATTTTTCCCTGATCAGATTATATCAGGTCTACACCACCCCTTTCAATCTGATCGAAATTTAATTCGTATCAAGCACAATCGGATCAATTAAATGTGTTTGCATGAAGGTTTTTCTTCCCAATCCCATTGAGCCATCAATCCAATTACCATCAATCCAATAAAATGGATTATTGGGGTGCATCATGTAATTCTGGCTACTGGTGTTTGGTGGACCTGACCCTAAACCAGCCTAATTACACAGTGATTTTTGTACTTTTAAGACCAACTAGTTATTCATTTGTAGTTTTGAACATCACTACTTCTGACCTCACAAGAAACACATGTTGTGTCAGCTGGTCCAGTAGGGCGTTGTTGTACAGAGGCCCAACTTACCATTGTGTCATTGTGTGTTTAACCTTTGCCTCCACGTCTCGCTGCTCATTATAGTGCTATAGTCATCTGCTCGAGATGTTAAATCGAGGTCTTTAAATATCCCAGGGTGCTTTTCCAAAACAGTAGAGCTATAACCTCAACGTCTTGGACAAATTTTCCCAATTGGCCTTCTTCAATCACAGCCTCCTCATCATCCCCACATACAGTATAACTGGCTAAATGACTGTCTCCTCTCCACTGATAGCTGAAGTGATGTGTGTTGTGATACATTGTAGATGCCATCACGTCATCCAGGTGGATGCTACACACTGGTGGTTAACAAAGTGCTAAATGTAAGTAATTATTATATCATTATTTATTATTAGTCATGTACTCTTGAGGGAAAGCACTCTTTACGTGTAAATTAGCCCTTGGCCCGGCCTAGTTACACCGTACACACTGCAAGCTGACATTAATGAGCAGTGAGCGATCTGGTGATTTAGAGGTGGGGCAGCTCCACTCCACACTCGGAAAATAAACGCAAATAATAGATCTCCGGGCTGTAATTAAACGGATTGTGATTCAACAATGAAGTCATGAGCGTGTCATTTAGCTGGAAGTAGTGCAGCCTGTGAGTCACATTAAGGAGTGTGATCACATCTCCCTACATGGCGAGACTCGCGACCGTTCCATAGTAACACATTGTTGTCACCTGCGAGCGGTGGCGCGGACTGGCACACTGGGTGATGACGTGGCAAGCTGCTCGTGCGGTCCGGAGGTAACCCACTGCTCTGTGCTTTATGAGCTCGTGCTGAATTAACTATTGTGTAGGGGTTTTCATGGGCCAGGTAAATGAAAGCCAACTAGTATTTAGCCGTAGCCTTGAATAGAGCCGAGTTGGTGTGTCTCACTCGAAAGTAAATATATTGCCTGGTTTAGAAGTTCTGTTATGACACTTTTTTTTTTGCTCCCAGGGTAATACATTTCAGAGACGTGCTTTCAAGAGACAGTTAGTACCATTAAGTGTACTTGTGTATTCAGATCAGATAATAATGTCCATTCCTTCACTGATGTCATAACAGTCCACTGTTGTATTAGGTTTTGTTTATTAAAAAAGCTTTTTAAACATACATTTGTTACATTATGAGATTTTTGTATAATACACTGTAAAAAAAAAAAAATAAAATAAAAAATGGTGAAATCAAAGTTCATCATCATAAGTAGCTTTTCCACAAGCTGATCTAAATATTAATATATAGAAGGTGCACACAGTGTCATGCACAAATTCTGTTAAAACTCATTTTTTTTTACAGTGTAGAACCATTCTAAAATGTGCACGTTTTACTGCTCTTCTTTTTTTTTTTTTTTTTTTTTTTTTGCAAGTGCACACGCAGAGCTAGAGTCACACACTCTGCCGTTAGGGAACAAAAGACACGGCAAGTGAGTATCATGTGAATATCATGCTCAATTAGAGCACCAACAAATAGAAACATGTTTGTCTTTTGTCAACCCCGTTCGGTACAAGAGATCAAGTTGCACACGCACAGTTTTTGGTGATGGTAGCTCAGTTAGATTTGATTAAATTAAATTTGTCTCCCCCTTCTTTTTCTTCTTCATTTTTTTTACCTGTGAACCCAGTGCGGCACCCCTGCTGTAAAGGCCAGAACTAATTATGCCGTTTCTCGCTCCTAGATTTTCACACCACTGCCTGGAACATCTGCAGCCTGTCATGTAGCATCCTATTCATTTCTACTTAATTTGATCCTAATATGTGTCTACATGAGGAGCCAGATGTTGCCAGAGACTGTGGCACTGAAAGTTTTGTTTTAGAGAGTTTGAACCTTGCATGGGAATTTGAACCCTCGCTTTGCCTGGCGTGTGTAGATGGCAGGCAAGATTATTTCCATAATCATTAATATGTAAAAAAACATGGTGATTTTTTTTCTCTCTCTTTGCTTCAGTCTGTCAGAACACGTAGCAATCCATCCTAATTTGACATGCTTCCCTTGGGTGGGACTGAAGTTGTTTTTCTGTCATTAATTCCACATTTTATTTTTCATTTTTAAGGGATGCTTCCCATCTGTGCTGACCATAAGAAGATCTAGATCCACAGCTCACATAATTATCTATTTTACTAACATTTTTCTGCCCTAAAACTATTAAAATGTATTTTTTGTAATGTATTATATTATTATTGCTGACAAAACATTGCTCCCCAAGAACCCCAAAAGATTTAATCCTAATGCATATGAAAGGTGGGCAATATGATATACTGTTTAATGAAAAAAGTCTGTAATGAGTAGATTCGATTACATCACTTAGTCTAGCAGAATTTTGTAATGTCGCTCAACATATTTCACATTAGAGTGATTTACAGAGTATCAAAGCTCTTTGGCACTTTTCCACTATTTTAGTACTTCGCATGATGGATGTGAGCTTCAACTGAGACCTTTGTGTTGTTTTCCTGTTGCAGTTCATTGGGGGAGAGGGTGCATGGCTCAGCACTTGTCTGATTAAGGAGATGAAAACCCTCATGCTTCTCTCATAATAAGCACCATATGTTGCCCACTGGCCCCTCACTTGTGCCTTGTCATATCGAGTGGCTCCCAGACATGCCTCTTGACATGCCCTGCATCAAGCTTCTGGCCTGAACTAATGAGAAAAGTGTTTAGCGCTGGCGAGCACATCCCCGGTCCTGAGTGCGAGAGAGGCGCGTTGCTGGAGAAGATGTGGGCCATATGTCCCAGAGTGCCCAGCCCCCTTTCCTCTGCATTGGCATATGGAAGGCATCCTCCCCTGATGGCACAGGGTCCAAAACATGGCAGACAGAGCGCTGAATGTTAGCTGCCGAAACTGAGGTGTTCTCATCGTTATCAGAATCGCCACGGATGTACATTTCCAATTACAGTCTGTTTCATAAATTTAGAGTTTTTGTTGAACATGAAGCTGAGCACCAATTAGCTTTCCATTACGTTATTCTTTTAGTGGCTTTAATGTGGCTTGCATGCTGGCAGATAAAAATGTCATAGTCACCACAGACAATGATGAATTAAATTGATGTAAGTAGTACTTGGACATGCCAGCTCTTGATTGTGATTTTTTTTTTTTTTTTTTTTTTTTTTTTTTTTTAATTATTAATATCTAGAGCAGATTGGTGGGGCAATTGCAGCATTTTCTTATATATTGTTGTTGCTCGAGGGAAGCCGAGCGTTCCTGTCAGGAGACATAGATGTTGATTCAGACTCCCACCATTGAAACGTACACCCATGTGTCTAGAGAGGCATCTGCTCCTGTTTAACCCCATCGGTTAGCATTAAGGGAAGCGGCAACCCGCACACGGCCTACGCCCGCTCCACGCCTGTCCCATGATGTAAAAGAGCGTGGGGCTGCAGCTCACTGAAGGAAAAGGGGGTTGTTTGTCAGAAAGCTGTCTATGGGTTTTGTCAAGCATTGCTAGGAATAGTTAATGGTTTATCAGTGTTG
This sequence comes from Ctenopharyngodon idella, assembly GCF_019924925.1. Taxonomy (NCBI): domain Eukaryota; kingdom Metazoa; phylum Chordata; class Actinopteri; order Cypriniformes; family Xenocyprididae; genus Ctenopharyngodon; species Ctenopharyngodon idella. The sequence continues at coordinate 4,557,122 of NC_067226.1, forward strand.
ATTTTTAATTACAGACTCACTATATGTTCTGGGTAAACTACCATGTACTGCCTGGTAACATAAAAGACTCCTCAAGCCACATATGTCCTATTCGTTTACTATAATGAGCACAGAGTTATATTGACATGACAAGGGATAGGCTGATTGATCTTGCAGTATTGATACTTTTAATTTTATTGATTGGTGTGTTGTTTTTGCCTTGACTAGTGATTTTATACAGTATATCTTTCATGGTAAATTAAAAAAATGAGCGGCAAATCAGCATATTAGAATGATTTATGAAGGATTGTGTGACATTGAAGACTGGAGTAATGATGCTGAAAATTCAGCTTTACCATCACAGGAATATATGACCTTATATGATCTTAAAATATATTAAAATAGGAAACAGTTATTTTAAATTGTAATCATATTTCACAATATTACTTTTGCTGTACTTTTGATTAAACAATAAGTAATGATGGAGAGACAGAAACCTCCTCTGGAGTTAATTCACATTAATTAATAAACAAAGCTAAAAATGACATTTATTAGAATAAATGTCACACAAACCTGTATAAGTCTATTTAAATTAGAAGTTGTTAAAAGACTGATTTGTGTTTTGAAAATGTCATTATAAATTATGGTTATAATGTCAATTTTTAAATGGCTATGATTACACGGTTTTTCAGAAAATGCAAAAATATTGAATTTCAATCATTTTAAAATCATTAACATTGTACTTGTGAACTTTGTGTCAGATAAAAAACTGGCATTGTTCCTCTTTCTCTGCATTTCTTCACAAGTAGCCTTAAACATGTGTGTCTCTCCTCTCTGAGGTACTGGTTTCTCATATCTTAAAGTTTTTATTGTGGTTTAGCAACATGTCACAACTAGAAAAAGCCAGAATCAAAGATGCAGACTCATTGGCACACCCATAATTATTGATCTTTTTCATCCACACATTTGTAGTGCTCCTCACAGCACTACACAGAGCTTAGTGTCTCATGTAAAGACTGTAAGAGAGTGCCAGCCGTGGCTTTGTGCTCTCAGTTTCAGTGCTGTCACACTAGATGACTGTGCAGGTTCTTCAGGCGAATGGGGCTGTCAGCTGACTTCATGCTCATTGTCTAACATTCTCACACACTCTGCCAATGAAAGCTTTGCCCCCTCAGGCAAAGTACATGGCAGCCTGCTTTGTTCTACATGCTACTGAAACGCTGCTGCTCTCCTGCTAAACTGGGAGCGTCCGATGCAATTAATGTAACAGAGAAGAAATCTCACTCTGTGATGCAGAGGCAGGATTCTGCTCACATGCTCCTTTTAATTAATTTTGAAATACACTAAATTATTTCCGTGCGTGCAAGATGTTGAAATGGCTATATGGAATTTTTAGGAGAGTGTGGGGTAAGATGTGTCAGTGCATAAGTGGTGTCAACTGTAATTTTGACTTTTTTTTTTTTCAGTAAGGGCCCATCGCATACAGCTGCCTGTGACCTGAAAGATGCACATGAGAAGAATGCTTTTTATGCTGAGGTCAAAATTTCTTTCAAGATTCAGAGGTTAGTGCTGGCAAAGAAAAAAAACAACCATTCAAAGATTGTGGTGTATGACATATATGATATATGTGGTGTGTGTATATTATGGGAGTTTAATCATAAAGGTAATTCAATATATCAGGGCTCCAGACTAACATTTGAGAGCAGTGGCACTGGTGCCACTAAGATCTACAGAAGGTGGCGCCAGCACCTGATTTGGTGGCGCTGGGCGGGGGGTGGGGGTTTAATCATAAAGGTAATTGAATCATATTACTATTATTTTGCATTAATAAGTGCAGTTACTAATACTATTACATGTTTATTTATCGGAAATGTGACAGTAAAGCACTGGGTTTGAATTGAGATGTAGATAAAATTAACTTTTATTGACAACAGTAACACGCAAAAACCTCATTTTTATAGGGAACAATGTAAATATTCTACTCTTATTAAATGTACCATACTGAACTGACCGACACCTTCAGTGATTATAAAATGAGCACTCTTTACTTGCTTTCTGTGTAATTCAGTCACAATTTGAAGAAAAGTTTTTGTTTTTCATGAGACTTTGTGACTTTTCCTACTTTTCCCCATATATTAGGGAGTGGAAATGGCTAATAAGCCAATAAGTGCTCCTCTGCTGCCATCTACTGGTTATACTGGTAATTTCACATCTTTTTTTAAATAAAAGTTTGTTTGCCACAAAGTCAATGTCAAGTCACCTTTATTTATACTTGCAGATTGTGTCAAAGCAGCTTTACAGTGATAAGAGGAAAATAATTTTGGCTACACAGCAGCTCTAGAAGAAAATGGTGTCCTTGTCCAGCTTAAGTAAGTTCAGTTTTGGTTCATTCCGTTGTAAAAATCATTAGTTATTAATTTAGTTCATTTATCTATACAGCAGCTCTGGAGAAAACAGTGATGTCATCGTCCAGCTCACTTGCAGGCAGATCAAAAAAAACATTGTTGAATATCAAGTGTCCCCAACTAAGCAAGCCAGAGGCAACAGCGGCAAGGAACCCAAACTCCATCAGGTGACAAAAATGGAGGGAAAAAAAAAAAAAAACTTTGGGAGAAACCATTAATGTGATAGGCAATATTAGATAATATCAGATATATGGTTATGAGTAAATTATATTTTGTAATATAAAAAACAAGGAATGATAGTAAATAGAGATTCAGAACAGAGCTGTACGGAGCTACAGACGCAAACCACTCAGCAGCGAGGCAGACAGGAGCAATCGATCAGGAGCATGAAGTGTTCCTTCATGTGTAAACTTTTAGTTTTACAAAACATCACATTGAAAATAACATTAAAATTAGATAATATTTAAAGATTTATAGTGCTGGAAAAGTGTAAAGCACTTTTAAAAGTCCTTGAAAAGTGCTTGTATTTCACCCCCAAAAGTTTGCATGAACCCTGAAATGAATACTGTAAAAACATTCAACTATTTCTGCAACCATGGTTACAGTTAGCGTTACTCACTGGAGAGCCTTATGTAACTTGTTCATTCATGGCACAATATTTCTCCTGGTTTCCACATCAGCGCTGTTTGATCTGATACCTGTAGTTATAACAGAGAATACTTAGCAGAATTTAAATGCTTCCCACTAGATCTCGCTGCGATGTTATTAATTCTGCGGCGAATTCAACGCTTTTTCATTGGATCTCCCAGCGCTCTGTAGTAACAGTGTCGCGTGATCTAGATCGGCGCTTGAGAATCTTCTGAGCTCATGCTGCATTGCGCTCATAGGTTGCGCTGTTTATTATTGTCCGAGCTGATAAACAGTCCGCACTTCGCAGCTCAAATGAATAGCGCGGTTTCGTTCCGCTTTCGTTTCGTTGACCTCTAACAAAATTTAGTCGCACCGGCAGGAAAAAAAGATCACAAAATGCGACCATTTAGTCACAGTCTGGAGCTCTGTTATACATACAGTATAATAGTTCATACATTTTATTTTATTCAAACATACTATTGTTATTATTTATTTCTTTATTTATTTTACATATAACATTTTACAAATTTGTAGACTTACAACTAAAATACAACTGATTTATTAATTGTTTGTCTTTTTTTTTTTTTTTTTTTTTTTTTTTACTTTAACCACAATATAGTGATATATTTACAATCTTTGCGCGTTTGTGAAAATCTTACTAAAAGTTTTAAAGGTGACGCTCAAATTTTTACCGGCTTTCACTGTGATCTGTTTGAATTGGTTATTAATGCTGCACTCTGATATTTCTGAAATCTATAATTCATCATCAGTCACTGTTCATGTGACCATCTCTTCGATAGTGCTCCTGGAGGTGTTTTGAGCCCTTCATTATAACTCTAGCTTTAGTCTTCGGGGAGAAACACGCGGCCCCGTCAGTCTCTCTCCACTCCAGCACACTCACATATCAGAGAGCGTTGAGCAGACGCCGAGAGTGGCGCAGAGACCGAAAACACGTCAATAGAGAGTGTGTGTGTGTGAGCGGGTGCCAGTGTGTATGACGGGGAAATTAGTAAAAACAGTAGAAGTCTGAAAGATCATCGTGGCAGGACTATGCTTGAATTGTTACTTGTAACTGACTGAGAGAGAAAGATAGACGAAGAACATTGTTCCTGCTGAGAGAGAACAGACAGAAAAAAAGGAAACAAATCGGAGACACATAAATATAAATGTATGAAATGGTCATTATTATTTCATACAAATGCCTTTCTTTGCTTGAAAAATTTAAGCTGGAGCAGCAGTGCCAATGCAGCGTATGTCAGAAAAAAGCCAAGGGACCACAGATGATTTAACTGGGAGAGAAGAGCGTATGCAAAAACCACATGTGCAACAGCCAGCAGTAAACAGTAAATATGTGGTCAGCTTGGCAGGACACTGCATTTTCTTTAGAGTGCACAGACAATTTGTGTCAAATAAGAAGAAGGCAAGCTCTCTCTCTCTCTGGGTCTGAGGAAACACCCTTTTCTCATTTTGTAAGTGACTATTTTGAGGCCGTTTGTTGTAGGGTACACCCTGCTAAAACTAACTGCTGTACTGCGAAACTTCCACTGTTAAATATAAAAGTAGGTTATATAGAAACAAGAGACTTAGGACAGTGTGTGTGTGTGTACGTGTGTGTGTGTGTGTGTGTGTGTATATATATATATATATATATATATATATATATATAAATAATAGATCGATAGATTGATAGATAGATATCTAATGCAATAATTCCCCTGAATGCATAAAATATCAAATCTATTAGTTTAGCTACATTAGCAAAGCTATATTGTGTTTTTTCTTGTTTTTTTTTTAATCATGACTTTTCAGCAGCAAAGCTATTTTAATGTTGAACTAGATAAAAGTTACATTTTCCTTTACAATATATAAGACATACAGGATTGTCAGCTGTTTAGCTGGGGGTTTTTTTATTATTAGCTTGCCTGATACTTAGCAATATACATGTGAATAATTGCATTTTAATAAAGATTTATGAAATTAACTCATAATAAATGTAATTGTATGTCAATTAGCTTTAATTTTCCCTTACTATTTGTTGTGATCACCTTACAAAAGCCTGCATCTAGCATTCTGTCATTAAACGGCTGCTACAGATGAACGGGAGGTCAACTCTCTCTCTCTCTCTCTCTCTCTCTCTCTCTCTCTCTCTCTCTCTCTCTCTCTCTCTCTCTCTCTCTCTCTCTCTCTCTCTCTCTCTCTCTCTCTCTCTCTCTCTCTCTCTCTCTCTCTCTCTCTCTCTCTCTCTCTCTCTCTCTCTCTCTCTCTGTAATGTCAGTGGCAATGTTAGCGTGGATAATGTTGGGCAAATTATGTCTATATTCAGACCAAACCTTTATCTCCTCCCCAGTCTGCAGAGCTGCTTTCAGGCACATTACGTTTCATAATGATAGCAGAAATGATTTATTAGGACAAATGTGAGAGGGAGGTGATTGGTGTGATAAATATTTACACTTTGAGTTGGGGTGGTGTTTTTGAATACATACTACACAGCCTTTTATTTAGGAGCCAGATCTTTTTGTCACATTCTATAACTCGAGCAACTGTTCACTAAAAACATGCATCGCCTTATCATACGAAAGCTGGATTTTAGCATAATTATTTGTTGCCACCAACACACCATATGCATTTGCACCATGTCCTATTGATTTAGCCAATGTTGCATTTTACGACTGACGTTTTTGAAAACAGGGAGCCTAATTAGAGGCCTGGCTGATGATGCTCTGTCCTCTCAGTCCATCGTGAGGAATTAACTGTCTCTATCTCCGCATTCTTCTGCCGCGGCATCATTGACCATCTGCACATAAAAATAAACAAGAAATGATTTTTGTGCCTCTGTAGAACCCTCACAGCAGTGGCACCTTTGATGTGTTCTCCTTGATCTGTTTGGCCCATGGTGTCATATCCCCCTGTGATGTACGGGATTAATTAGGCGGAACGGGTATTTATCCGTTAAAATCATAATACTAATTTACCCAATGCACTGTGGTGCCTCTGTGGGTGGTGGTGGTGGCTTAAAGTTTTTTTTCTTCTTCTTCTTGCTTGAGAAGGTGCTCAGCCTCACATGTGTCAGACTAATGCTTTCCATACAAAACACAGCAAACCCAAATTACTGGCTCTGATCAATTCGACTCTGATGGTGCACTCCTCCTGTTTTCTTTTGCTAGTCTAGAGAATAAACTGAGATCAAAAAATCATTATAAATAAATCATTAAAAAAATTAATCAATTTAAATATAACATGTTAAGAATGAATATTTTTGTTTTATGTTATGTAATATTATATTAATAGTAATTAATAATTATTTAAGTGGTCCTATGTAATTTAAAAGATGTATATGAAGGCATTGTACTATTTCAGTATTATATGGTGTTTTATTTATATATATATATATATAAAATATATAATATGTGTGTGTATATATATATACTATTATATAGTATTTTACATTAGATTAAACCAAGATCAAAAAATCGATTTAAATATTATATGTTAAGTATGAATATTTTTATTGTTTTATATTATGTAATATTATGTTAATATACTAATAGTAATTAATAATTATTTAAGTGGTCCTATGTAATTTAAAATTGAAAAAGAATACTCACTTTAGTTGATGTATATGATGGCATTGTATAATTTAAGAATTATATGGTAATATATTAAAAAAAATTATATACATATACTCATATATTATTTTGCATTAGATCAAACCAAGATCAAAAAATCATTATATATAAATCATTAAAAAAGTATTATTAGTATTAATACATTTAATATAATTATAAGTGTTAAGTATTATTTTTTTAATAGTTTTCTATTCTATGCTATTATATCACTAAATACCTTTATACAGTATATATATTTTTATATATATATATATATATTTATTTATATAGCTACACATAATTTTTTTTTTTTCTTCCTTTTCGGATAAGATAAAGCCATGGGAACTCATTTTAAATTATATTTCTTATTCTCTTTTTTTTTTTTGGCGCTCTTTCTCTATTTGTCATTGATTATCGCAAATGTGTTTTTCACCGAGGTGCCCATCAGACCAGATTCTATCGTTTACACTCATCTCATTAAATTATATATTAATGAATTACGACAGCTATGACTTGTCTTGCAAATACGCGTCTCTGCTGTCTCCTTTTCGCTCTCCCCCTTTCACACACACGCTCTCTCTCTCTCTCTCTCTCTATCTATCTCTCTCTCACCTACACACAACACAAACAAACACACCTACCCTACCTCTCACACACTCCCGCACACAACTCTGTCAACACACCCTCCTGCCCAGTGCCCTCTCCATCGAACCTTGTTTCTTTGTGCTAAACCAAATATAGAGTATATTGTCCATCTGTGTACAATGGGCCAGTGTGGAGCCTGTGGTTCTCTGGACTGAATGTAGCCTGTTCTCCGGCCCTGGGCTGTGAATGCTATCGCCGCGCTGCAGCATACGGACCGCGCACTATTCCCACACCCAGACGTACCGCTCTGGGGGATAAGACCGGCACAATTGATAGAAAGTGTATTCTTTTCCATGGGTTCCCACCAGCGAGCCCGTTTCCGGGGCCTTATCAAAGAACAAACGCCTTTGAAAAGCAGGGTAAACAAAGCACCGGGAGGCATTGTTGCCCACACTTTGACAGGAGTAATCTGGCTTTTCCATCAGCCTACATTTGGAGTCTGTCCGGGCCCCACCCAGCGGCTTGAGGGGTTGAGATCCAGATGCTTTCACACCTCTACGTGCTCCGAGGTGTCTATAGTGAGCAGATATATCGTACTAGTGCCAGTGGTCTTTCATTCTGTCTAGCTCACTCCCCGTTGAGCAGAAGCAGCGCAGCGACACTTACACCATTCCTTAACAGACGCACCTTTTTTAAGGCTGTTTGTTTGACACCATTTTTCAATTGCTTTGGAAATATATGCAAAAAAGTGAGTGTGTGAGTTAAGGCAGAATGCACTCTCTTCCCTTATATACTGATACTGATTCTCTCAAATTTACACATGACATACACAACTGTCTCCTATGAAGTCAGAGGTAATATTTTGTTGATATTATTTTTATGCCTTATGCACACTTTATTGCATAAAATATACATACCGTTTACACTTTAACCCACAAACAGTGTTTAAAATTAGTACTAAATTATGTTTACCTTCAGGTTTAATACATTTTGAGTAATTATTTGAAACAGGAAAAAAAAAATGCAATATAATTTTTTTTATTTTCCTTTAAAAAAGTTGCAGTGAGACAAATACAGCAGAGCATCTCAGCTTGCTGAAAGAGCTCACCTTTGGGACTTAGAGCCACAGTATAGTGCCATCTACTGGAAAATAACTGCCCTGCACCTCATATAACCACGTTCTATCGTGGATTTGTGTACGGGAGAATATCTCTTAAAGCTTCAACAGAGCCGTAATCATTCAGAATACCTTTACATGCTTTGATTAAGGTAACAGTCTTAAACTAAATGTCGATAACAAGTAAAACATTATTATTACTATTTGTTTTCTCCTCAGAATACATTGTAGGTTCATTTATTTCTTTTTTAACTAATAAACCTTCAAAAAAAAATTCAGTGCTTCAATCAGAATAATGTACACAAAAATATATTCATACACTCGGTCAACTTCCATGTAAATATATGGCCCGTGTGCTGGGAGTCATTTTCCATTATTTCTTATCCTATATCTGTGATTACATTTGCATAAATTCTCAACTATTGTAAATAATTGACTTTTCTTGAATAACACCCTGTCCGGCTTTATTTGGTAATGAAATGCATCTGCATTTGCATTGAAATATCTACCATAATTGGACAACCTAAAAGCATGTGCGATACATTATGTCAGAATCAGCTAATTAATGTATCTAGCAAAGGCTGTTTTACAGTTATGATTCTTTTGTCACATAAGCAAGTTGCGCTGTGCATAACACGGCAAGACCTCTGCCTGACTTTGATTTTTCGCTGAATATAAAACACATATTTGTAACACTTGCTTCATCTGCCCGTTTGAGTGAAGAGGCGCAAATCTAGTCTGAGATGGAGCAGGGGAGAGAGATGTTTCCTCTGGTGGCGGATGCGATGAGAGATGGATGGGGAAGTGGAAGTGCGCGTATGTGCCCCCTTCTCTCCATCTGACGCGGAGGGCAATCATGATTACTCACGGAGTGACAGTTTAAGAAAAACCCTGTCCTCTTGTCTCAGCCTGCTTTAAAAATACTCTTCATTATTTGCAGCCACTTTCAGTTTTAATAGCACGAACACCATTGCCAAGCCATATTTCTTTCTTCGGGGTCAGCAATGATAATTTAGATGGGGCCGAGGCACGTCAAAGCAGACGACATGTTTTTAGAGGAATGGAGAAAAGGCGCAGTGTGCCGTACGTGTGTGAATTAGATACTACTGCGTGTGACTGTGATTATATTCCCTTCTGGAAATGCTAAATGGGGACTGTATTAGTGTTTATCTCATGGCTTTTCTTTAGTTATAGTTACAAAATAATAATGTGAATTTATTACTGCTTATGTTTGTGATTTTTGGGCTGCCACAATTCTTACATTTCAAGCTCTTGAAACTTGTCTGTATAAGTGATCTTGACCTGTTCTCCACATCAAAACCTCTCTTCACATGTTGTTTGAAATCCGTGGTGTGTTTTAATATTTTAAGGACGGAACCTTGGACGTCAATAAATTACTTATAATTGGCTTTCATGTTCATGGCGGCAGTTTTCTTAGATTTCTGTGTTATTGTGTGCCATTATGCATTCTGCTCAGCATTATGGATTTTTCCGTAAGCTTAGTTCGTGCAGCGGTTGAGACGCTGAGTAAAACTGAACACAAACCCCATTTAGCATTGTGCTGGGTGATTCCTGATGGGCCTGTGTGTCCAGTGAACTCTCTGTTGGCCTGCTTTCTATTCCAACTGCCTGAAGGCTGTTTTCCATAGCCATATTAATGAGAACGTCTCCACATCTACCGTCCAGCGCTGCGGTGAGGAAGGGGATGGGCATCAGTGTGTGTGTGTGTGTGTGTGTGTGTGTGTGTGTGTGTGTGTGTGTATGTGTGTTTGGGTGCACGGTCCTATTTACACTATACCTATACTAATCTCACAGCCTTGATCAGGGTACAGTAAATAAACCCCCAAGGCCTCTATTGATCAGCCTTGAATTTGTTTTTCTCCAAACGTGGCATCTACTTAGTTATTACAGATGTTACTCTGCGTCAATGAATTATTTTATCAAAACAGGTATGCTGCATTAACTATTTATTTGGAAGTAAACTCTCTTTCAGAGCGAAATGTCCAGGTTGCCACACACACTCTTTTGTGTGTGTGTGTGCGTGGCAGCGCTCAGTGGAGGTCGTGGGTCAATATGGACCTTGTTGGATGCCAAGCCCCGATGGTGTTCTCCGCGCTGAGCCGGGATTGTAGCAGTAGGTTACAAACTTCAATCTCTGCAAAAGCAGTGTGCTTTCATTATTTATGGGCCGCAGCAACACGGGGGGCGGAAGAATGAGGTGTCAGGAGTGAGGGGCTTGTACGTCTTGTTTTGTAACAGATCATGTAACAGACGTACACAGGTACTGTAGTGGAATGATAATTATATACAGGCATGTACTTTCCAGCAACTATACTTTGTATGCCGTCATTTATAATCCTATATTTCAATGGCATGTATTTTTAAAGGCTTTTTATAGCATTCAGAGTAAATCGCTGTGATAAAAAATTGATTATATTATGCTTTTGTTCTGTACGATTTATAACATGAAGATGAATAAGACAAAAGAGACATCAAAAGGTAAACAAAACAGTAAGAAATTTGATTTGATGTGTATTAATCTCTTTCTCTCTGTGTTTTGTTAGTCTGAGTTGTTTGGATGCAACCCCAGGGGTTTCTGCTCCCTCAGGTTTGGGAGTTGTGTAATGGATGTCCCACTTGTTTGTTAATTGCTTCAGTGTCCCTGAGCACAAAGGAAAGGTTAAATGATGCTATAAATGATGTTGATGTTGTGTATGTGGATCTGATACAGTACAGAGGAAGTCTCTCTCTCTCTCTCGCTTTTTCCATCTCAATTTATCTTGTCTTGACAAAACGGGCTGTCCCATCACATGTCCAGTTGTTGGTTTCAGGCTGGGAATCCCCCTGCTGGGAGTGATCAAAACATTGAGACATATTTCAGGAGGAGCCCAGGCTCTGATTTTTACCCTGTCAGTACTGGCATGTAAATGGCTGACCTCTTTATAAAGAGGGGTCATGTATACATATCTACACCATTTCAATGAAAAGCCATCATGCCTGTCATTTTTACCATAGGACGCATGGCTTTCAGACTCTCTGACTGACATTGTGTCCTCCAGAATAGCACACTGCAAAAAAAAAAGGAAAGGAGGTTGAGATTATTTTGTGTTTATGTAATTAGGGCGGTTGGAAAAAAAAAAAAACTAAAGGAAACTAAATATTGTACCATATGTGTAATGTCATGCAGCTGATTTGCTACAATACTTTTTATGCACTACATTTTATATAGAAATATATTCTATAAAGGTAAAATACTCATTTCTGCCCATTAGTTTACTGAAGTCAAACCTTAGATTACATGTATTAATTAGTCTCTGTGATTTATATGATTTAAAAATATATTATTTTTAGTCCCAAATTTTATGCAGTTTACTTTTTATTATTGATTAATTTTAATATTACATTGAAGGATTTTGTATTACACTTTAGGACAGTAATAGTAGATGGGTCAGAATTTATAATTTATCAAATGTATCCAAAATCATGATATAATTAAATAGTGGTGTAACGATACCCTCATGTCACGATTCGATACATGGGTCAATGACGTGACGAGTCATTTTTTTGTCCAAAGGCCTTAATAATAATAAAAAACAAAGATATGACATCCAAAGTATGTAAGGTAGTACGACTAGATCTTGAATTTATTGAATCCAAAAGGTTTTAATTATATTTTCCTACGTATAAAGGTATTTTAAAGATTTTGAAGTGTCAAAAGTGTCATTCGGTTTAACCGTCCAAAGGCCAATACAGCCATTTCATTTGTGATTAAAACATCTTAAAATGTAATAAATGCATGTATTTTTTATTCTGGCATGATTTTATAACATCATATATCAACATAGTGCAAAATGGTATTAAAATTATGCAAGTCGTTGCTTTGTTATGAGAAGATATGTCTGGAAAAATGAATTTCATTATGTCATTCGGAGTAACCAATATAAAGGGACCATTTTGGATCAAGTCATGTGGTCAGTATCATGTGACAGGATGTGACATCATTCAGATACCTGCAAAGGTCATTTGGTACAACCGCTATACAACATGGAAAATGTTGTAATATTTCAAAAACTTGTACTAAATATAAAATGTTTGATTGTCCTTTTGTTAGCTAGCTAGCAAGCTAACTATCTAGATAGTTAGATATCAGTCTGTTAGCATTGTTTGAAAATATCGTCATTCAGTATAACTAAAAGTGTCATTCGGTAAAACCGAAATTTTGGTTAAACCAAATTACTTTTATGGTGACAAATTTTGTCCATCTTGTAAAAAATTACAAAAGCAGTGTTAATTGATTATAAAAACCACATAATCTCATTGTTACCCTTAATAAAACTTCAAAATGAATTATATCTCCATTATGTTTTTTTTTTTTTACACTTTTAAAAGCCTTATTCGTCAATGACCCACATATCACGATACTGAACTCACGATACGATATTATTGTGATACTCCAAGACATATGGTAAAAGGTTAAAAAATGTACTGTTGATTAAAATGTTAAATTTGGTTTTACATTGGGAGTGGAAATGAATAGGTTTGGACTAGATATTCATCTAAAATAAATCTGTGCATTGGGTGCTGGTAACCCAATGCACAGATTTATTTTAGATGAATATGTTTGCACTCTGTCACTGACTAGATATATTTAAAATAATGTAGGATACTCTTTACTGGTAACATAAGACATTTGACATTATCAGAACCCACAAATATTCCCCCACTAGATTATTATACATTATATTCAACATTATATGTAGTAGTTTAATGTAGTACTGACACTAAAACTTTAATTTTTTTGAATTTTTTCTCACAGTTATTTTCATTTTGGGTGAACTATACACAACACATATTGTCACTATCCACAATTTTTGTATTGTATTGTGACATGATATATTGTTACACCGCTATAATTAAAATATTAACAAGAGCTTTTTAACAGAAAAACAATAAAAAGTGATTGAAATTATTTAAATAGAAAAATCGCTTCAAAGTGTTCAAGTCATATGCACTACTTTGACAATATTTTATATCCTGTGTCTGATTTATCTCTTTTCTTGGAATAATATGAATTCCTGAGCTGCAGTTTTTACCTAACTGAATAAGAAGATGGTAAACTAATGTAGATTCTAATGTTCTATTTGATTAAGAATATAAAAAAACGGCCTGGAAAGATATAAAAGCATGTCGTGTCAACCGTTCATTCGCCCACCACCTTTCCGAGAAAAATCCAGAGGAGTCCCAGTCAGCAAACCTCAAAAAAGCTGACTAATTCAAACCAAACGTACAGCCTCAACATTATAAGGCTTCCCACAAGTAAAAAACCGTATCATAAAAAGCTAAAAGACGCTTGTTAAAGACTAATAAATGAGGGAAGTCTACTGTATTAGTGAGTTGTCTTGGATCTTGTGGATGTATTCTCTTAAACTGTTTGTTGTGAATGTCAAGTGTCCTTAGATTTACAAGAAGCTGTCGATATAAGTTAAACCTAATGGTGATCAGAGACGCTTTCTTAAGTATTGTTAAAACTCACTATGGACAAGTGTACCTGTCTTGTTCCTTCAAAAACTTGTGGTTTAAAAAGGGAAAAGTTTTTTTTCCTTCAATTTTTCCTTTGACTGGACTGCTGAGTTCAGCCAGGATAAATGTCGTGATTGAATTAGTGAAACCGTACACTCACTAACCCAAGTGCTTATGGCTGACTGTGACCACACACCCAAGACTGGCCAAAGAGTCTGTTCATTCTGCCCAGTGTTCACTGGAAAATTCACTGGCACATTGCACATGTTTGAATAACGCTAGCAGTTTTTAAAAATTGTGTTCTTAGCAAAATTGTAAAGGCTGTAAAGACGATTAGATTCAATATTTAACATCCTGAGGTGCTATTCCAGGCAACGCTTAGAAATACAGAGGGGAAAAAAATTAAAAAGGACAGAGCCAAGTGACTCCCACCCCCTTTTAGATGTTTTACAATAGCGGCTTATTCAAATCCCAAAAATTACATTTTTCAAGCGCCTTTCATGGCTCTGGCTTTGTTATTGCTTTAACATGGGTATCAGAGGCCTATGTTTATTCAACCCTCAATTACCAAAGGCTCAGCCGGCAGGCCTTTAATTGATTGCTTTAATTGATTGGTCGGGGGTAACCATGGCTGAAAAGCAGTTTATCTTAATCAGTTGAGAGGAAATGTAGAGTGGGGCTTGATTTCCTCCAGCTGATCAACCCTGTGTGGGCTAAAAGGGGGGGGGGGGTAAGCGTCTACCGAGTCAAGAGAGAAAGAGATTGAGGGAGTGAGAACGGATATAGGTGGAGGTGGACCTGGATGGGGCATGCTGAGGACAGAGATCAAAATCTTGGATTCAAGCCGTTTTCAGTACTGAACTGTAAAATCTGTACGATCACAGTAATGGAATGACTGTTTGTAGTCAAAGCATTTTTTTAAATTAATTTTATCTCTATTATATTGTGAGAACGCAGTTTCCAGCAGATCATCAGATTTCCCTGAAATGTAGTGATTTTTCCTGAACAAGTGGTACAGTGACCCAATATGCTTCACAGTATGCTAATCAAATGCGTTTGACCTAGCTATCCCATAAGGCCACAGGAGATGGAGTCATCAGATTCAAGAACTTTATTTTTGAAAAAAATAAAATAAATAAACAAACAAAAAAAAACAGCATTTAATTTTTTTTTAAATGGCAGAGAACTGTAACCCAGGCCACTCTTTTCAAGTGTTAAGTGCTAATGGTACCAATAAAATTGCTCATCATGGCTAAATTATACCACCAGAAGTGAAGTATTTTTGCAATTGTTGTTAGTTTGTCACAGTTTAAAGGACATATGGGTCAAAGGACATTGCCAACATACTGGATGTAACATAGTATGAAAGTACTCTAAAGAGTGTCAGTTTTTTCTCTTCTTCCTCTCCTCATCATTGCTCTCAAATGGGAATACTTTAATCTAGATGGAGGTCAGCTCAGAAATATTTCACGCTCTTCCTCACCAGATAATGACCCAAACCTGACCCTTATTGTTGAGGTGGAATTGCACTTTAAATGTTTCAACTGGCTTCCAGGCTTTTAACCAGCGTCTAAAAATGAAGTTCATTGAATGGAATTAGAAAATTGACCTCTAAAATGTCTGGCCCCTACATAAACCTCATTGATGTCTCCTTGCCATTTAGCCTGTACTGGACGTTACAGCACCGCCATAAGAATGGAGAGAGGATAATAGTCTGATGGATCCTTCAGATGGCCAAGTATAAATTAAGCTAATCGTCCGGGCTCTGTTTTTTATCAGTCCTTACACTTTGCCGGTCATCTAAGCCCAGAGATTGTCCAGACTCACTGTAACTTATGACAAAGCCAGAGCGTTTTCCCATGATCCCCCGCCATTGTGCTCACTTGAAGAGATTGTCAGATTTAATAAAATAGCATGTTTCGCCCTTTCTGTTGTCACTCGTTTAGTTTGGAGCAGAAACAGATTGCGAAGTGAACTTGGCTGACTGTCAAGAGAATGTTGTGTCAGACTCAGATATAGTTTAGATAGTTTTGCATGAGCATTTCAACCTTGAATGATTATTCAAAGAAATGGTGGTCATAAAACAAAAAGCACGTCCTCGCAGATAATTTCAAGAAAAGCCCTGACTGACAATATGATAACCTTGTGGTTCATGGCCACTGCTAGTCTCTGTGTAAAAGATTGTGTGTTATTGATGCAGGAATCGCAGGAAGAATGAACTGGTCCTCTAGTAGGTAGTAGCATGTCCTCTGTAGACGGCACAGCACTGGCACAGTGCGCCATGAACACAGGCAGCTTAAGTGCTTTGTGCAAGATCTCAGCCTGAGGGCTTTGTGTTAAGAGTTAGAACTCACAAAGCCTTTCTAAGCTTCCAGAATATGTTTAACTCAATGCAGCAGCACAGAGGCGCATGTAGATACCTGCTTGTGTGCGCATTAGTGAAAATGAGAGCCCGGGAAGGGGTTTAAATAGGATCTATTGTATGAACTACTGATTTTTTAGATCCTCATAAAGCTTTATAATCAATGATTGGCCCATTATTGTAGTTTGACATCTCACCTTGAATGCTTTATTCTATTTTGTCTTCCACCTCATTGTACACAAGTATATCATGTGCCGCATTCCATTATTGGTCGCTTTTGAAATATATAACACTTCCAGGTATTCATCAACGTAATTTCTGTGAATTTTGTCATCTCTGTTTTCCTCTATATCTCTCCTCAGCCACTCTTCCCAGATAAATGTTTCATGAGGTCCACCTCATATCCTCCTCTGGAATAACATGTCCGATAGATTATAGGAGACATCACTCAGTCACATTCACCTTTGACCACAGATCTGCATGTCCTTTATTGAATCCACATACTCTTCGGAGGGGGCAAAGAAGGAAGAAGAAGTGATGGAGAGGCGAAAGTAACTGTCAAATAGTGTCTGCATAGAGAGAACTATCAAAGGGTGGGTCTGTATCAGATGTGAAGGCTTTAAGTGGGTCATGGGCTCCTTTCACTGTGATGCCACAGTAAAAATTCACCAGCTTATCATTATTTAATCATGCTCTAATGGAAGTGATCCCCACCCCAAATATAGACCCACCTCTAAACTCAATTATTCTCTAATATGTTAACAGTTGTCACTTACAATGATGAAGAAAGTGATCTCATGAATTTTCTTTGAAAAAAAAGATTCCAGCATTTAGAGTTTTTAAGATAGTTCATAGGCAACAATATTGTTAATAAAAACAATTGATTAAATTTAGGTTAACTTTAGACTAATAGACCATTTTTATTCATATTTATTATTCCTTTCTACTATATATAGTATAATAACCAAATGATACTCTGTTCATTTAACGTTCTGTTCTCACGCATGCATCCTTTCACTGCATACTAACAGAATACTCTGACATAGTTTCCCACATTATTTATTCTTTGGTATGACAACACTGCTATTGAGCGCAACTGGTAGTCAGATTCCTGAATGAACAATTCAGAGTATTTTAGTATTGTTGTTCAATATACAGTTAATGGCAATTATTGGATTGCATGTATGCCACCTCTAGCAAGACTGTGAAAAGTCATTTTAAGAGACTGTCTAAACACATATTTTGCACAGTACCGTTCAAAAGTTTGTGGTCTGAAAGATTTTTTTGTTGTTGTTGTTGTATTTGAAAGAAGTCTCTTATCACCAAGGCTGCATATATTTGATCAAAACACATTAAAAACTGTAATATTATGAAGTCTTACTACAATAAAATAACTGTTTTCTATTCTATGATATTTTAAAATGTAATTTATTTCTTTGATGGCAAAGATGAATTTTCAGCCATTACTCCAGTCTTCAGTGTCACATCCATCAGAAATAATTTTAATATGCTGATTTGGTGCTGAAGAAAGATTTCTTATTTTTATTAATGTTGAGAACAGTTGTTCTGCTTAAACCATGAAATGTTATTTTCCTTTTTTTTTTTTTTTGGCCTTCAAACGTCTTAACATGCACATGTAGATCAGAGAAATACAAATTTTCGTGGGGAAACAAACCCCCCTATAGCTCAAATTTGGTACCTCTGTGATTATAAAATCTTGCCTACAGCACTGATTGTAAGTGTCTTTACTGTCACTTTTGATCAATTTCATTCATCATTGCTGAATAAATTTATTATTTTCTTTTAAAAAATCTTACTGATGTCAAACTTTTGAATGGCATTGTACACATTATTGGAATAGAATTGCATTTCTATTCTCCCAAATATTCATACTCATATAGAAGTCTAATCATATTATGTCATAATATCATAATATAGAATAGATCCAAAATCATTAAATTATTTACAATTCCCATCTTTAGAAATCACATTTGGACATTTGACTTTTTATGTAAAGCCAGAGAAAATCACATGTATTCTGTTTTCGAGGTTATTTGTTCCCAGACCTACTGACACTAATATAAGTGTACATGTACCCTGTTTTAGCTGACTTTGCCATTTCCCATCAAACTTAAACTCCACGTACGCAATAAATCTTTCTCTTCTCTGGGTTGTTTCATTCTTCTGTACTTTTCCAAAAGCCTTTGAAAGCTTTCTCCAACCTTTAGATTTGTTAGTCATTAAGTTGCATTTCTTTTGACCTCGAGAATCATTCTATTTGTGTCATGTTTACTGAAATCCCGCATTATCTTTTGAGGGATTCGAGAGCAGCAATCGATTGTTTGGCTTCTTCAGAAACATTGTGCATTAATGAACTTTATACTGTTCTCTTGTTGAATACAACTTTTTTCTTCTTCCACTTCTGTACAGGTTTTCCCACTAGTCTCCTGTTTTTTAAGTCCACTTTTTAAAATTTAATGCAACATAACTTTACCACATTCAGAATCAGATCAAAGACTTGTGGGGGCCTAGTGTTTGAAGTGTGCTCTATTTGAAGTTGTTTCCAAAGACACTGCGTGTAAAACAAAAGTTTACATATATTTCGGCCTTTGTGGGAGCAGTGTGTAGTGCATGCTGTATTGATTCGTGCTCTTTGAAAGAGTAGAACGAAAAAAGAGCTTTGTTGGAATTGTACTGCTCTACTGGCAGCAGGAACTGCGGTGGGATCCGTGTTCCAGTAGGAGACAGACTGATTTCCACAGGTTGGCGAAGGTCTGGGGCATTTTGAATTGATGTGTGTATGTCGTGACCTTGTGACTGTGCTCTTGTAAATATGGCTGCAGAGTGGCCAGAGAATATTAGTGACTGGCAGAGAGCCTCTTAAGTTCTGTACAGGGAGGCAAAAGTGATATTCTGAGAAGAGCAGCAAGATTTATGATGATGAACCATCACAATGTTGTGAGAACCCTTGCCAAAGAAATTACACAGACTCAGTATTTATCCAACAATTCTGAGGATGAGTGCTGTGTACATATTTTCATATGTATCTGAAATAGACAGTCAGATGCATGTCTTTATATTTAAGTACTACATACTTTTTTTTAAAGGAATATAGCAGAAATCTTAAAGGGGTGGTTGATTATGATTTCACTTTTTTAACTTTAGTTAGTCTGTGATGTTAGAGCATAAACAACATCTGCAAAGTTAAGGCTACAAACAAATGGCTAGTAGGGACTACAACGAGCTTCTTCCAAGGTTAGTGACATCACTAACCCTAAAATTTACATAAACCCTGCCCCTGAGAACACGCAACAAAGGGGGTGAGGCCATGTTGGGCTGCTAAGAGGAGTTGTTGTAGTAGAGTGTTGTTGCCATGCCGTCATTTTACGCCGGACTGCTTCACCTACGAGGGTCAATTCAACGCTGGATTTGCACAAAAGATTAACATGATGGCACATGCTAGTCGATGAGTTGAATCAACTCCACAGCAACTACATAAATTTATCCACTGACCATTCAGAAACGTCCAGTTGCATTCCAAAAGTTGTAACTAGGGCTGTGAAGTGGCAATTTTTTATTACCGCGGCGGGAAATCACCAACAACCGCTGGTGTCACGTAACATTATACCTCAGAAAAGCCATTCGTTGACCATAAACTTGATAGTCAGCAAGAAAAATAACAAAACTAACCATTTAAAATGAAAACGACTTAAACTGGGTGCTCGCCTGTGTGTAATCAAACACATCATTTTATTCTGGAGACTGAATTTGCGCTCTGCAGACACACTGGAGCGCACTCACCACCAACTGGATGGGTGGGAATTACATTTACAAGCTACATCAGCTTCAGTAATCTGTCAAAATGACGGACTGGCTTCAGATTTTTTCCGTGACTGCAAAAAAAAAAAATTCCGGTCAACGCGACCTCAGATATATATATATATATATATATACAGGTGCTGGTCATATAATTAGAATATCATCAAAAAGTTCATTTTTTTTATTATAAATTATTTTTAAAAATGAAACTTTCATATATTCTAGATTCCCTACATGTAAAGTAAAACATTTCAAAAGTTTTTTTTTTTAATTTTGATGATTAGAGCGTACAGCTCATGAAAGTCCAAAATCCAGTATTTCAAAATATTAGAATATTTCCTAAGATCAATCAAAAAATGGATTTGCAAAACAGAAAAGTTCAAGTTCTTTAAAGTATGTTCTTTTGTGCACTCAATACTTGATCGGCAGGACATATTACAGCAAATGACTTGCTCCTAGCACAAATTACTGCATCAGTGAAGTGTGGCATGGAAGTGATCAGCCTGTGGCACTGCTGAGGCACTATTGAGCCTTCAGATCATCTGTATATTGTTGGATCGACTGTTTCTCATCTTTCTCTTGAAAATATCCCATAGATTCAGGTCAGGCATATTGGCTGGCCAATAAAGCACAGTAATATCATGGTCAGCAAACCACTTGGAAGTGGTTTTTGCACTGTGGGCAGATGCTAAAGTCCTGCTGGAAAAGGAAATCAGCATCTCCATAAAGCTTGTCAGCAGATGGAAGCATAAAGTGCTCCAAAATCTCCTGGAAGATGGCTGCATTGACTTTGCACTTGATAAAACACAATGGACCAACACCAGCAGACGTCACGGCCCCCCCAAATCATTATTGACTTCAGAAACTTCACAGTAGACTTCAAGCAGCTTGGATTCTGTGCCTCTCCAGTCTTCCTTCAGACTCTGAGACCATGATTTCAACATGAAATGCAAAATTTACTTTTATCTGAAAAGAGGACTTTCGACCACTGTTCACTGTCCAGTTCTTTTTCTCCTTAGCCCAGGTAAGATGCTTCTGACGTTGTCTCTGGTTCAGAAGTGGCTTGGTAGTCCTTTTCCTGAAGATGTCTGAGTGTGGTGACTCTTGATGCGCTGACTCCGGCTTCATTCTACTCAATGTGAAGCTCTCCCAAGTGTTTGAATTGGCTTTACTTGACAGTATTCTCAAGCTTGCAGTCATCCCTGTTGCTTGTGCACCTTTGCCTACCCAATTTCTTCCTTCCAGTCAACTTTGCATTTAATATGCTTTGATACATCACTCTGTAAACAGCCACCCCATTCAGTAATGACCTTCTGTGACTTACTCTCTTTGTGGAGGGTGTCAATGATTGTCTCCTGGACCATTGCCAAGTCAGCAGTCTTCCCCATTAGTGTGGTTTCAAAGAACAAAAGATACCCGGAATTTATACTGTAGGGATGGTCATTTAATGAAACTCAAATGTAAATATTCTAATATTTTGAGATACTGGATTTTGGACTTTCATTAGCTGTACGCTCTAATCAACAAATTTAAAAAAAAAAGCTTTTGAAATGTTTTACTTTACATGTAGGGAATCTAGAATATATGAAAGTTTCATTTTTTAAAATAATTTACAATAAAAAAATGAACTTTTTCATATTCTAATTATATGACCAGCACCTGTGTGTATATATATATATATATATATATATATATATATATATATATATATATATATATATATACGTCACACTACCGCCGGTGACACTACACGACCGCGGTGGCGCGGTTGTCATACTGACCGTCACAGCCCTGATGTAAGGCTGAACACCGTTACTGATAATCGCCATATTGGCTGCGTGAGATTCTCCAGCTTTGTTGTTGTTGACACCTGAGACTTAAATTACATCTTGTAAAAATGGGCATAATAGGTGCCTTTTAATGAGCATTTCATCATTTTATTTGAGAAAAAACATTGTCAAATACACCCTGAAACTCAAAGGTCTTCACTACAACCTGCCAAAAGAATAGTTTGGTTTAACTTGAAGAAATATATTACTATTGTACAATAGAAAGTACATCTCAAAATAATAATAATAACAATACAATTTATTTAAACATTATTTAAGGAAAACAATTTTTTGTCCATTGTTTTAATTTAGTAAATCTGTTGTGCAGCACTTTGCCAAAAAGTAAAAGGATAAAAGTTGTTAAATTTTCATTTGATTACATTTTAAAACATTAATTAAATTGTTAGTTTTATGTGTTCATTTCATTACCACCGTTTTTGATAATATATTGTATAAATATAATATATTGTATTAAATCATAAAAAGAAAAATTCTGAATAAAATACATTTCATAGGGCTCTATTATTCTTAATTTTAATAAATTATTAATGATAAAAATAAGTTAATCTAATCCAGCGGTTCCCAAACTGGGGTACATGTACCCCTGGGGGTACGTGAGGTGACAGAGGGGGTACGTGAACAAAATGCCGAATGTTGCCGTTCACTTAATTCTTCCCCACCTTAAAATAACATTAAAACCGAGCATATATTTTCTAACAGGCACAATGCCATAAATGCATGAATACATAAATACATCCAATCAAAATACCACATCTTTTGCGGTCAAATCTGACAGCGTCCATTTCTACATAAGCAACGTGCATATGGGTGCAGGTTGCGTGCAGAGTCTGCTGCCTGAGCAAATCGCGCTACATTACTGCCGTTCTCAACAACATACCTGTAGATGTAGCACTTGAACAAATAGCCTGGCACAAAAGGTGCATAGAGATCAATTTAAGATTCAAACTCTTGATACAAAAACATACCTTTTGTGAGTTCTTGTTTTTAATATTGATAATATTATATGAGCAAGAATGCAAATCCAAATATCCACACGATTGCAAATGTGATATTGATTTTATACAACATTTCAACAAACAAAAGGGTAATATTAAGTGATGTTCTTCACAAGATTGTCAGTATTTGCTCTATTTTGCAACGAAATAATAGCTCCAGTGGAAGCCACAGCAGAACTACAACACACAGCAGTGTTCCGTGAACGAATCTGCTGCTTTGAACGAATTGTTCGTGATTCAATGATTCATTCATAAATAGAGTACCTCAGGGATGACGTGTTTTTGTAGGCCAGCCCGGAAGTTAGCAGCGCACGGGTTCCCTCGATCAAAATCCTATGCATTTTTCCCATAGACTTTTGGAAAATCACAAAAAAATAAGCTCTGTGTTTAACAAAGGATTATGACACTTACACGTTTTGTCTATCAAGATAATCTTTACAAGTTAACACAACATTTATACATTTTGAAGCCTAAATAAAGTCGTCAGATATAAAAAGCTAACAGTAGTCTATAAACGGACTACAGCACACCATAGTCGTGGATCAACGTCACCACCACCAAGCTTCCTCAAACTTTATTTTGAAAACAACTTTATTTAAAAACATGCTCGCTGATTATGATCTGCGCTGTGTATGAATACTTATCCACCTTTTCATGAGAAATGCTGTCAGTCCCTTTTAGCAATTTGTTAGCAACCGCTGTTTTTAAGACACAATAAAGGTTTAAAAAATCACAAGCGGGTTATAACTGGTGTGTTTTATGTCATAGATCAAAACATGAAAATATTTAGAGGCTTTGTTAACCACAGACCTTATTTCAGGCAATTTAGCAAAAACCCATTCAAAAAACTCATTGACTTCGGGGCGATGGAACCGGATGTCCTAAAATGCTAACTCGCTTCCGGGTTTTGTCTACAAAAACACGTCATCCCTAAGGAACTCTATACAGCCACTTGCTTCGTTGAACGAACGACTCGATGACTCATGCATTAAGACAGTGACTTTCCGCCATCTACTGGCGGTTTTAGTATTTAAAAGAATCACTTTTCAAGTTTTATCATTGCATATTTCTCTATTGAACTTTTTTTTTTTATTTAAAACATTATTAATGTTGTAAAGGTATTTATAAAGATAAAAAAATGCACTGGAAAGTCAATTTAGGGGGCAAATATTGTTCCTTAATGGAAAAGGTGCAGTCTAAGTGGAAGAGAGGGGGTACGCAGAAGGATGGTAAATGCCTCAGGGGGTACTCCACTCTAAAAAGTTTGGGAACCACTGATCTAATCCATAATCAATTATTAAATTTCTGATTATTGAATAATTTGAATAAACAAAACAAATGGTTTCAAGTTTGTTATAATAAAGCGTTTGTTCAACAAAGAAAAACTTTTCATTCATTTAATAGTCATTTTAACTGATGATAATTATAATTGACTGTTTAATACCCTATACCATGAAACCGTGTTATTTTCTGAGGCAGTTATCATCATACCATAAAAATCTCATATCGTTACAACCCTACTGAACATACATTGAGTCAACATTCACTGTGTCTTGAAAAGACTTCAAACCCTTAATATAAAGTAATGCATCATCATAAATATAAATTCAGTGCATTCAGCAGCAATGACCTGCATTGTCTGACTTATCTGTCCTTATGAAAAAGTCAAATCATTGATAGTTTTGATTGTCACATGAACTTCTCACTTAAGCGCTAGAATGTTAGCACTTATTTTTTTATTTTTTTTGTGCTTTTGAAAAACTTGTGAATGATATAGCTATTTACTTTTCTTTTCCATGCACATTGCTCTTATAGAAATGATAAATGTTTTCCTTTGAGTGGTTTGATGAACTGACATTAGCCATTGAAAAGATGCTTGCGCAACCTTAGTTCATATACTTTATGACCTCGTGAAACATTGTAAGTTGTGTTCCTGGTAGATTTTAGTTGAGAATCACTCCTAGAAAAAGTTACAGTGATGTTGAATTTCCTTTATTTGGCCACCACTTATAAATCTTAGTGGCCGTGGGTGTCTTCAGCAATGGTTTTGTAAATCTTTCAGCAACCTCCTGAGTCCTCTAAAAAATTTCTTATTATCAGGGTACGGTTAGTTTAGTAAATATATGTTATAAAGAGCATACTCTGAGATAGTGGCACGTTTGGTCTGTGTTTGTGTTTTCACTTGGACTTTGAGTTTTTTACTGTTCCTAGTTCAGTTTCTTTTGTCTTTGTTCAACCGTTTCCATAGTGTTTGATTTGATGTCACACCTTAGGGCTCCAGACTAACATTTGACTGGTGCTACTAAGTTCTACAGAAGGTGGCGCCAGCACCTGATTTGGTGGGGCTGTTTTTTTAATAATAAAGGTAATTTAATCATATTACTATTGTTTTGCATTAATAAGTGCAGTTACTAATAATATTACATGTTTATTCACTGGAAATTTGACAGTAAAGCATTGAGCTTGAATTGAGATGCAAATAAAATTAACTTATTAACAGTAACATGCAAAATCATTTTTATAGGGAAAAATGGAAATATTCTACTCTTATTAAATGTACCATACTGAACTGACCGACACCTTCACTGATTATAAAATGAGCACTCTTTACTTGCTTTCTGTGTAATTCAGTCACAATTTGTAGAAGTTTTTGTTTTTCATGAGACTTTTCCTTCTTTTCCATTATTAGGGTGTCAATAAGTGCTCCTCTGTTGCCATCTAGTGGTAATTTCATGTCTCATGTCTTCAGGATTTTGTGTTTTTTTTTGCCTAGATGTGTTAGTTTTCCTTCATCTTTAACCGTTTAGTTATACAAATCATCATATTAAAAATAACACTAAAATTGGATAATATTTAGAGCTTTTAAGTGCTGGAAAAAGTGTGAAGCACTTTAGAAAGTCCTTGAAAAGTGCTTGAATTTCACTCTCAAAAGTTTGCACGAACCCTGAAATTAACAATGTAAAAGCATTGATTTGAGTATTTCTGCAACAATATGGTTTCAGTAAGGGTTGCTACATTAAATCCATGGTGATTCGTGGACTGGGGAGCCTTAACTTGTTCGTTAATGTTCGTTCTCCTGTTTTCTACATCAGTGCTATTTGATCTGCTTTATAGCACAGAATTCTGCACTGAATTTGAAAGCTTCCCACTAGATCTTGCAGCAATGTTAATAATTTTTGCTGAATTTAAAAGCTTCCCACTAGATCTTGCAGTGATGTTAATAATTTTGCGGCGAATTCAAACGCTTTTTCAATTAATCTCCCAGTGGTGTGTAGTAAGCAGTGTCACCCAATCGAGATCGGTGCGCTCTGAGCTCGCGCTACGCTGTCTATTATTGCTCAGTGCTGGTAAACGGTCCGTGCTGCACTGCTCATAAGAGTAGCACTGTTTTGTTTCACTTTCGTTTAGTTTGCCGTTTGATGTTTCTCATATGAAACAGAAATGGCAGCTCTTATCAGTTGCAATGTGGTGATTATACCAGTGCAACCTCTAACAAAAATGTAGTCACACTGGCAGAAAAAAAGGTTGCAAAATGCGACCATTAAGTCGCAGTCTGGAGCTCTGCCTGTTTCTAGTTAATTATCTTGTTTACTCCCTAGTGTATATATAGCCATCCTTTGCAGTTGTGCTTTGTCAGATCTCATTTCACAATAGGTGTTGTTCTGTTTTCCTGCCTTTGTCCCCTGTATTCTTGAGAAGAGTAATTTTGAGTTTGTTTTCATTAAAAGAACTGCTTGCAAATAGATCCAGCACTTTTATTTTCTTCCTTTTGCAACCCCTTGCTGACAGAAGATCTGACCTATAACAAATGGATCTAGCAGCAGTTCAGATCCTCCTCCTCTCCCAGTGGGATCTGTCCCTCGTTGAGCACACACAGAGGTTTCTTGATCTGATCCTCTTTGTGCACTACAATGACATCAGCCTCTGGATGATGGCCTTCGAGGGACATTCCATGATTACTTCGAGTAGGTATTTACATCTGTGTGGATCCACCAACACCACAACACAATGCAGAATGCAGACTCAACACCTGAGCCCACCACAAACAAAGAGCCGGAGCCCCACATGGAGATAAAGCCAAAGCCCACCACAGACCCAGAGCTGTGGAAGGCCACGTCTGACCAGGTGTGTGAGCCAAGCCATTGTTTTCATCAGGGAGCATATCACAGAGGCCAAGTTCATCCCATAGCCCGAGCCAGATGTGGAGTCTGAACAAGTGTGTGAGCCAGTCCCTGTGTCTGTTCCGGTGGGAGTGCTTATTGCAAGTGAAAGTTACAGTGAAAGTGAGTAGAACCCTGCCCATATTGCCAAGGCTGATGTGAGTGTGCTGAGCTCAAACTCCATTGTAATCTTAGAGGATAGTGAAAGGATGAGCACCATGCCTATTTTGTTGTCCAGCACCATGAGTGTTTCATTGCCCAGTAGCAAGTCTGTTTTGGTGCCCAACATTTTGAACTTTCTGCCTGTCCTATATCAGCCAAGGAAGTCTTTTTTTAACTCTGTCATAGCAAAGGAGGCCGTCTCGTAATCCTTTGCCCGTGCTATCCAGTTCTTTGGCCCTGTCTCTGCTGGCTCCCTTTATTCCTTTGACTCCTCCTTCCAAGCCCGTCACTCCACGTCAACTAGTCAGCTCCACCATGGCTTCTCGCTACCTGGCTCCACCTGGGACCATCATCCTTACGACTCCACCAGGCTTTCTCGTCCCTCTGGCTCTGCCTTGATCAGTCATTGCTCTGCCTTCGCCATGGACTTCCGGGCCTTTGTCTGCGCCTCAACCCTCCACCCCTTTGACTCTGTCTGGCTCCTCCTTCCCTCTAGCTCCACCTCAGTCACACTGGCTCTGCCTCAGTTCTCCAGCACCTGGCTTCACCTCGGCCGCTCATCCCTGCGGCTCCTCCTTGGTCTCCAAGACTTTTAATGTTGCCCCGGTCTCTTCGGTTCTTTGGCTCCACCAGGGTTTCCACCTGCACCAGCTCAGCCTCTTTCTGTCGTCCCCTTGGTTCTGCCTGGCTAGAGGCTACATTAAGGCTCCGCCATGGCTCCACCCAAGACTAACAAGACTAAAAGTGACATTTATTAGAACAAATGTCACACAAACCCCTTAAGTTTATTTAAAACATTACAAAATTAAATGTTAAAAAAATCTTACTGCCTCCAAACTTTTGGAATGGTATTTTGTATAATAATATATCATATTAATTTATTAACATGCTAAATGAAAATGATATAACTAGACTATTTCTGCTAAACTATTTTTAATGAACTCCTTTCATATTAATTGTAACATGGAAAAAGGACTGATGCAGGATTAGAAAGGGTTATGCAAACTTTCTTTCTCTGTGTGCACATATTTCCTTTCAGAGGAAGTCAAGCACTGGCTACAGTGGAAGAACAGCTCCCATTCCAAGTGTTTCTCTGAATGGGGAAAACAATTAACATGGACGCGACTGCCTCTTCACTTTACAGTTAATTGGTTCTCATAAAGGCAAAGCTTAGAAAAATTATGGGGAGGAAGCCTTGCCTTAGAAGTATGTGTTTACTGTGGCTTTTATGGAAAATCCCATTTAAGATGGAACAAAGTACTTATCTTTATGGCAAGAAGCCCTCTGATAAAGGGGGAAGTGCCTTGAAGTTGTGAAATTATGCCCCTTTTATAAAGTAGAGGAAAAGGTGGTTTTCCAAGCTGTTTTTGGACAGAGGAGGAATGTTCAAATATAGACTACAGTAAAGGTGCATAGAAGTATTGCTTTTTTTGTTATGCTGTTAAAACACTTTGTTTCTGTTTTCCTGTCTGTCTGCAAGCATAAAGTCATTTGATTGTCACAATGCTTTTGACAGGTAGCCATATATTATAACAAAGCACTTGAGTCTTGCCCTGGCAAACATATGGGTCAGCACTTTTGAAATGCAGCCCCCCTGCTTATTGACCTCAAGTAATACATTTCATATCTGGCACTGCTCTGTATGGTCCGTATGTTTTATGGGGGGTGTAAATCACAGGTCTATGACTCAGGTCCAAAGGGTGATTATGTTTAGAACCAATTTGTCAACAGAACATGGAACGCTTACCCAATCAGACTCGATTGGAAAAATAGACTCTGAAATGAGTGAATTTAAAGCTGCATGTTTTGCAATTCATTTGGTGCATAGATCTACAGTAGTTCTTAAGTATATATTTAAGTACACTTAACTGCCAAACTGTGTGTTTATAAAGAGATAGTTCACCCAAAAATGAATATTCTGTCATCATTTACTCAGTCATGTTGAACTGTGTGATTTTCTTTCATGAGATGTTTTGTGCAATGTTGACACTATTTTCCATAGAAGGAAACTAAATGGTATGACCAAAAAAACAAAACAAAACAAACAAAAAAACAAACAAACAACAAAAACAGACAAAAACACCTTAAATGTACCATAACAGTAGTCCATATAACTTATATTGGATTATATTACAGGTCTTTATTCCCTAAAAGTTATTCACTGATAATCTTCCACTCTACGCCAGTTCACGAATGTTTGCATATATTCAAATGTGGGTAACACTTTACAATAAGGTTCATTAGTTAAACATTAGTTAATGTATTAACTAACATGAACTAACCATGAGCAATACATTTGTTACTGTATTTACTAATCTTCGTTAACGTTAGTTAATGAAAATACAGTTGTTCATTGCTTGTTCATGTTAGTTCACAGTGCATTAACTAATGTTAACAAGATTTTAATAATGTATTAGTAAATGTTGTAATTAACATTAACAAAGATTAATAAATGCTGTAGAAGTGCAGTTCATTATTAGTTCATGTTAACTAATGTAGTTAACTAATGTTAATTAATGAACCTTGTAAAGTGTTACCCAAATGTGTCACATTAAGATGTACCACATTAGGTTTGAAATCATTGATAGTAATACACCAAATTTGCACAATGTGCATATTCAAATTTTGCAAAATTGCGCAAATTTCAGTCAGAAATGGTCTTTTTCTCATATATAATTATCATGCAATTTCAGAACACTTGAAATATAGTGCATGAGTATTACAAACAAGATAATTTTTTCTTTTTCTTTCTTTTTTTATTTTATTTTATTTTTGCAGATTTACAGATCCGAAATACAATTAACTATTATTTTAAGCAAAATAGCAGCGTCATTGTGTTACAAATTTTTTTTTGCTCAAGGAAGAGAAGAAAGTTATTCAGATTTGAACCATGAGAGTAAATGATGATAGAATTTTAAGGTGACAAATGGTTTTATGGTTATGGGCGATACTTTAACTTTTCTCTCCATATGCTCAGGGCCGGCCCTAGCTGTCACCTGTAGGTTCAGTTGATGAAGAGAAGAATGAAAAATGTTCCAGAACAAAGTATTTATTTACAAAACAAAGTCAAATAATCCAATACGAGAAGAAACAGAAAGAGAATGTTACACTTGTGCAGTGTTGCTTTGTGTACAGGGGTAACCATGGTAACCGCTGTATTTCTGCAGTTCCAAAAGCGCCACTAACTGTCAGTGAGTGAACCTGCATTTTTATTCAGCCCATCTGCTGCTTTTGTTCAGATCAATGCGAAAATCAGACCAAATTTTTACGCAGCAAACAGTGTTGTCAAATTTAACTTTAATTTTAACTTAAATTTAAATTTAACTGAAATTACCACAGAGGTCATTTCTGAACTGCCTGTTTGCCTCGACACCACCGCTGAGGTCGTTTATCAACTGCCAGTCTGCCCTCAAATGAACACAGAGGTCATTCCTGAACTGCCTGTTTGCCTCGAGATGATGGCAGAGGTTGTCTATGAACCACCAAATCTGCCCTGGGTATTGTCTGCTCCACCATGGTCACATGATCGGCCTGCGCCGCCCAGGCCACCTGACCAGTCTGCGCCACCCAGGCTGCCTGCTCAGTCTGCTCCGCCCTGGCCACCTGCTCAACCTGCTTCGCCCTGGCCGCCTGCTCAACCTGCTCCGCCCTGGCCGCCTGCTCAGCCTGTTCTGCCCTGGCTGCCTGCTCCACCCTGGCCGCCTGCTCCACCCTGGCCGCCTGCTTCACCCTGGCCGCCTGCTCCACCCTCGCTGGCTGCTCAGCCTGCTCCGCCCTGGCCGCCTGCTCAGCCTGCTTCACCCTGGCCACCTGCTCTGCCCTGGCCGCCTGCTAAGCCTGCTCCGCCCTGGCTGCCTGCTCAGTCTGCTGCGCCCTGGCCGCCTGCTCAGTCTGCTTCGCCCTGGCCGCCTGCTCAACCTGCTCCACCCTGCGCCACCCAGGCCACACGACCAGTCTGCTCCACACTGGCCGCCTGATCTGCTGGCTCTGCCCTGGCCACCCAATCCGCCCTAGTCCCCAACCTGCTTCCACTCTGCGTTCCTAACCCTCCATCCCTCCCCCTGTTCCGCCGCTGCTTCACCTCCCTCTGGGACCATTTGTGGAGCGTCTGGAAGCTACTCTTTTGAGGGGGGGGTAATGTCAGATCTGCTTCTGTGTTTTGTCCTCTGTGGGACTCCTATGTTGAAGTTTTTCTCAGTTCCTATAGTTTCTGTGTTCATTCCTGTGTCCTGTTCCTGTGGCCATGGTTGTAGTTTTGTAGTTTTCCCAGTTGATTAGTCTTCTCCAAGTGTGTCCCCTTATCTTGTTAAGCTTGTTTACCCCTGTGTATAAATAGCCCTTGTGTTTCTCTGGTTCTCTGTCAGTCGTTGTAAACATATATGCAGGTGTTTTCTATTCCTCGTGGTCCTTGTTTTCCCAGTGTTATTTTGTTCCTGCTTTATGTTCATTTTTGTTTTGTTTCATTAAAACTCCTCTGCATTTGGATCCTCACTATTACCTGCCGACTTTTTCCGTTCCCTGACAGACCCATGGCACACATTGCAGTATTGTTCATTTAGTTATCTAGCGGTACAACATCTTTATCATTGCGTATACAGTATAGCTTTTCATTTTATTTTTTTTTTTTTTTTAACCTTAGTAGACAGTGGAAGACTTTTTGGCAGTCTGCTTTGCACATCTTGCTCTGTTAAGCTTGGCTTTATGCATTACATGTTTTTTTCCACTGTCATGAAAGAGAAAAAGGACTGTAATTTTGAATTGAAAACCACTTGGCACACCTAACCCAGCATCAGCAGCGTGCCTCAAGAGTAGGGAGGATCTACAGAGAGTCAGACAAAAGACGAGTAATAATGAAACATCCTAGGCTGAAAGCCACTGATGAGACTCTCTCACTTTCTCTCCCTCCCTGTCGTCTTCCTCCTCCATCTGGACAGGGCTCAAGTATTCATCTGTCAAATCAAACCTCTTTTGCTCTAGCCCTTGCAGCTTCTTAGCATTTTCACTTCCTTTGTGTCAAAGATGGAAAAGTTTATCCTTTCAGCCTTAAATATCAGACAATTTATGCATTGTCAGGGCTACTAAAATGCCGCTCAGATTACGTTTGTCATGTATAATCAGTATGTAGCCTACTTTTGACAACTGCACATTGATGGTAATGCCTCCCATAACAATGAAATGATCTACCATAAAATACAACATAATTATATTATTTTTATACAGTTCCATTCAGTTGTTCCATTGCCGCCACTTCTTTTGAGGGGGATGAGATACTTTAATTCACATTAGGTACATGTACTAATTTTCGTCAGTTCAAATGAATCCAATTCACATTTTCGTTTACATTTATGAACTTCACTGCGTTCAGAACTAGAGAAAGCTACTCCTATAATGTCACTGGAGCTACCGTGAGTATTATTTTCATTTTTTGCCCTGATGATATACCTAAAAGGAAAGCTGACATAAGTCAGAAAAACTTTTTTTAGCAAATATTTTGTAAATATTTAGTCTCCTCCACTGACCAGTACGTAAGATGTAAATAAACATACCGTATGCATGCATGTTCATAAAATGTATGTAATCAAAGATGTTATTATCAAAGGTAAACATATGTATCACAGAAATGCACATGTGCGCAAGGTATTTTTGAATCCAATTGAGAAAATAGTTGTGTTTAAGCATTTACATGCTTAGTTTTTTCCTAATGATCAGATTATTTCAGGTCTGCACCACCCCTTTCAATCCAATCCAAATTTAATTCAGATCGAGCTCAATCTGATTGATTCAGATGTTTATATGAAGGCTTTTCAATCCGATTGAGACATCCATCTGATTACTAACAGATTATTTTGGTGTATGTAAATATAGCTACTGATAACACATTAAAATAGAGTGTGACTTCCTGTTCAGTATCCTCTTTTTTTACACAGGCATACTGGGCTACATTTAAATGATAAATTTTATTCTTACATAATGGAAAAAGTACTGGGATTGATGGGGTAATTGGTGAATGAGGATGAAACACTGAACCTACATTTCACTTGCACTGATTCTTTTGGCACATTTCACATACGGATAAATATCACCACACTGAAACCTATAATACGGCACTTGAGTGAGTTGGCAGCACAATGGCAGCTGTTCGCATAATGTTTTTTAATACTTATTTAAACAATGCTTTCTTTGTATCTATCACACGTCGCAGTATATCTCTTTTTTTCCACCCGACAGTTTTACCTGTCTGGCAACTTTTTTCCCCTCCATGTCTTAAGAATAAGTCCCTTGCTGGAGTTGTCATGGACTTTGCAGCCAGCCAAAGAAAACAGTATCTGTGGGCAAGGGGTGGGCTGTTCTGGTGGAGAGGAGGCTGGGGTGGCTGGGAATTGGTCCTTCTTGTTCTGTGTGCTTTCTGTTCACAGACCAGGCATTAGATTGAAGAGATCTGTAAGCCTGCTCTGCTGGGACCCCTGTAGACACAAAGCCCATTTCTCTGGGAGATTGCTGCACTGTTTGCTGACATGAATAAAGCTTGTTGTGTCCTCAGAACTGCAAATTTGCCTTGGGACGTGGCCCTCCTTCTCGCTCACTTCCGCATAGTCTCTTTATATAGATTCAGGGCTGCTTTATACATGTGCAGGTTATTTCAAATAACTCCAATTGTTATAAAGAAGTCTTTGAAATCTGACGTTAAGTAAAGGAAACTAGACACATGCACAGTATTTAGTATACATATATAATAGATATACATATATATATATATATATATATATATATATATATAAATATAAACACATACATTAAATAAAGCTCTGCTTGTTTTTGGTTAGTTCAGTGATATGTTTGAATAGTTTTTTACGAGCTCTCCCGGCAGCAGTTTTTGTCGAGCCGTTAGGAAGAAGTGCCATTTTGTTCAGTCCATGAGTTAACTCTTGTGCCTGGTAGTAGGAAATGGGTTAAAACCACACTCACACTGGTCCAACACAAACAGTCCCTGGCATTCCTGAGCAGGCCAGTCGGAGAGGCGTGATTCAGTTGAACATGGAATGGAGGGCCTGACCACTGGACCCACACCACACTAAAACATGTCCTCACTCTATTCTCCCATTACTCTCACACTGGGAAACACTGCCGCCCAGCTTTCTCATGCAGAGCCTACAGTACATTCATGCAGTTTCTTTAGTTGACAGACATTGACTTACCCACCCAGACTAACCTCAGTTAACCTAGCCATTCTAGAAAAGAACATAAGTTATGATAATAAATAAGAAAGGGCAAAATTAAGCCACTGTCTGAACGTATGATAAGTGATTGAAAAACATTCTCATGTCCCTGAAAAAGGATGAGCAGCAATCCCAGCAGCCCCTGCTCTTTGACATTTCACTGTGATTAACGTCATTTGTGCTGTTGAATGAAAAAAAATGTAGCTTGGTTAAAGATCTGGGCTGATAACCAAAGGATTGCATGTTTCCTTAAAATGACTTTGGATAAAAGCATCAGCTAAATGTAATTTGCTGTGTCTTTTTTTTCTTGTTAGATTTTTTTTTTTTTTTTTTGCATATCTTATTGATTTAGGTGTCTATATTCCATCAGAGGACTAGATCGACGTGCCATTCCTTATCAAACAACCTATATATTGGGTAAGGGGATAGAATACTAACTAGTACTGTAACCGCATCAGATAGCAGAAGGTTTGTTGTTTGGTATATAAGCAATACAATTTATTATACATGAAACTTTCTGAAACATGCATGTGGATGTTTACAATGCAGTTGCATTTAGAGACCGAGTTCTCTCTTGTCTGGGTATAAATGTTGTATTTTAAGTATACACAACTACCACATTTAAACACCCACATAAAAAAGCATTTCTCTGTGTCTTATTGTTTCCTCATCAAATATATAACGTCTATCTTACACACACATATTAAATTCAGGCACAGTTTTTGATTCCTGCACCGTTCCTTCCTTTGAAGCTCCACCCACTTCCCATTTCTAGACAGAGTCTGAACTTCCTGTGATGTGCAAGCCAAGACTTACAATGTATGAATAATTTTATCATCAGACAGCAGA
This sequence comes from Ctenopharyngodon idella, assembly GCF_019924925.1. Taxonomy (NCBI): domain Eukaryota; kingdom Metazoa; phylum Chordata; class Actinopteri; order Cypriniformes; family Xenocyprididae; genus Ctenopharyngodon; species Ctenopharyngodon idella. The sequence continues at coordinate 4,592,377 of NC_067226.1, forward strand.
GCTCTATGCTCCTTTTCTATATCTCTTTCATCACCTCTCTTTTTCCTTTCCCTTTTCTTTTTCCTCTTTCTTTAACTTTACCCTATACTTTTTCTTTCTTTCTTTCTTTCTTTCTTTCTTTCTCTCTCTCTCTGTTAGTCTTGCTCTTTTTTTCCTTTCCTCTTTATCAGCACAAATTATGATCACAGAATCAGGAGCAAAAGTGTTTGCAATTCACAACTTCACACAGAAATACAAATAAACTTGGAGCTTCATTCAACCATCTCCAATAAACCCTATTGTTTAGAAGTTATGCAAATGCAGACATCATGAGTCATTCATTTTTTCCTGTGCAATTCTCTGGGATTGGAAGGGCGAAAAATGCCAGAGAACAATGTGCTCTCTTCAGTAATAATTAAGCTGATGGCCTATTATGCTGTATTGCAAATCAATATGTACGGTCCCTGGCGATGGTTGAAGTAGGAAGGCTTGGCGTGAATCCAGCCCATCTCACTCTATGAATGAGCAGATGCAGGTGCATCACAACTTGCTTTGGTGATTATTTTTTTGTTGTTGTTGCTGCCGGGAGGAGGGGGTACGGAAGAACAGGCTGGTGACAATGGCAGCAGGCCTCTCTAGTGTAATTGTGTGTGAATGCTCATTTTAGAAAGCCTTCCGCTTTTGTTAGACAGGTGCTCAGATTCTGTCTCTGTATCACTTTCTTCCTCTCTGACTCTCTATAGCACTTTTTAGAGTTACTTTGTCTGTTTTTTTCAAAATGTATTTATATTTGTATGGATCGCCTTCATATTTGTGTGTTTCTGTGCACACATTGACAATGTAGTGTTTTCCAATCATTTTTCTACTAGTCAGGAACAGATTTAATTTATATTTATAAACAATTTAGTTAAATCAAGCATTTTAAAGTTACACCTTTGTTGTTAGTGCTAAACTGTTTTATTATTATTATTATTATTATTATTATTTTATTTTTTTAAAAAAGATTATTTTCCTGTCAGGGCTCTTTGATATAATCTAAAACAGTTGCCACATAAAGCGGAAATCATTCTCTCTCTCTCTCTCTCTCTCTCTCTCTCTCTCTCTCTCATTTCACATTCACAAATGTATATTTACTGTGTAAAGTTCCCCTGTGTTTACCCTCTGGTTTGTTTGCTTGATATCACTCTGTTTATCTCCATTAATTCCACCATTTTTCAGTCTATTGGATGTTGTGTAGTTGTCATCAAAAGCCGCCTCTCCATGGAAGTTCTAGTGTTTTGAAGGAGAAATGAATATCAGCATTAAAAATTAAATGGTATATTGCAAAACATCACTTCATGGATTCGGGGCAAGTGTAGAAGCAGCTGTTCCACCAGCAATCTGTAAATAAGAGGAATTGTAGATAAAGACACTGAGGAGGCTGTTAGATATGCAGGAAGCAGCGGAGCCCACTTTAAATTGACTGCAGGAAATTGTGAGAAAATGGTCATAAATTGTTAGGGCACACAGTTGATTTTTTGTTTAATTTTTTTTTTTTTTTTTAATGCCGCGTGTTTCAGTCTCCTTCCTCCTGCTTTCTTCTCAAGATCCGTATACATCTAGTATTTAAACCCAAGGGAAGAAAAGACATTGAAAAAGCTAGGAAAAGAAATTAAACATTGATAAGAAAAGAAAGAAAAAAAAAATACATCTGCAAACTATACCAAGTTTTGGTAGAAAAACATGAATTCTGGAATCAGTTTTTTTAAATATTTTTTTAATATATTTCCCCCTCCCCCCCTTTCTTTCTAGAATTGTGAAGACTTGGTTTATTTTAGCCAGATCCCTCCAGCAGCCTCTCTTCTGCAGAGAGAGGCAGCATGTGCTGCCCTCCACATATTTAATGAAATTTATAACAATTGTCCTCCAATCAGATTAAGTGCTTGTTTAAAATGCAAATATGTTCTTGTCTCTGACATGCTGTAATTAAGTAGAACAATGCTCTATTTTTTCCCCTGATGTACCACATCTCTCATCAAGGGCTTTGAAAATAGGACAATGATTGACCACCTGGTCTGGTTACAGTAGCTAAATTTATTAAATTCTCTTTGTCTGTAGAAAATCAATGAGGAATTGTATGCATTGCTAAGGGTCAGGCTTGTTTTTCTATCTGGCATATAATTACCCTGACCTTTACGATACTTGTTGAAGATAATTTTCTGTATCATTACATCTTTGTCACCGAATTGTGAATCTGAGTCCTCTGTGGAATTTTCGCCGATTTCCTTTAAGACGATCAAATGGAGGATGGCTGCGAGATCTAAGAGAGATATTGATTTAGTGTAAGGACAGCGGCAGGGTTTCAGCTAGCTGAAATGCGCATTTTCTGCTTTATAATGTGTTTTTTTTGTTGTGAAGATCTCGTTTGCCAACTTATTTCTGAGTCTTTCACCTTATTGAATAGCTCTGCTCCTTTAGAGTGAAACCAATACAAAATAGAAATTGCAGCCGTTGTTCACGTCTGCAGTTCATTTGGCTCATTTGGTATTCTGTGACAATTTAACCAAAATCAATTTAGCAAATTTCCAGCTGGCATATGATTAAATTATTCTGCCATCAGTTTATTTGAACAGGGCCATAAGGGAGCGTGGCGACGCAAATATTTCCTTCTTTTTCATTTGTTACATATGGCTGGATCTGGTATCATCTCAAGTTATCCGTTCAGAGGGCATTTTTGTGGCACTCGAGTGCTTTAATCACAGAATCAGGACATTGTTTATGTACAAGAACGTGGGCTGAGCGTGGAGTGAATATCCCTTCTCCCAACACACCCGGCTGACTGTGATTAATACAAACAAACAGTTTCTCCACAGAACCACAGCGCCAGAGATGATCCCTGCCTTGTCTCTTGAGTCAGTTCATAATTATTATATTGTATCTCAATTTAACTCAATCAGAGCAGTTCACACAGTACAGATCGTCCCCAGACCGCCGGGACTGCCGTTTCACGAATCTGATGTATTCTGTTGCGCCGAGGAAAATTAATTGGATTAAAGATTTGATAATCAGTTTCTTTGTGCATCCAACCTTGTATTTTCACCCCCCGAACCCACCCTCCATCGTCTCGGCGCATCAGGAGCCGCATTAAGTATTTCCTCAGTTTCACGGCCAAGGTGTCGAGCCCTAGCGTTGATTCATTTAGCATAATCACTGTGTTCTAATGAAACTGTTAATACCGGAGTGACAAGCTTGCTTCTTTGCTGAAGGCATCCAATCACCCCGCCACATCTCGGAGGTGATGAATGTGTAATTACCAAGTTTGACAGACCTTGTTTAGCTTGTGCTTTGTATGAGCATGTGCGCATGAGAAAGTGAGAGGATGAATATGCTGAGGGTTGTGCTCCTGCCCTCCTTCCCAGGGCTTCATACTGATATAATCGATGCAGGGGCTCTTACTGTTTGGATATTAATGGTCCACAGACCTCATAAAAAAAGTAGCCTTTCTTATATAGAATAGTACAATAGCTGAACTGTGATCAGTTTGAAACCGATGTAAAATGGTTGCACAAGTTGATGGTTGTAAGTATGAAAATGCCTTAGTGACTTTGTAGCGTTCAATCAGAAAGAACTTGCTATAGTTTTTAGTTTTCCACAAAATTACTATTTTATTTTTTTTGTATTTATTTATTTAAAAAAAAATGTTTAGAAGATCTTGAACTTTAATGTCAGGACATATTTATTGATCTATTTAATTTGTTTATTTCTTAATTATTATCCTAATTGGTAGTTTGGTAAGTTACTTTATCCTAATTTTAAAATTAAAATAATTAAAAGAATAATCATTTATATTATACACTGCCCGGCCAAAAAAAACAAAAAAGTCGTTGTTTGGATTTTAATAGGCAAATACTTAATCTATGAATGGATCATTACTGCAGTGATTATTATTTTTCTAGCATGTTATATGTTTGGCAACAGTTCTTTTAACCCTAAAAGATGGAGTGTGTAGCTTTTAATTTCATAAACAACCATGTAGGAGGACACATCATGGCCATATTCCAGGATGACAATGTCAGGATTCACCAGGGTTAAAATTGTGAAAGAATGGTTCAGAGAGCATGAAGAATCATTTTCACACATGAATTGGCACCTCTGAGTCCAGACCTTAATTTCATTGAAAGTCTTTGGGATGTGCTGGAGTAGACTTTACAGAGTGCTCACCTCTTGCATTGTCAATACAAGATCTTGAACAAGAACTGATGCACCTCTTGATGGAAATAACATCACAACACGACAATGCAAGAGGTGAGCACTCTGTAAAGTCTACTCCAGCACATACCAAAAACTTACGCTGAGGTTAAGGTGTGAAAATGATTCTTCATGCTCCCTCCCAACAATTCTTTCACAATTTGAGCCTGATGAATCTTGACATTGTCATCCTGGAATATGGCTATGATGCGTCTTAATACATGGTTGTTTATGCAATGAAAAGCTACACACTCCATCTTTTAGGGTTAAAAGAACCGTTGCCATGCTAGAAAAATAATAATCACTGTAATAATGATCCATCCATAGACTCTTAAGTATTTGCCTATTAAAATCTAAACAGCAACTTTTTTTTTTGGCCGAGCAGTGTATAATCAGATCGGTAGTTCTGGCATATATCTAATTTTAAACTTTTAAACTACATTTTCAGATGATAGTGGAGACCAAAGCTAGAGACCATCAACGAATGCCTGACAAGTAAAAAAAAAACTGTGCTTAAAACCTCTGTCCAGCGTTAATTGATCTCTGCCAGGACATGAATGCTCCTACTCCGCTATTGATTTACCATCTTAGATCTCTCCTATATGCTAGACCAGCAGCACCGGCCCAAACATGCAGAATATAGATGAATTTACAGTGATATCTCCATGTCAAAATTAGTTAGACATCACCTAGGTTGAAAATGAGATGGTTTATGATTGCTGTGGCTATTTGAAATTGTTGTGAAGAAGATTTTGGGTAGGGGTGGGAGAAAGAAACTGGACTATTCTGTCATCCGCAGTGCTCTGATCCCAGCAGCGGTGTCATGACAGGCCAAAACTCTCACTCACTCACCATACTGCTAATCACATGCTAATAAATGAGCTCTCATCCCTGGGTCATATCCCCCATGCTAACAGCAAGAGCTGTTTTTTGTCACTCATCTTTTTCTCACCCTCAAAATGAGAAAATAGCTGCGACGCACATACAGACTCTTCACAAGAGTGTGAATATTCTAAATAAAGACATATTTTGTCTTCACTGTTTTTTTTTTTCTTTATTCAGGAGCGAGGAGGAGATTGCATGAAATGCCACAGCAAATGCTCAAATTGTGTGGATTTTGGAGTAGCGCTGAAATTATTCATTAGTGCTTATGTATGGGTATCCCAAGATCCCAACACACAGAGTGATTTGTTTTTAATCATTCTGATGTTTTGGTTGAATGTTCTTTGGGGTGGAAACTTTGTTCATCTACTTTGGTAATGAGTGTAAAAATGGGTTGCCATCTGCTTTTTCCCTTCTTTTTTTTTTTAATTTGCTAAACATTCTCTGCAAATCTGTTCTCCAGAATGCAGGAAATGAATGCAAACACGGTTTTTGAACCTTGATTTACATTCGGATTTGTAATATGACTGCCTTTGAATTGAAGCAATCATTGTACCTTTGTGCATCGCTACAAATGTGCTGATATATTAACATCACTAGTCAGTTAAATGATTCGTGTGTTACCCACAATGACTTGCGCCAGTGTGTGGAAGATGCTGTTCGATTTGAATGTATCCATAATTAATACAGATGCGTCAAAAGGATGCTATTACATGCTTTTTCTCAAACTTCAGAAATGTTGTATCGTAGGCCTGGAACATCAAATGTGTGCATCGCTGAATAGCCTCTCAATGTATTCATCAAGGCAATTGAAAAAAATCCCTAGTTTAGTGATCAGAGAGCGCTTCATGCTCAATGAGGAGTGACAGTACATTTAGCCGAGAGTCTTCTTGTGTATTGGATGTCAGGTCACTGGTCATGTCTTATAAGTTTGTTTTGATACGTTTTAATCTTTTGTTAATTGTATTTGCACACATCTTTTTATCACCATGGTGTTTAGTTTTTTTTTTTCCTTCTTTACGCAGATCAAGCTCGCAGATGTTTTTGAAAACGATGTGCGTGAGGCCCGGTTACAGAGTCTTTTCAGAGAAGTTTTGGCTGCCACTTGCCAGCTTTACCTGTATCCAGGAACAGTTACAGAGCTAAAGACAACTGCTGTGTTTTGAAGGGGACCTTCAATGGTTATATTCTTGATAGAGCGGGGAGGTGCAGCAGTGTTTTGCTTGAAGTGGCGGCTTCAGAAATTCTTAAATTGAATAGGGCTCTCAGCAACACATTCCTCTCACAAACCTGGGCTGAACCCATCTCCCGAACTCTATTTGCTGATTATTTAACTACCTGTAAATGCACAACAGCTCTATTATATCTTGCTGGAGGCCCTATCAAAAGGTCCTTTAATATAGCAAGCGCCCTGCACAGACTGCCAGTGTTTTTTTAGTTGTACACGTTGTGAACTTCGGGGGGACCGAGCACCTCCTCGGGAGATTTCTGCAGCCGGCAATGAAAAGTTTCCTATAACTATGTGGCAAATAGAGGAGGTTGTTTGGGAAATATCTATGCATTAACATTCATATATATAGTTTTGCAATTTTAGCCTTTCACCCTATTTACTCTGACGCCAGCGTGAAAAATCATATGGTTTTGGAGTCATTCTGCCAGGCGTACAGTATATTGATATTCAGGCCGGAATAGAATTCAATATGTCACCCCCTCCCTCAGAGAATCACTTCTTTCTCTGTAATTTCCATTGAAATTTTGTGTGCAAATGCAGTAATAGACACATTTATAACATCAAAAGGATTCAATTTTCTTTTCAATCACACAACAGTATGAATAGCTTTTTCCATTGAATCTAACAACGAGGAGCCATTACCCGACACCAAAGGATAGGTTGCCTTCACTTGCTTTTTATGAAAGTGTGTCAAACAATTTCCCATGTCTCCCATTTGTTCTAAGCTAACAGGGGCTGTCAAACAGGTTTGTTTCTAATTTTTCAGGGAAATGTCATTTCTTTCTTCTGGTGCCGGGTAATCACCAGAGATCCACATGTTTATTTTTTAATGCAGGCTGTAAGTGTCTTTAATACGTTAACTCCTCCGCCGAACACTTTCCAGAAGCCTGTGGATGACAACTTCTGACTGCTAATTGCACTTGGTAAATTATTTGGAAAAGATGACATGAATAGCACATTTCACTGACACCGAAACACAGGGCATCAGATGAAGTGATGGCCGCAGCACAAATGGTGTGAGCGCTTTTATTTCAGCAGGGTAATGTCTCTCTTGGAGCTTTCTGTTGAAAGGTTATAGCAAAGGGCTGTTTGTCATATTCTGTGTATTCATTCAATTTCTCCCTGTGCCATCCAGGTTTGTCACACTGAAAGCCTCAGTGTTAACTTGCATTCACATTTCACTGTTTGGGTCCATTATATTTGAGTGGTTGGTGGGATGATTTGACAATATTATATTGGCAGTTGGTAAGAGGTTAATATATGGGTCAATGACGTGACACCTACATTTTCTGTCCGATTGCATTTTTTTCAGTTAAAATTTGGTTTAAATGCGTAAAAAGATACCATATACATGTAGTACCTCTCCCGTGTGTGTACTCACTTTAACTTTTCAAAAAACATTAGTTATTTGTAATTTTCTGTTATTTAAAGTGTCACATTTATAAATATCATGTGGTGTGACCGTCCGGCCATAACTTCTGTTTTGGAAATGTCTTTGAAATTAATCTAAATTTATTCGAATTCATTTTCTGCACTGTTTGGTATGATTACCAACATGTTTTGTAATCCTGTACCAAATTGCAAAGCATTTGTATTTATATTTCCATCATAATATACAAACAAATGTTGTCCGATGATGTCCATTTTATGAAATATCATGTGGTGCAACCATCAAAAAACCACCACTTTGGGACTTTCATGTTGAAATCCATTCAAAGACAGGAAGTTGCATCATATACCAATTTGCAAAGGACCCATGGAAGCAGCGAGATGTGGTTACCACATTTGGATATCGTGGTATGACCTCAAAAAACAAAAAAACAATGAATATTAAGTATATTTAGTTTCTGCAAATATATACTTTTATGTTCAACATTTTTATTGCGTGGAAGGTAAAAAAACAAAACAAAAAAGAACATAATAATTGAAACAATAGACATAATAAGGACAGTCCACATTTTTAAACATTTACAACAAGGAAAACAGCACAAGGAATGGCAATGACACAAAGGAATTCAGTCAACAGGTAAAATTTGAAGAGAGTGAAAATGTGTTATAAAAGGTTGCCATTTATCATGAAAGGACCCATAACAGGGATACCGAGAGCATCTTATCTTTTCCAGCTTCACAAATTACATAACATCTACAAGCCACTGTGAAAAACCCTGTGGCTTGGTGGACCTCCAAAGAAATAAAATCCGTCGTCTAGCCAATAGAGATGTAAAAGCAAGTACATCTAACTGTTTAGAGGTAAACCGAGTCCAAATTTTAGGAACCCCAAAGATTGCAGTATTAGGGCAGACATCAACCTTGGTTTTAAATATTTTGGACATAGTCTCAAAATAGTTGTTCCAATAATTAAGAAGCTTTGGAAAAAAAAACATATGACTCAGATTACAGGGTGACATGTGACATCTGCAAATATATACTTTTATTACAAATTTCATAGTGACCTTTTGTGGGAAGCTAGCTTGTTTTATTTAGGTGGCCAATTCTGTGCCTGTAAATTTTGACTTAATTTGAAAATATCATGTGGTGCGACCACTGCAGAGTGTTTTCCATGATAGATATATGTCCTAGATTGGCCGTTTTTGTGCTTTTATATTCAATTGATGATTTATATACATAAAGTACTTTATTTTAGTATCATTCAGAATATATTTTTATGCAATTTGGGTCATTTTATAAAAATATTTCAGACAGTTTATGTTTGTATTGTACAATATGAGAAAAATGCAAAAAATAAATAAATAAATGTTTAGATCATGTGAAATTTCAGTTTGGTAATTATGTCAATCAATTTTTTTTTTTTTTTTTTTAAATGTTACCATACTTTTTAGTGGTATTAATGTTTTGCTGTGTCATTTCTATCATCTTAGGGGAATATTCATGTTAGGAAAATAGCCTGAAAATGCATTATGCTAATAATATGACCTAACTACTAGCTTTGATTTTTGAATGGTTACCCGTTAAATTAATTTTGACAACCCAGTGCTGTCATCTTTTAAATCCTCCCTTCACACACTCTCTCTCTGAAGTCTACATGGTAATGGGAGTGGCCTGGTCTTCCGCTGTCATCAATCAGTTTGCACCATCCCTGACCCACCACTGAGCAATGCGTCGTGCTCATAAAGCCATGCACTGCAGCAGATGGGCCGCAATTTGCAACACGTATGTTTTTTAACATCCCGCCATCAGGGATTTTAATTATGTCTGGTCTCTTCTTGAACAGTCTGTTTACAATACAAATAAGCCCACGCAACTGCACATGTACAGCAGCCCAAGAAAATGTAAGCATTCAAATGTCACTGCACATGTTAATTAGAGCGATTATAGCGTTCAATTCCAGTGATTGAATTTAGCTTTGCTATCAAGACAGTCTGTCAATCAACACTGTGTTTGGATTAGTTTTCAGATTCTGTGTGAAAAATTTATATAATTGTATTACAGTATATTGAAATCTCTTTAAAATATTTCCAGAGGCAGTGAGTCAAAGCAATACCTGGAATCATTTTAACTTGAGTGTGCTGATGTTCACTAAAGACCACTGACAGTGGGTATAAAACAATTTGTTTTGAATGATTGTGAGAATTTTCAGTATCATATTGATACTTACTACATCTATATCCTTTCAGTATTTGTAATATTTGATTGCTGTCCGGAATTTTATAAGCTGTAAAATTAACACTGTGCGAATATACATCTTCATTAATGCTGTTCAGTTTTGTTCTCTGTCAGTAGTCCTAGTGTGAGATGGATTCAGGCCGCATGTTGTAAATGAAGAGATCCACTATGCTAAAAGTTTTTGTGTCATATAGTTTCTCTGAGCACCCTCTCTTACTTGTTTCTATTTAGTGATGGCAATCAAGTAGTCAGGTTACCATTCAAATTACAAAGTAGTGAAATAAAGAGAGAGATGCCGTCTGTTCCAGAAGGCACAACATGCAAACATCTGCTGTGAACTAGTCAGAGATTCGGTTGGATCCACTTCCATTGGCCTCCACCAAATATTTACTGCCCTATTAGGATCCTCCCCAGTACTCATCATAACAGAGCTGCTCACTAAAGAGCTACTCCTCGTGGGCCAAATGGATGGAGTCAAGCCTTTTAGTGCATAACATGTTCGGTTTTGAATGTACTGAAGTTTGTTTCATAAACAGATGGCTTGCATTAAAAAAAAACAACAACAACAACAACAGTGTAACATTACAACTGTGTACATACTGCTATCATAGCTGTTAGGGAAGTGTGCCCACCAAGACACACCAACAAATAATTATTCTGTTCATTTCAAGTGGCTGACATGAATTTATTTAGTTGTAATTTCAAAAGTCACCTTTTTAGAAAAAGAAACATTGTGCAATGAATAAGTAGTCTAGGGAACCATTACCCCTTTTTTTTTTTAATAAATAATGTTTGGTTCTGGTAACTGTTCTTGCACATTGATTTTTTTTCTCCGATGTGGACCGAACCGCATAGTAATATATCCGGGAAGAGTTTCCTGCACTAATTATTATTCAGCAGCACCTGAATAAGTGGTTACTGACTGGTTGTTAATATGACAGTTTGTTTTTAAAGAATAGTGTTTGGTCAGTAGCATTTTATTATTATTAATGAATGAAATTTAAATATTAATTAATTATTATTATTATTATTATTATTTTTGTTTGTTTGTTCAGTATTGTTGTTTAGTTCATAATTATGGCCAATTATAGAATTATGTTTATGCCGTCTCTGAAAAGACTGCCAAAACTCATTAAGTCTCTGTAACATGTAAACACTCGTTTTGCAAGAATTGTTTTATATTTATTATTGAAATTATTTCATCATTTGGCACAAGTGTTATTTTAATTTTATAATCATTTTATTAATATTTTTAATTAGCTATTATTTTTATGTTTTTTGTTTTCATGTTCATTTTAATTTAGTAATTTCGTTATGTGGTTTTGTTTTTTATATGGCTATTTAGGTTTAATTTATTTTTATTTTATTTTAGTTTTAGTTTTTATTTGTTTCCCATTAATAATATTAGTGCTTCAACTTAAACTTATTTCAGATAACTTTTTTTCAGATTTATTTCAATTAATAGAAATGTTTGAATAGTTTTAGTTAACAATAATAACCCTGTTTGGCACTGGAAATGCATTTCTTTTTTCTAAATTTGTTCCTTTAAAACAATGATTATCAGAAACAGTAAGGAGCTGGAACCTCCTGTAGTAATGGATTCTGCATTGCTTCAGTATGGCTCTGTATGTGTAGTGTATATATACAGAGTCATGTTCTCTTAGGCCTGAGCATGAATCCTAAGAAGCTGCCATGTTAGAGCTGCTACAGGCCCTGGTTCTGTGGGAACAGCAAAATAAACGCCATTACACCTGACAGCGTATTCAGTTCTTTAGACATCATTGTGACAGGTGAGCTTCTTCGGGGTGGATAATTGTATCCCGGGTCTGTGGCACACTGCTTATTATTGATTCATGGGGAACAGAATGAACTCCTTGTGAATGTATAAAAATACATTTAAAAGTCCATTCTCCTCAACTAAAATCACAGCCCCCCCAAACGACGTGCTTTTGTCACTCCCAGTTCGCTTTCTCTGCCAGCACTGCTTTTAAGGGCTTGGCAGCAAGGATTGAGCATATATTTAAAGAACCTGACAGGTCGGACAGTAATGCAGTTGTCTGGGCTTTTATTTTCTACATGGAATCCGCTTTGATAAGCCCTGGTACATCAGAATGAAGTGCCATGGCAGAAAGGAACAGAAAGAGATACTCCCTGCATGAAAGTTTTAAATAGCTAAAACCATGCTGAAAGAAAAATTAATATATTAATTGTAATTTGTCTGAACGTGTAAGGCAGAAGGCTTACAACAGTTAGCTAGGACTTTTACAGTTTGAATGACTTCATGTAAAAAAAGCGTTATGCATGAAATTATGTTCTAGTTTATTGATTTATAATGATGTTAAAGGTACACTATGTAACGTATTTTTGTTCAGAATTTACAAAATGTATATAATGAGTGAGTACATCATGAATCCATCTTCCAATCTTCATGTTTTTGTCTTATCCTGAATCAGTACGCCTATAGTAAGTGTTTATATTTGGACTATTTTAGACCGAGCGGGATGACAACCACTGTGGAGTAGCCCAGTACCTGTGTGACTTGTCATATAGGGTGAATTCAGGTTGATTGGGACAGTTTTTCAAGTCATCTTAATGGAAAAAATTGTCTCAATCACCCTGAATTTACCCTATATGACGAGTCACGCAGGTACTGGGCTTTTTAACTGCTACAGTGCACAAAGTGTATCTTTTAAATTAAAAATGTAAGCAAACTCATCTTAAGCCTGTTACTTGTGTTTTTCTGCAAGGTTTCCCATCCAGAGTAAACAATAGTCGAGAGTTTAAGACAAAGCGTCAGGCCCAAAATGGAGACAGAGGGCCATTACAATCTGGCTTCCTCCACAAACACTCCAGATTTTTTTAACAAGCTGTAAATTGCTAGACCTTTTTCAGTTTATCACCAGCATTCCCTATCATTTCTGCTTTGTGGTATTGTATATCCATCATTGTAAATACACTCATAATGCCACAGCTGTGGCATTTTAAATGGACACACCTAATCAGACAGGAACGGGGACACCACAGTTACAGAATCACATCTGTTTTAACGTGCACTACAATAGCAACACGAGCATAACTGGAAGCAACAGCCTTGGGTAAAAGCCTAATTCATGTTGTTTCTTCAATCGTGCCACAGCTGGAAAGCATCGTGAACATGAGGACAGGACCAGCGTTCTGCACCCAACACAACGCAGTACTCAAACCTGGCACTGGCTTTTATTCTCTCGTAAAAATGTGTAAGGCCTGATTAGCTTCCCACATTTTCAGAGGATAAAGGAATTAAAGACCAATTTCCTGGTGTTGTAAATGTTAATGCTGAGAAAGAGGATGGCTGTTTGATTTTTGCAGGCTATATTTGTAGTGGAGGTGGTTGGAGGGGTGATCGTGTCGGTTGTGAAGGGGCCCACCCATGAAATATCGACGGATGAAGAATGTAATACTCCATTTAACGTTAACTGACTGTGTTTGGGATGCCTGGCTTCTGTATCCGCTTAGCGTGGTGTGAAATATTGCTCTTTTCTAAAACTGTGAGAGTGGCTTCTCTAAGATAATAACTGTGATAATTGAGTTGAATTGACACATCAACCAGTCAATTCTTCAAGACCAGATGAGATATGGGGGAAAAACGGCATGAAATCCAAACAAAACAAAACCTCTCAAAGTATGCAGATGTAACCCATCAGTGATCATTTAGAGAATAGTCATTGACCCGTAACTTCTACGAGGAAGTAGGAAATGACTAAACATCCATGTTGTTACCCATTTGTGTCAGTGGGATCAGTGGGACCACAACCAAAAACTTCCTGAATTGACAGGAAACGGCATGTGTGTGGTGGCTGTCTGGCGGGAGCGTGGGTACAGGAAAGAGGCAGGGCCAGAGCAGAGGACTGGACTTGGCAGACCGGCGCTCGGCATTGTGGGACGAGCCACTCGACATGTGAGAGCCCAGCCTGGCCATTCATCCACACCAGCGTTGCACGCCGCCCTGTGATTAGCATTGTCCTCTAGCAGATGGCCCATCATCTGTTTCAGGCGGCAGAGGAAAAAAAACGCCTTTGCGAGAGCAGCCCTTCATTCTTACTATTAACTCATAAAGCGGCCATTGTGTTTCACCACATTTGGGGAGAATGAGGTGGTCTACAAATATATGTTAAAAAAAAACTTTGTAAATATTATTTATGTTTCACAGTATTATGTGTAATACCTACTGATTTTTGTACTTCCCGCAGGACGTTTTATTAGACTTTTTGACTTCTTTGTAACTGATTGTAACTTCCAAAGCCGCCACACTAGTGCCACTTTCTATGCAATGGATAAATTCACAGGAGCTTGGGGCAAAAATGCTTCCAAAATCAGCAGCCATTACTCCAGACTTTAGTGTCACATGATCCTTCAGAAATAATTTTAAATGGTGTTCAAGAAATAATCATTTTTAAAAAATATTTAACAACGTGGTACTTTGATCTGTGATACTTTTTTCAAGATTCTTTGATGAAAAAAAAAAAGTTCAAAAGAAAAGCATTTTGTAACAAATGTATTCGCTGTCAGTTTTGATCAATTTAATGCATCCTTGCTGAATAAAAGCATTTCTTCCAAAAAAAAAATCTTACTACTAAAATCTTACTAACTACTAACTAAACAATAGTTTGTGTATATGTGCAATTCTCAAAAAATATTTTTTACATAATTTATTTTTTTTGTGAGGAACTTAATATTTTGGAACATGTTGAGGTCCAAAACAACAGTGGAACCCACTGAGACATTTTTATGGGTTAAAAGTTAATTTCTGACACCAATATCAAGTGTTAAGTCACAAGTGTGGTTCACCTTAGAGATGCTTTCCATGATGGGCTCTCTCTTTTCCTTCTCTTCCAGACCTACTCCCATGATCAGCCTAATAATTAAAGCCATCCTGCAACCGCCGGCATACTGCGGAGCATCGGGTGCATCAGGGGCCTGTGACATGATACAGAGGGACAGCTTAACTATTAAATATCCATCACGCCACGCCACATCAGTCCTAATGCAATCAGAAACACATGACTACGTCGCCCGGACCCCCACTTCCTTCCACAATGATTAAGTAAGTCTTTAATTTCCAAGACAAATAAAAAATGCAAGATCATTTTATCATGAATGTAAATGACCTGTCTCCTTAGATGACAGTTCGATTTGATTGGGAAGAGGGGGAACTACTGTAGCTGTGCAGGCTAATACAAGGCTTTGTGTACTTCAGAGAGTACACACGTGGGCTGTGGTCTTTTCGCCGTATTATCATTTTAATGAAGCAGGGTATTTCTTTTGTGGTCGGTAGGCTCTAATGCAGTTGTCCAAGACTCCCCTTTCATCTGTCTTCTTCAAACGCTCAAGGTTGTTAAACAAATGGATGTGTCTGAGTATATAATGCTGATGTGGCCAGGCTGCTGTTGACTGGGCCAATTAGAGCTCGGGGAGAAAAGAATTGAGGCATGCCTGTTCACTCACTCAAACCATAATACAATACAGTCTGGCTGCTTTGTGTTTATTAAAATCACCTGGACCCTTAAGGACTTTGTAGGACACGCTGTAGTATGACATTATTTTCTGGTCATTTTCATTATCGGGATTCAACTGAGATCCCCATACTGTTTTTATCTTGCTAATTAGCATCTAATTATAATAAAATGTTTTCCTCGTACCTGATATGTCATGAATTACCCAGTGCCGTTGTCTCCATGTTTAAATGAGCGAGTGTCTTTAGAAAAATGTTTAATTCTACACCTAAGAGGTGATAATGATGCATACCTGTTCGCTTTAGTCATAGTGGGAATGTTGAAATAAGATGATGATGATTTCTCAAAATGCTAATTACTGAGCTATCACAATCGCTGATATGCTAGTGGCTAAAGGGTATCTGAGTTGTGTTCTTGAGCAAGTGTGGTATAGGTTTCAAAATGTAATATTTTTTAGATTAATTTCAAGAATTAATTAATAACAATAACAATTAATAATTGTCTTGCTTGGTGTTGTTTACATAAAATCTGATGCCCCTAGCATGGCCTTTTTATACTTTTATTTTAATTGTTTAATTGTTTATTAATATAGTTGACACTAATATAACCACTTAACTAATATAACTGTTTGAGGCAGAATTTATTAAAAGGTTTAGACTAAACATTTTCTAAATAAATGGGCAAAACAAAAAAAAGTGTTATCCCAGCTCACCCCTAAAGGTGTATTGATCAGTTTAGTTATAATAATTATAAATATTTTTTAAATGAATTTTAAAGATACGCAATTCTTTCTCCCGCATGAATCAGGTAAAAGCAGCCAAAGCGTTCAGTGTAAGTCTATAGGTGAGATGAGCATTAGATGACTTCTGCTCAGTATATAAAGGATGGTCTGTGTCTGTGTGTGTGTCTGGGGCGGGTGGGGTGTTGAAGCGGGTGATTTGATGGGACGGGGGTGTCAGAGCAGGCAGATGCCGCCTGGTGTGTCTCCGATCTCATGTTTATGCAGAGATCAACTGATTTCTTTTGATTTGGCATTGAGGTTCTTGATTTACCGCTGACTAGCTGCTGGCAGCCTTTCAACAGAGTTCCACAGGTTCAGGGGTTCACTAATTACCTCTATGGCAGAGTAAGAGACACTCACACACTTAAAAACACACCCTGGTCCGTTGTAGCCACCTGCTCTGGTCCCAGTTCTACCAACAAGGATGTCATTGGTGGTGGAGGAAGTAGTTTGCCTTGTTGTCAGACACCCCATCATGAAAAGACAGAAACTCTTTGGTGGCCTGATACTCACATTATTAATTCACACAGACACACACAGACGTACAGAAGATGGATAAATATAAACATCTTTAAAGTGTCTCATCTGCAGTCAGTACTGAAGGGATCAGTGGGCGCCTGTCAGTGTTTCACAAATCCTGTTTACTTGGCTTTCAACACATACAAGCTTAAAAGCATAGTTTGTGGAGTCTTCCTTTTTCTTTTCAAGTTATTGTGCTATCATCCGAGTTTATTAAGAAGGGCATCTTGCCTCCAAAGTCATGCTCAACATATGACAGTCTTCTTCACGACTATAAAGTATTGATCCTCTTTATCTAGAAGATGCTAGTTCATGTTCAGGGTTGCTGGCTGGGTTGCAGAGGGCTAATTTGAGAGCAGAATGGTTTTAATATGCATGTGGGTGCAATGAATGAAGGGGGAAAGAGGTCCACCAGATCTGACAGGCATGCACGCACACACACACACACACACACACACAGTTAGCATGACGGGAGTCATGTGGATAAATCACCATTCACTCCGGGAGCAGTCACAGTCAATGACATATTCACTGGCTGCTTCAACAGCTCATTTGATAACACTCTCCTCACGCCATTCTGTTTTTTTCTTCCACAAGATGAAAAGCTGGCTGAAAATCTCATCAGCTCAGTGAGGCAGGGCTGATAGTAACTCAAGATAAAGGAGGGAGGAGGTGCCTCCTAATTAATTAACTTTCCGTGGCCTGCCACGGGCGTAGAGAGAGGGAGAGAGACGACAATATCCCGCCTTTTTCCAGGGGGTTTTCAATTAGACATGCGTTATAATTAAATGCGATGTCAGTGGGACCACGCTAGACCTGCAGATCTATGTCCACAGTTTAGTTACTCACATTCATCATTTTGACTGATGGCTGAGGCCTACAGGAATATTGTCTTGGATTGTTTCTGTTGTTGTATGTCTTGCTCTCTCTCTCTCTCTTTTTGTTTTGAGGGCAGGCTAATAGAGCCCCTCAGTCACCACCCCTTTTTGCATGCGCTGTTAATGCGGCAAATCAGTCTGGCCCTCTTATGATACCAGCACTGTGTTGTTTGTTTGTTTGTTTGTTTATGTTCTCAACCATTTTGGGGGGAGGAATATAGGGGGGGGAGGAATATAGCTGTCATAAACAGGAGAGGAGACAACAGAATCACATACACTGGTTCTTTATTAGCAATCCGTGGGATAATGCCACTTGGAATCAAAATGTTTATTTTATAACAAGTATCTGATTCCTGACCTTAAGTATCCAATTTCCAAATTGGAATTGATTTTTGATTCCCAACCCTAGAGCTGATGTTCTCTGAGCTTTTGCAGGACCTGCGTAACATTAATGGCGCTGTTCGGCCAGGTTCCAGAAGTAGATTAGGATGCCATCAATGTAGATAATGACGAAACGATGGAGAAACTCCCGACGCACCGCATTCATGAATCCCTGGAATATGGAAGGTGAGTTGGCCAACCCATATGGCATAACCCAATATTCGTAGTGGCCTGATGGTTTTAAGAAGGTGGTTTTCCATTCATCACTCTTCCATATCCATATGAGGTTATACTGTACATGCTACACAAGTCCAGCTTCGTGAACACACAAGCTCCCCTCAGCTGTTCCAAGGCAGCCGGGACCAGGGGAAGTGGATAGCGGAATTTGATGGTTTGTTCATTCAGGGCATGATAGTCTATGCAGGGCCTTAAGCCGTCCTTCTTAGCCATGAAGAAGAAGCTGGAAGCAGCAGAGGAAGTAGACAGATGGATGAATCCTTGACAGAGAGCCTCTTTGATGTACTTGTAAGTCTGCATCCATGGGCTTCCCAGGATGTGGTAGAGCCATCCAGCACCAGAAAAGAGATCTCCTCCTTGTGAATGCAGCCAACACAGAGTGCGAGAGTGGGGGTGCAATAGAGTGGATGTTTAGGTTCTGCTGACAGGGGGTCTTCTTGAGGTAGAAGCGTTTGAGGAGTCCTCTTGATATGAAATTGCTTGCAGAATCAGAGTCAATGAGGGCCTGAGCTGTAACAGAATGATGGGTGGTAGTCACTGATATTGTTGTATGAGTTAAGATAGCAATCATAGGAGGAATCTGAATAGTACTCACCGCTGGACGAGGAGGACGCACCGGGCACCTTGGGAGAAGATGTGCCACACCCTCAGAGCCACAACACAGACAGAGGTGATTGTTAATACGACATTGGCATTCTGCTTGGGATAGTTGGAATGAGTCAACTTGCATACGTTCATTAACTGGTGCTGGAGGCAATGATGGTTGCATCAATCAATCAATCAAGTTTATTTCAGGAATACATGGCCTCTCGGCCCATAGTTCCACAGAATCACAATAGCATAACAGATACTCATTTCTTCATTCCATGATATATATACAATGCCAATCTCCATGCATACTCAAAATTACATACATGTGACACATCAATACAAACATCACCAACAAGAGCAAGATCACCCAAATATTTCTTACACAATTCCACATACAAAGAACAATCATACAGGAAATGTTTCTCATCTTCTATCACCGAAGAATTCGAAGTTAACTTACAGTAATCGCAAATTCTCTCTGCCACAGGTGTGTTACTCCATCTACCTGTTTCTATAGCCAAATGATGACCTGAGCATCTAAACAATAACAATGATCGTACCAGCTGTGTATTATACACAGATGCAATGTAGCTCTCTTGTACCATCAAGGACTTGCATTGTGAATATATACTCAATTTCTTATTTTCTAAAATTGATGTGTACCATGCATCATGTGCTTTTTCTCTCAATCGTTGATTCAAAATAGATGTAAATGTTCTTATATCCCCTACACTTTGAGCCTCCCAAATACTAGAAAAAACGTAAAAATTCAACAAAACTCTAATGCAGGAGACCCATGTTTTTCTACCTACTTCATCTAAATGAAAAAAGCATATTATAACATTTTCTTGGATAACGATGATTAGACATAGACACTGATTTTATCCAATACATGATACATCTTTTCATATAAGTAATGGACAATACAAATCAACCCAGATCTCCCAAGACAGCTACATTGCTCACACTTGTGCTGATATTAAGGAGTTTTTTACAAAAAGATAACTGAACATTTTCAATACACTCTACTGTTTCAAAGCCCCATATCTCAGCTCCATAATATAATATGGGTGCTACCATGTGGTCAGACAAATAAAAGGCTTGGTTACATCCAATTGTATACTTACGAACAAACTTTAGTAAAGAAAGCATTGCCTTCTTACCTTGGCTTGCTAAGTGTTGTCGGGCTTTCCACCATGACAATCTGGGTGTAAACCACATGCCCAAATATTTGTAACAATTAACCACTTCAATCTGTTGACCAGAAAAATACCATTTTTCATCCTTATTTAAAGAGCCCCCACTTTTGTTTTACTCAGATTCACTCTCATTCCGTAAAGGCTACAAAATATTTCCAGCTGTTCAGCTTCTTTCTGTAACCCTCCAACTGTATCTGATACATTAGCCATAACTTCAGCGTATAACAAGGTCTGTACTTCTGTGATACTTTCAATCTGAATACCTTTACCTTTACAATTTTCCTTTAACATTGTTATATAGTCATTTAGGAAAAGAATAAACAAAAGTGGACTCAACATGCAGCCCCGTCGTACGCCAATGCTACAGCTAAAATAATTTGTTAAACCATCAGTTCCTTTCACACATGATTTAAGTTTAGAATACATAGATTTCAATACACTAAAAACCTTTCCACCAATACCATTCTTAATGAGAGTAAAATACAAGAGACTATGCTGGATACTATCAAAGGCTTTGGAAAAATCAATAAATATACAGTACATCCTTCCTTTTCGCTTCGATGGTGGCATGACGGCCATAGATTGCAGCGGAACTGGCTCAAGATGGCAGGCGGTAAGATGTTGAAATACTCAAATTGAGTGCTGAATTAAGTTCCCAAGCCCCATGGCGTCACCATAGATCGCCATCTGTAGCCATAACGGGGTGGAAGACCTTGCCTATAAGCAGTTATCAGCTCCGCCTTGTTCCATAATCCGCTGCCACATCTGCTTATGTTGCTGGATGGGCCATTGGACTGGCGTGGGTATCGGATGAAGAAGTGGTGACTGTTGGTAGTAGTGACTGACGGAGTGAATGAACCAGTTCGGCAAATGGATTCGGAGGTTGGTGGAAATGAAGCTCCAGATTCCATTTTAGATGTGTCTTGGTCTGGTCTTCTGTCATAAACAGGAGAGGAGACAACAGGATCACAGACACTGGTTCTTTATTAGCATGTGAAAACACAGTAGATGATTCAGGTGAGCAGTTTAAAGCAGAGAATAACAACAGTCACCACTTAGCTGGTAAACAAAGTTCTATGGTCTTTTACAGGCAGAGAATACGTCGATGCAATCCGTGGGATAATGTCACTTGGTGAAGCGAGGCAGATGAAGAGGATCGAAGAAAGTAAGTATCCAACAGGTAAGCAGCCAGGTAAGTCCAAACACACTGTAGTGAGTGACGAGACCAGATAAAGGATGTGTAGAGACAGGTGAGTATATATCAGAGTCCTTATCGAGCGTGAACAGGTGCAGCAGGTTAGTATTCAGCTGAGAGTTAACAAATGGGTGGAGCTGTAGGGTCTGGTGCTGATGTTGTGGCTGAATACGTGAAAATAGCACATAGACTTGAGATTGTTTTGATTTAACTCCTGTTGTTTCTATTGAACATAGTGTCTCTGTTCCAAAATCATTTTAAAGCATGCTGATTATAAATACTATTTATTTTACAGTTTAGTCCATAATGAAAATTATAGAAAAATTGTACAGTTTACAATACATGTATTATTATAATACGTTAGCCAAAAACTAAATTCCATTTGTCTAGAGCAGGGGTCTGAAAATCAAATTGGCTGGGGGCCATTGCTGTGATTGACACCTCATAGGAGGGCCATTTTAACATTCAAGCACAAGAAAGCACAACATTTCTGAAAATTTAATTTCCTTTTATTTCTCATTTACTTCAAATTTCATTACTAAAATATTTTTGTCATACTTAACAAAAAATGTAAATAGCAGTGTCTCTATCATTGTTATATACAGTATTAGTTTTTAAGTTAGTGCAAATATTTTTGCTTACTTTATTTTAGCTTAAATAACATCAAAATCTTGCACTGAACAACACTGTACTGAACAAATGCAATCCCTGAATACATTTGTACACTATTCTATTTCTTGCCAGACACCTGGCAGCGCTTCTGCTCACACAGCTGAGCCACATTTGTCTAAGATGCCGTTTGAGCATCGGTAATGTTTATTGGTAGCATCGGATGTGTTTCGGTGGTTTAAATCGACGCTCGCGACTTGCCCGAGTGCTTTTACTGTAATTTAGGCAAGCGCGCTCATAATAGAAGTGACGCAGTCGCGACGTGCATGCGGTGCCTATGCCACAGCGAGATGCAACATCTCAACTTTTCAGAATGCCGCAAGCGCACCGCAGGTCATGTGGCAAGGACCAACCGATCAGCTTCGGCCTTTCCATAACAACATCGAAAGCTCAGCCAAACAGCTGATCATAGCTGTACAGGGCGGGTTTTTATTTCTGATCTCCATAAATATATCTAGTAGTGAAGCTAATGCAAGGGCTAGAAATCAGTTTTTCTTTTGCTGAAACTTCCTCGTCATCATGGAGAGCACAGTTCATGGGGGCCACGGGAGCGAAAGCGCTTTGGAAAGGAGAAAGTGCCATATCAGTCACAAGGTTCACCTTCAGAATGTAGTTGCTTATGTAGTCAGCAGACAGCAAGGCAGCTCACTGTGAAATTGGAACAGAGCCTCAGTGTGTGAAAAGAGCTGCGCTACAGTTCTGTCTGCCCTGAGGGAATGCACACTACTTCTTAAGAACACATCTCTCTGATGAGTGACACTACTGTAGCAGCAACACACAAACACATACACACGTTGCCGACGTGTCATTGGCCTCCAGGTATCCACTTTTTCTGTCTGATACTGTATGTCTGCAGTCTCATAACAAGTGTGAGGGGGACTGCCCACAGTGCTGGGGGTAGTCACATGCTGGTCACATGGCTTCAGGACATAGCCTAATGTGATTCTTTCTTGTTCTTCAAGTTAACTGTGCTTTCATGCTGGGAATGCTCCCAAACTTCAAAACCTGAGCGTTCCCCTCTGCAGAAATCCCCTTCTGTGAGACCTCCACCTCACTCTGAATGCTGTATGTTGTCTCTGCTTTGTCTCTTACCACAAATCATTCAGAGCCTTTCTGTCTGTAGATACACACTTCACACACTTTGAAGTTTACAGTTGCGGGATTCCACCTTGGGTCCTGCACCATTTATTTCCAGTCATAGACACAGTCTGGCTGTGTTTACCAAAGGTTTTGAACACTTTCTGAGTATATATTTGGATAATTTTATTTGAATGTAAAATACCTGTTTAACTCTTTGATGCATTAATTATCAAAGTCCCCCTGCATTTTATCCCTTAAAACATGTTTGATAATCAAAATGACATATTTAAACATTTCCTGTGAAAATTATTTCTTCATGCCTTAAAATAGCTTGAATGTAACTCTACGCCTCGCTTCATTTAGTATATGCGGATCTATGAATATGCAAATTAGTCCCCGCCCACCTCCACTCAATCCAGTCCTGAAAAGTAAAGCCAAAGCGTCTGAATCGCCCCCAGGTGGCTGGAAGCAGTATAGGTCTCCATGAAATGTATTGGGACGTGAGACAAACTAAACAATCAAATTACACTTTAAACATTTTTAAAGACGGTTTCTGTCATTTTAGGCAGTTTTTATCATGCTGGTGTTTGGTGTTTGGTTTTAGTTAGTTATTTGATGCTATAAAAATGGGGGTGAGACGTCATGATTGACAGCTGAGATTGACAGCTTCTCTGAGTGAAGTAGTCACTGAGGCGACAACTGACTTTTTTCTGGATCTTCGCGAGGAGATTGGAGATTTAGCTTTAATTTCTACATTTCCATAACTGTTTATTTCAAACCGACATAATGAGTTGTTCTGAGTTTGGGCAGGACCTTGATATTGCGGCTCCACTTCGTGCTCACTACTGCGCAGACTCTGGCTCCAAGTTCACTATGCGCAGACTCAAGACTCAAGATGTCAGCCTCATATTGGTACACTGGTGGCTTCAGTTACTACAACAGAAGAGAGTGAAGGTGCGTCGTCCATCTTTTTTTACAGTCTATGGCTCGATTCACTCGGTCAACTGTAGCAAAATGCTACAAAATAGCAAATGGAAATATTGGTTTAATTTAGCCATATATGTTTGAACCAGAAACTGATTCAGAAGAAGAAGAGGAAGAGCAAAATATACAGGGTTGTTCATTTTGATGTCAGAATGGTAATGCATTTTATGTATTGCACAATGTCAGACGCATAACAGTAATTGATATGATTAGCCTTTGGCTTGAATACATTATCAAACAGCTAATAATGTGTTGCTGATGTTATGTTACACTAACCATGTTCCTGTTCGCAATCTCAGAGTCAGACAGCTGCCTTCTAAAAATCAGCTTCCTTAGAAACATCTTCAACATCATAGGTCAGTGGAGAAAAGCCCGTCTGTGCATGTTGACGGGATTGGTTAAGAGTTTGTGATGAGGCAGTTTCAGGAGCAGTTTCAAACCATGGTGTAGCATTTCCTCCTCTTTTCAAAACAGTTTGAAGATATCTGGGCATCGAGGTTATGAGTTTCTGGAGTTTTGGTGTTGGAATTTGGTCCCATTCTTGCCTGATATAAGTTTCCAGCTGCTGAAGAGTTCGTGGTCATCTTTCGTTTAATGATGCACCAAATGTTATCTATAGGTGAAAGATCTGGACTGCAGGCAGGCCAGTTCAGCACCTGGACTCTTATACCACGAAGTCATGCTGTTGTAATAGCTGCAGTATATGGTTTTGCATTGTCCTGCTGAAATACACAAGGGCTTCCCTGAAATAGACGTCATCTGGAGGTGAGCATATATAGCTCTGAAACCTATATATACCTTTCAGCATTCATAGTGCCTTCCAAATCATGCAAGCTGCCCATACCGTATGCAGTTATGCACCCTCATACCATCAGAGATGCTGGCTTTTGAACTGAACACAGATAAAAAACTCGAAGGTCTCCCTCCTCTTTAGCCCGGAGGACATGGCGTCTGTGATTTCCAACAAGAATGTCAAATTTGGACTCGTCTGCCCATAGAACACTTTTCCACTTTGAAACAGTCCATTTTAAATGAGCCTTGGCCCACAGGACACAACAACGCTTCTGGACCATGTTCACATATGGCTTCCTTTCTGCATGATAGAGCTTTAGTTGGCATCTGCAGATGGCACGGCAGATTGTGTTTACCGGCAGTGGTTTCTGGAAGTATTCCTAGGCCCATTTAGTAATGTCATTGACACAATACTGCCGATGAGTGATGCAGTGTCGTCTGAGGGCCCGAAGACCACGGGCATCCAATAAAGGTCTTCAGCCTTGTCCCTTATGCACAGAGATTTCTCCAGTTTCTCTGAATCTTTTGATAATATTATGTACTGTAGATGATGAGATTTGCAAAGCCTTTGCAATTTGACGTTGAGGAACATTGTTTTTAAAGTATTCCACAATCTTTTTACGCACTTTTTCACAGCTCTGCCCATCTTTACTTCTGAGAGACTCTGCCTCTCTAAGACATCCCTTTCATAGCTAATCATGTTACAGACCTGATATCAATTAACGTAATTAGTTGTTAGATGTTCTCCCAGTTGAATCTTTTAAAAATTTCTTGCTTTTTCATTTAGTGGATAAAAGTGTAAAATTTCTCTGTTTAAACATTTGTTATGTTATCTATGTTCTATTGTGAATAAATATTGGCTCATTTGATTTGAAAGTCTTTTAGTTTTCATTTTATTCAAATTTAAAAAACTGTCCCAACTTTTCCAGAATTCGGGTTGTACAATGCAGTTTTAAGGAGAAAATATTTAGTAATGGTAAAACTGATGAATTTGCTCATGGTTTGTACATACTTGTTGCTCACATATTACAGTACCCCAAATCAGCCTCAGACCCCAGAGGGTTAAAGCATATTAGAAACACCACATAGACATATTAACAACATTAAAAACTTAATTTTCATCACAGGGGGTCTTTAAATCACATTTTTTTTAAATGTTTCTTTTTACTCTAAAACAAGATATATTAAGAAATATAAGATTATAATAATTCCCTTTTTTAGTATTATTATTCATATTATTATTACTGTCTATTTTTAAGAATTGCACATTTGTCCACTGCAAAAGAATATAGAACTAAATATTGCAGAGGTATTTGATGCATCACCACTTTGTCAGGCATGTTAAATTAATTTTGTCATTAAAAAAAAAAAAAAAAAAAAAAAAAATCAATGACAAAGTAATTCATTTAAAATGATCTCCCAGTTTCACATACGAGGCTTAAGCTAGTCCTAGACTAAATGCATGTTTGAGTTATTTTAA
Source organism: Ctenopharyngodon idella (assembly GCF_019924925.1). Lineage (NCBI taxonomy): Eukaryota > Metazoa > Chordata > Actinopteri > Cypriniformes > Xenocyprididae > Ctenopharyngodon > Ctenopharyngodon idella. The sequence goes on from NC_067226.1 coordinate 4,618,598, forward strand.
CTGAAAGCAACTTGTACTGACATGTCAGTGCAATTGTTTTGTCTCAAGATGCACACCAGTAATGTTTTTTTTTAGGGTACATTTATAAAAGCTACTTAAATATCCTAATTGAACTAAGGCCTGAACTTAGGCTAAGCTCTGTCTGTGAAACCGGGCCTACAGGTATTATGGGTAAACCTGGATAGTTTAAAATTATTTTTAAAAAATTACTAAAACTTAAAGAATTCTCCAGTTTAGTGGACACCATGTATTAGAGCAGTGTTTCCAAATGAGGGTTTGTGAAGGAACTGCAGGGTTTCACTCATGAATTGATGAAAACTTAATAGTAAAATCATTAAAATGTCTAATTAATAGGGCTGCACAATTAATCAAAATAAAACTGAAACTACGATATGGCTTTTGTAATTATATAAATCATATAAACCCAAATGTAAAAAAAAAAAAAACTGTTGTCAGCTAAACACAGATTAAAGGTCTCCCTGCACCACCAAAAAAAATATTGAAGGTTTAAAGCTTTATTTTAAAGTACACTAGTACAAAATCAATATATTGTCTTCATAGTTTTATTGTTAGAGTTAAAAATCATAATATAAAGACATTGTTAGTGTTGTTGTTATTATTATCATTATTATTATTAAAATTATGTTCATAAAAAATAACAGTGTGAAAATAAAGTGGACTGAGACACTATCACAACTACAAAGAGCACAATACTGTAAATAAGTCATTTAAAATAGAAACAAACAAAGCAAAAGCTTACTAAAAAGATATAATGTTTTATTTGTTTCCCTGCATGCATTGTGACCAACAACTGACATCAGAAAACTGTGAACATGTTGTTAAATTATTGAAAATTAAAGTCTCATGTAGTACTTCGAGAAAATATTTTGTCAAAGGGATTTGGGGGAAAAAAAAAAGTTTGCTTGATAAAGTCGTTCCGAGAGCAAAAGTATTAGCCATATATCTCATTTCAGGCTGGTGTAAATTTGAGTTTAGCATTACAAAGAATAGTTTAACATTTAATATTGCTCTCTTTCATTTCTTTACTGCTTTTGCATCTGCAGATGCAGACTATAGTGTGAGTGAATTGTGTGTGTACCTCTGACTGCACAAGCAGGAATCCATCCCCTCACACCTCTAAACCTAAACTACACCGACAGGAACAGTTGCTTTATGCCCCTCTTAATCAGCAGGACTAGAATTGAAGATGACTTCAAAGAGATATGATGTCCTTTATTCTGTAGTTCTTTTCTACTTGTACACATCTTCAACAATGATTTACTGCCATGCTGGATTTGTGTGTATGTGTATTTCTATGTTTCTATTCTGAGATTGCACAGCTGGTGTCAGTATTTCAACCAGCATGTTTCTGTTGTCTTTGTTTTTTCTTTGCTTTCTGTACAATTTGGGGTGACCAGCTGTGGTGATTGCTTTTCCTTCCTTGGCTTTTCCTTGTATGTAATTTAGACTTGGCTTGCAGTGACGGTGGTGTTCAAAAAGGCCTTGGAAAAGACCTGAAATAGACAACTAAAAGCAATATGTCAGCACGTGAGAGAATGCCTCATGGAGATCTCTATTGGAAACTAAACTGACCTAGGCTAGATTAAAGGGTATATGTTCTCCTGGGCCTTGCTTGTCGCTGAGCTTTTCCTAATGTCTGTTGCTGTGTGTGTATGACTGTGCACACATGCATATGCGTATCACCTGCTGTGTCCTATGGCCATTACTTTACAATGTAACAACAGTATGTCTTCTTATTTCTCAATCACAATTTACCCTAATTAAAAGATCAAAGATTTAAAATTGCTTTAAAAAGTTTGGGGTTGATAAGATTTTTTTTTTTTGTGAAGAAGTCTCTCATGTTCACCAAGGCTGCATTTATTTGATCAGTAAAAACAGTAATATTGTGAAACAATTGTTACAATTTAAAATAACTGTTTTCTATTTTACTATATTTTAAACTGTCATTAATTGCTGTGATGGCAAAGCTGAATTTTCAGCAGCCATTACCCAAGTCTTCAGCGTCACATGAGAATGTTAAAAACAGTTATGCTGCTTGATATTTTTGTGGAAAATGTAATTAATTTTTTTTTCAGGATTCTTGGATGTAAAAGTTCTAAAACCCCAGGTGAAAAAAAGTACACTTCCATAATGTACTTTTTGTATTTTTTGCACACTAATTTTGTACTTAATATACTAAAAATTCTTCTTTAGTACTTCTTAAGATAATCTTAAGAACATCTAAGTGTACTCAATTGTGCTATTTTGAGACACCATGAATATGAACTAAAATGTGCTTTTAACATACTATCTCTGTATTTAAAAAAAAGTATTTAGTTAGCACTTGTAGTACACTTGAACCTGTGTATGAAAAGAAAGTGTATGAAAGATGGGTTTGTATGGCTGCTTCATTGGCTAGGTCTCTCTAGAAAAAGAGATCATCGATCTCAATGGGACTTCCCGGTAAAATAAAGTAAAATAAATAATAATGCATCCTTTCTGAATAAAAGTACTCATAAAAAATATACTGATCATAAACTTTTGAACGGTAGTGTGTATACTTCTTTCCTTGAGGCCTTTAGAAACACTCAAGTGTATGAAAATACTGGCGTCTTGTATTGTCTAAAAATGTTTGATTAATAGAAATGTTTTTATACAAGGATGTATAATGTTTTCTCAAATATATATATATATATATATATATATATATATATATATATATATATATATATATATATGTTTTGTCATGTACATGGGTAAATCATGGTTTATAGAAGCATGTTGATAACTCAGGAAACATCAGTTTTTACACTGTGGTAGCAAGGTGTCATTTTGACTGAAACATGCCACAAACTGTCTATTGATGCGCCCAGGTTGCCTAACCTCCCCCATCTTCTCTATTTTTCATTGCTTTGTTAAAGAGAGAGCGCCCGCAGGGGGGAGAATCACTGGCTGTCATTGCTTTTTAGCCACTGCGCTGGCCCTGCCTGTCCATCTGCCTAGATGGAGACTCAGTGAAATTGCCGTATTCCATAATAGACTCGGGCGTTCTGGGCCGACACACAATGAATGTTGTTGTAATTTCTGCTGTCACGGGGGCAATGGATGCCCCTCTGCGTTTTTCTTCTTCTTCTTCTTCTTCTTCTTCTTCTTTTTTTTTTTTGTTTTTTTTTTTGTGCCTGCTGGTCCATGTGCAGGGGGCAATTTACATAGAGACATTAATGTAACTGTCATGTTCTATCCCAGAGCAGCCATGCAGAACTGCTAAGAGACAGGCCGAGCTGCAATACTGATGCTCATAGCGCATAGAGATGGAGCGGCAGCACAAACTTAATGGAATTAAGTAAAGAATTCTCCTATTTACCACTATGGCAGATAAGTGAGAGAAAGAGAGAGGGGCGAACATTTAAATAAGCGCCGAAGTGGAAATAAATGGCAAAATAACACATGGAGGAAAACATTTGAGGAAGTCATTTATATCTGGTGGTGATTTGGAGAGAGAGAGAGATCAACTGGAGATATGAATTGGTAATGAAATATTTGTGTTAGACACGCATGCTGCTTGCAGCATCAGCACTACACATCTGAGATGCTCAAGAGCATGGTTCAGGCCACGAGCGTGATATTAACTGGTCAATGCATGCTTTTATTGCACTATTTTCTCTCTCTTTCTCTCCCCATATGGTCTATAAATGAGGGGCCAATACAAAATTATATAGAACTGAGATCCATCAACAACTCTTATTTTGTGTGGAAATTGTATATTGCATTTGTGGGTCACTCTTATAACGTTAACATTGTCTATTTTCAATTTTTTTTTATTATTATTATTATATTTTGATCAATGGTGTGGTGCTGGGGAGGACGTTCGTCACAGCAAAGCTAAAACACAGAATAGATGAATAGGTCTATAGTCTGGGTCCTTGTTTTCTCTGCACTGATTCAGTTAGGGACTGAGAAAGCAGTACTCTAATGGCTGTCTGTTTCACCCTCTATTGAATACTTTGTAGTTGGTTTAATCATCCTTTTCATTGTTGTTTTGTAGATATTTTTGCACTTTATTTTGCACTGTGTTGTGTCAGTAGTGCCTGTTTGTCATTTACTCTCTACTCACCTTCAGCATTGTGATAAAAGTAGCATAACTGTAGCATCTCTCTATAATAGTATAATCTTGTGATTAATAGTTTTTTCTTTTTTGTTTTTTGATTCTGTAAAATCAGATTATACCATCCAAACATTTTTTTTATAATATACAGATACAATTTATTTGTCTGAAATCAAATACAAAGATTAAGTTTATGTTGATTGAGTTTAAGTAGAGATTTTTAAAATATTTTTACCAATATTGGATATTTAATTTTACCCTATTTTTACATTTAGATTACTGTTGTCATTATCTAATGCTCACTCAAAGTTAAAAGGATAGTAAACCCAAAAATGAAAAGTCTCTCATCATTTACTCATGCTCATGTCAATTCAACCCTCTGTGACTGACCTTCTTCTGCGGATTACAAAAGACGATATTTTGAAGGATGCTGGCAGCCAACAGTTTTGATTACCATTGACTTCCATTGTATGGATGAAAGAAAGAAAACAGTGAGACATTTCTCAATATATAATTTTTTTAATGCAAAATACACTCCGTCACACAGGTTTGAAATGACATGAGGGTGAGTCAATTAATACAGATTTTTTTTTGTGTGTGTGTGTCTTTAAAAACACTAATAAAGAACACTACTAAAATTAATATCTAATTTTCTTACTGTACATTGTTCTGATACCTAAATTCACTTGTAGCATTTACAGTGTAGTTTTATTGTTTTATTTTTATTTAATTAGACTTCTATGGAATTGTAATATTGGCCAATTATTGGTTATGGGCCAAAACGTGAAAATAATTTTATCCTTGTGAATTTATTACTGTAAACCCAATTCTTGTGCTTGTTTGTTTGTTGTTTGCTTGTTGTGATCTAAGTTTGAACTTTTTTAGCATTAGTGGAAAAACACAGTTTGACCTTTTTGAGCTAAATATTCTTGCTCCACATCCTGGGAGAATAATAATTGTAATATTGTGTACTCCTTCACCAGCACCGCACTACACAGCTCCTTTTCCCTGATGATCAGCTGGGCTTTCAGAAAGCAGGGCCCGTCTCACTGTCAGAGATGTTCCATTCCATCAAACAGGCAGAGGGGTATTGTGTTTCTTTGTGCGCATTTGAGCTGACATGGTCTGTGTGTGTCAGCGGAAACTATTTCTCTGTCAAGAGAATCGAGCAGGGAATGGTGGGCCTTGTATCCTCACATTAAACGCTGAAAGCGCGCCTTGTTTTCAGCAGGGACATGGCAGAAAACAGGAGCTGGGGTAAATGGAAGGCCTGCTGTGGGGTGGTCTTTTTCATGGTGATTAACTCAAATGACACACAACCAGAGGGACACTGGCTGCCTCCACATTAATGCCTTTTAGGAGGAACGGCGGCACTCCTCATATGAATGTGTCTGCCTCGCTACCAGGGGAAAGAGGGAGAGAGAGATGGAGAAGAAAGGAGCACAGCTATTGAAGATGGCATCTCTGCTCTCTTAGTATACACTTTGGACGCTTTCCACATTTTGATTTAATAATGGCCTGCCATGTAGATCTTTATTCATGTGGCTAGGAGGATAAGTGCTGATGTGTGTCATTATGTCCACCCCGCCACAAAACCGAGTGAATTTAGGTCAGAGTATGTATATACACCACAAAAGCAAGAAAAATGGCAAATTTGTCCCTTTTGTATATGAAGAAATGCATGTATAGTCAAAGCTGTGACCTTGCAGATTGAGCTGAGGTGCTTATGCAGGAGACACAGGTTGGTTCTGGCCTGCATAATGTCAGAAAACTGCCCTCTGACATCCAATATAGAAATAATAGGTTGTCTAAGTTCAAAACCACTGCAGGTAAAATGTCCACCAATAAACACTAAAGGTGAGGGTTTCTCCTACACAGTTGAGAGGCTTTAATACATGTAAAAAGCTAAAGTTGATTCTTATTGTAACTTTGATTAGCTTCACAACTTCACTATCATAAATCAGTCAACACAACCATCAGGAATTTAGCATTTCCTAACCCTAAACCTACCCGTATATGGATTTTAAATTGAATTTAAAATTCAAAATTCAGTGTCACAAGAGGTCACTGAATTTTCTGATTCATTTAAGCTAGTTTTAGTGCAGTGAAGGTAAATTCTGTCAGTTTATTTGTTTCCTGGGAGTCTTTCGCTAACACCTTTAGTAAGGCTGCAGGAAAACCTAAATACAGATCTACAACAAAATATTCCTATTCATATAGTTGGTATATGCAATATTGGTACAGTATATGAAAAATGAAAAACCTTTCAGCATCTACTCATCCTCAGGCTGCACTTTCTGAAGCCATGTAGTTCTGAGTAGGCAACGGACTGAAACTGAACTGAAGTCATAACCTGATAACCTTCTCCTCAAATCTTGATTTGACTTATTAGTAGGGTGACCAGATTTCTCATGGTGAAAAACTGGACGGGTGAGCAAGGGGTGGGCAATATATATATATATATATATAAAAGACTTTTACAAATTACAAACAATACGACAAATATGATAAGAGAAAAAAATAAATATACTTGTTTTTCAGATACAGTAGGTTTATTTACCATGTATACATTTATTTAACCTCATTTGTTGTTTGATTAACATTAATGACAGACAAAATTTTAATTAGGCTACTGTCCCTTTAAGACCGAATTCAATATACTGACACATATCCAGTTTTCACCCACCTGATTACGTCCACTTAAGCCATAACATAATTTACGTGAGATACTCCACACGGTGGACATTTTGACAACTGTGTGTGCATTTGACCATTCAGGCGCAAGGAAAACTGATCGCGCGCAAGTAGAGAGCGCTTCTGGTGTGTGTCATTTAGCGCGATTCTGCCTATCCTGTCTTCACCTACTGCAAGTTAATCGATAACGAATTGTGATTGGATGGTAATTTTGTTCTACGACTGAATTGATTGGGCTGTTCTGACTTGTTCTATGATCACCCAGTTGTAACGAAATTTTAGGAAAGATGAAATACGGGACAAAACATGATTTTTTTCTTAATAAGTCAGGACACTAAAAATAGAGCTGAAATACGGGACTGTCCCGGGAAAAACGGGACGTCTGGTCACCCTACTCATTAGAGTATAAGTCACAAGGCTTTTAGAACAACTAGTCATTTTATCCCTGAAACTGTAGCAATTTATTTAATATTCTGCAGACTTATTCAGTACCAATTATCAGTAGCCTATACCAATTTTCCAGTGATTCTAGATAACAACAAAGCAAGGCACATGGATAGATGCAGATTCTAGTGTGGCTGGAGTCTTGACAACTTTGTGTTGCTTGTTTACATGATGAGTGTTGTGCTCATTAACTTCTGAGGTCTTTACCTTCATCTGTCTGTTCTTTGTCTCCTTCCTCGTCCTCCTCCTCAAGCTCACTGACATATGGCTGATAATGTGAGGGAAATCATTTGGTCATGCTTGAACTCGCCTTGTACTTATGCTTTCTATCGACCATAAATACTGTGAAGCCACAACTGCAACTTATTTCAACTATTAATCTTTCAATAATGCCCCCTCTTCATTAATTCATAATCATTTGCGCAGCCTGATCTTAATTGCGTGCTATGGTTTTGATTTGCATTGCTGCCAGGCATCAATTAATCTTTTTTGTGTCAGTCAACAAGAGCTATTGTAATATGACACTGTGTAAACAGTTAGCACTGAACAAAGAATGAGTGAATAATGGATTGTTTAGATCTATTTATTAAGCATCCTGTTTAGCAGCTTGAAAGCTGGTTGTTGTCTTTCTCCGGCGGTAGAGAATGTAATCTTTCTCTCTTTCTCACACACTTATTCATCTGCCATGTTTTGACAGGAGAAGTTTCTGGTTCATAATGAAGTCCACCAGTCCCAAACAGAGCTGATAGTCACCATCCATCAGTATGACAACACGAGGATCATGCAGTTAACTCAGAAAACGGCATGCATGTATCCGTGTGAAGTTCTTGCAACTATACAGTATGTTTGTGCTTGTGAGGGAGGTAGAGAGCAGACTCGTGTGTGTGTGTGTGTGTGTGTGTGTGTGTGTGTGTGTGTGTGTGTGTGTGTGTGTGTGTGTGTGTGTGTTTGTTGTTGTTATTTTGTTTTTTGCGTTAAGGGAACCTCTTTGTGTGCAGGTGAGGAGACATGCTGTTTCGACATATAACAGAATTTATTGTTTTTTAAGTGTTTTTTATGTGCCAATCAAACAATGTGTGTGAGTGGTTTGAGTGAGCGAGTTTTTTTTTTTTTTTTTAAACATTTGGAAAATGTCCCCAAAAGAATAGGAAAACCTGAACAAACCATGCTTTGAAAAGTTTAATAAAAGGACAAAAGTTGTGTGTGTGTGTGTGTGTGTGTGTATACAGTGTGTGTGTATATATATATATATATATATATATATGCAGGAAGGTATGTATGAGGGTTAATTAAATTTAAAAAACACAAGGCTTGGGGATAGAATATAGAATATAAAAACAATTGAAGCCAAAGTTTGCAATTTCAAGTTCATCTCCTCTCTCTTCAGGGTTAAATATAATGAGTATCAAATCTCCACCCTAAATATATCCTCTTCTTTGTACACCTGTTGGGCCTCGCAGTTCTCTCTGCTGCTCTGGGACATGCGATCCTTGAAATCTTTGCAATGTAACTGGGCGTTAGAGTGTTATCAATGTTTAAGAGACATTCACATGGTTTATTCATCTCTCCTTTACCCACAGCATTGTCTCTCATGTTATTGTTAAGATCCTCCTGAATTAATCATACTGAACAACGGTGTTTTGCAGCAGAATGCATTAAACTGAGATGCTATGACTTCACTGATAAAATCTATCTTTTCACTTTTCATATCCTGTGCAAACAAGCTACACTACAACATATTTTCTCAGTTATCTTGATGTAATCTAGAGTGATGTTTATAGTCATTAAAAAACACTTTTGTGGGAATTCACTAAGAATGAATTGCGCCTGCTGATAGCACAGTATATTTTCACGTTTTCTGTGTTGTTTTAGTAGTCGATTCATGCAAAGGATTTATGGAAATCAGGTAAAGGTACAAACGCACCCACAATATCTGGGCTAAATGCAATTCCCTATCTAGCAGGTCAGTTAGAAAGCTAGATTGTGGAAGATGATCTAGACATCTAAATCAACAGGATAATATGATAAAAATGCTCATCATTTGATAATTAACTTATGCAATTAGCAAATGTACACAGGTATATCAAATATGGAATTAAGTTCCATGTACCGCCTGCTTTCCATGGACGGTTTTGTGAATAAGTGCAGTCTGTAATGAGTCCAATGTACATAGAAAGGAGGAATGTAGGGTGATTTAGCGGGACAGTCCCGAAATTGGGAGCTTTGTCCTGTGTCCCGCAAGGCTTAAGTAGTGTCCCGCATTTCATTTATGTCTGTATTATAATTTTTTTCATCCCTGAAATTACAATACCACAGTAAGAAATATAATAAAAACTGTGACTGGCATTTAAAAATCTATTTGTGCAGCTGTCATATTCTATCTGTGAAAATAACCAACCAACGCAATCATAGAGAGAGGTTTTCCTGCTGGTGACAACTGAGTGGACAGCGCAAAGGAATAGCTAAGTGCGGCCCTCATCAAAGTCGGTAAACACATCTACACCAGCAAGGATTTCATCACACATACTGGATAAGAACCTCAAGAGATGCTCAAAGCTGCCCAAATTGATGATATAAAGCATGTAATCATCCATCCTGATGTTAAATATTTCCAACGAACATGCGCCGAAATGGTCAAGCACCTACGGAAAAGCACGAGATATTCTGAATTCGTTTTAACCAATAAAACATTGATTGCGACTTTCAGATACGCAGGTGATTTAATACGGGTTCTGTGGCGTTATTATAATGAAAAATGTCAAGAGCGCATTATTGTAACACGAGAGTGCATCAAATGCATAAGCAAGAATCTCTCCGCTCACAGGCGGAATCCCTTCTGGCACAAAACTGGACTCTGAACTCTTGCTCAGATATTACATCTGCGTGCTCAAACTTTGTCCTCCTCCTGCATGTGCAGCCATGAATCTAGAACTGTCTTCTCTCCAGGATTTAATGTTGCCAGAAGTGCAACATTACAGTGTGGGCACCCACCGGCAGAAACAATCATGCATATGCCAAGTTTTCCAAACAAATGTAAATCAGTATTTAAATAGCGTAATAGTAGTAAATTGATCTGTCTCACATGTGTCCCGCATTGTCCCGCAAAATCACATTTACTGCCCTGCAACAGATCAATAGCCAGGTGGTCACCCTAGAGGCATGTTTGCACTGAAAAGAATGACAGTGAGTTCATTTAAATAATGTGAAGCACTAGTTTAGTGATTTTTAGCACCTAGTTACACTAGATTGCAGAAGGTTAGTTAATGTCGCTGAAATACCACATGAGCTAAGTGTAAAAACAGTGCTTAGCCTGCTGAAAAATTTTGAGCTGGTATAGTGCTAGTCTTGCTGGGGACCAGCAAACCAGCATCACATGCTGGTAACCAGCAATATTGGATTCCCTTTCGAAAGGGAACTCGCACTGCATCAGGCACTATGGGGAACGCCTCCGCGTGAACCGGTGTCTGAAACGCTTATCAAATCACGGCAATTTCATATTGACCGGCGACAGCCTATGACATCATAATGGTGCGACCCGAAAGTATATAAGAGGCGCCTAGAGAACATATCATCCTCTTTTTGTCTTTAGGGACTGTTGTGTGTGAATTGCTATCGTTGGCAATCAGTATGAAATGCACAGAGAAAACCAAGCGGTTTAAGAAGTGTGTTGATCGGTGTCTGAGATACTTGACACCGGATGATTCACACGAACTGTGCATTCACTGTCTGGGGGAAAAGAGCATGCACAGGAAGTTCTCGAGGGAGCTGCCTGTGCCAGTTGTGAGCGTTTTCCTCTGAGAACGCTCCGCTCTCATCTGACTCATTTCTCGAGGGAAGTTCAGCATCTGGGCAGAGTGGTTCGGGTCCTGCTTATGCCGAGGCAGAGTGGAGACTCAGATCAGGGGGCTCTCAGATGGAGCTCACCGAAGAGTTCGAGAGGGGTGTAGACCTCTCACGTGATTCGGCGCTGCTGGGAGAAGATGTGCTGTCATCTACATCAGGTACAACAGCGAGTGCTCTTCCAGCCGAGCAGGAGATGGCTGAGGAGGATAGAGAGGGTAAGTTTACTGAATCCTCTCAGCCACCCTGCCCCGCATATGCTGAGCTGTTGGAGGTTATGGAACATGCTGCTGGCAGATTACAGTTGCTACGGTAGCGCGTTAGGAGAGAGACCGCGTGCGGTCGGCTTGAAGATCGGTTTCTCTCTGGCCATAACCCTCCAACTCCAGTAAGCCTTCCATTCCTTCCTGACCTGCAAACTGAGGTCGAGAAGGCATGGAAGAACCTATATTCTGCATAAATTCATTGACATCAGCGGGCTAATTTTGCTCTACCATCTAAGCCCCTTAAAGTGACATCACACTTAAATGGCAGGGCATACGCGGCAGCGGGTCAGGCTGGTGCTGCTCTGCACATGATGGCTGTGTTGCAGGCATACCAGGTGGACCTGCTGAGAGATTTAGATCAGGGACAGGGTCTCTCCCCTGAAGCAGTTGAAGAGCTGCGCCACACCACAGACCTTGCTCTCCGGTCCACCAAACAGACTGCTGCCACGATCGGTCGATCGATGGCGGCAATAGTGGCCACGGAGAGGCATCTGTGGCTGAACCTGGCTGAAATCGGGGAGAAAGAAAAGGGCTTTCTCCTTGATGCGCCGGTTTCGCCCTTGGAACTTTTTGGCACCTCTTGCATGGTGGTGGTGGGAAAGTTCAGAGAGGCGAAGGCGCGCTCAGTGACATTCAAAACATGCATACCGCTGAGATCTGAATCCACACCCAGACAGGCAGGAGGGCCCGTACCGACCTGAGGGCCGGAGACAGCGCCAGAAGGCTAGCGTCGCCTCTCGTGCACCCCCTCCATGGAGGAGTATGTCGCAGAGAAGGCGAGACTCCAGAAAGAAGGATCTGAGGGAGGTGATCCAGCACAAACACGGTCAGCGTCGGTGATGGATCTCTTCCCTCTGAGGGTGACCAGAACTACCCTCTCCGTTCTTCTTTTTCCTCCTCTGTTTCCCCCAGGTGCTTCTTACATCAGGCCTGTGGTTGGGCCTATGATGATCTGTGAACTTCTGATGGTCCGCCTTGGCTTCGATAGTGAGAATGACCTTTCAGGCTTGAAGGGGTGGTAGACCCCACATTTTCCATAGTGGTAGGTCGCAGGTTGAACTGTTTTAGGTCTTTGTTTTATTTAAAATACCAAATAAGTATTTTCTTTGTAGACCACTGTTCCCTGTGTAGAGTTTGTGGGGATTTACCAAAAAAAAAAAAAAAAAAAAGATTTTTTAAATAAGTAGTAATGTATTTAGGGCCCTGACATTCCAACTGTAGGTTGGCTAGAATGATATTCAGGAAGTACCGTTTCGGTCTTATGCGAGTGTGTTGGTTTTACTTAATGTAAATTCACTGGTGAGACCACCGCTCATTTCAGCTTTTAAAATAGTATTGTATCAAGTGAGTTGGCTTCCTCCCAGAATTGGGAGTGGTTTTGAGGCCACCGCTCTGTTGAAGGCTGGCCCTTCTCGGGCTGCCTTGATAGCCACCTCAGGGTTGAGTAGCTTGTCTCCTCTCGTACAAGGTTCGAAGAGTTGTTGTGCAAGAGACGAGTGCTTGAACTTCAGATAGAATAAATGTCTAGCTGTGTAAAGAAATGTCTAAATGTCAGGTTGAGTGATTCTGCCTCCTCTCAATGATGAAAGTCGTTCTGTAGAGGCTGCTACTCTTATAAGCCCCAGGTAGATCTATGCTTATGGGCTGGCCCTCACAAGGGCTGCCTCGATAGCTGGCCTAGGCTAAGCACTAGGGATAGTGGAGGCGGTCTGCTAAAGCATTCCCGCCCCTGACCCCTCATTATCTGAGTGTGGGTTTTTTTTTTGGCATCCCTAGTGTTGGCCTCATCTCATTTGAGAGTCGTCCGACCAAGGCCGGCCTCCTTTCTGCATTTGGGGTATAATGCAGGTTGGCGCAGAAGCAGAATAGTTAGAGACTAGGGTCGCAGGCCATTGGATAGGCCTCCCCGGTGCAGTTGTCTCCTGGGCAGTGTTAGGCCCTTTTGTGAATAGAGAGCTTTTTTGCTATGGCCCTGCACTTCAGAAGCTAGCTAACAGTTAGGCCCCTAGCTAGGCACTCCCTTAAGCCCACTGAACTGACGTTCAAGCATTGGGTTGAATGTGGGTGGCTTTTTAAAGAAAGGCCCCCATTCCCCTAGGGCTGAGTGCAGATATAATTTCTGTCATGGTAGAGTCTCTCTGGTAGGCCTCCACCCTGTAGCATTCTCAGGGTAATGCTGATAGTACTCCCTTGTTAAAACAAAGTATTATTTGAGTGCTTCACTTATAGCTCTGTGTTTATCTGTTTATCAGTTGTGACCCGTAGGGAGAGTGGTTCTGGCATTTCAGTTGAAACTGCTTGATTCTGACAGTTGTCACTGCCATTCTTTGGCCTGCACTCCCCTCAGCATGGCGGCGTGGGTATATCGTTCTCCATAGCGCTTGATGCAGAGTGAGTTCCCTTTCGAAAGGGTTCCCTGAGAACAGGGAACTAGACACTACGTCTCCCAGCCATGCCTCAGGGCTCGCCTGCCGAACAGTCCCTTCAGACGATAAGTGGATGACGTTCTCTAGGCGCCCCTTATATACTTTTGGGTCGCACCATTATGATGTCATGGGCTGTCGCCGGTCAATATGAAATTGCCGTGATTTGATAAGCGTTTCAGACACCGGTTCACGTGGAGACGTTCCCCATAGCGCTTGACACAGTGTCTCGTTCCCTGTTCTCAGGAACCCATGGTTACATGCATAACCTGAGACGTTTTTCAGCAGCTTAGTGCAGTGGTTCTCAACATTTTGACTCAATAACTTATAGTCAAGTCAAGTCACTTTCATTTATATAGCGCTTTATATAATAGATTGTTTCAAAGCAGCAAGGAGGTATATTAGGGAGTAAATTTACTATTTCTTTTTCCTGAGTAACCTAATTCTGCATTCATGGATATCTGATATAAATGTCATAACCTCTTAAATAAGTCTTACACTTGCAAATTACACTCCTTTCATTTATTGCATATTCAGAATACAGTTTTGATTGTTGCTTCTTATTGCTCCTCTCTCTCTCCTTCTCTCTTTCCAGGCAATCATGGCAGAGTAACACACGCAACGATGCCATCACAATCATTAAATAACCACAAATCAGACATAGAGGTTGAGACACAAATATTGGTAATGATGAAAGACTTGCCAAACTCAGAATCCTTCCATCCTCTCTTTCACAAAATGCAGGAATTCAGTGCTGCGGAGGGCCGTGTATTAGGACGCATACGGCACTAATTACTGATTAGTGTGTTGGCATAAAACAGGCAGTCTTTCAGAGGGCTTCTTTAATTTCTCCCGTGTTTAATAAGCGTTGCTCAATCCCGTCCGTACAAATCATCCCTTATACCCGTCTAAATTAATCTGCACAGTTAGCCTGCCCCGTTAGCAATGCGATCGAAGGAACGTGCCTGCTTGAAAGCGGGTAGAAAAGAGAAGAGAAAGCGAGAGGCGATGCCTGCACTCAAAATGCTTTTAACTGAACTGCTTTGAACACATCACTTAAATGTAATTTGGTGGTTTCTATGAGATTTATTCAGAATTAAGCATAATGAACAAAGCTCGCTCTCGGTATGCATTCCTATAAGCCGGGCGTGTGTCAGATTGCTTCTTTGACAGCTCTGACTTCAAAAGCTCAACATTGTCAACAAATAATGAAATAAATAAGAGGAAAGCATGATTATCCAAGTACTTGGTTTATCTCTCTCTTTCTTTTTTTTTACACGTTGCATCCGATTGGCTAATTAACTCCTTCTCTACTGCACAACAAAGTGGCGTCTCCTCACTAAGCCATTCTGACATGCTACGTTGACACAAATGTGCTATGAGCATTTATAATGTAAATTGAATTTGAAGGTGTGATGCATTTTGTTAATAGGACCCATTTAGAGAAAGCGTGCCAGGGCATTTTACCTTTTAATACGGAAATAGAGGTAATAGCAAGGGCTTGGGAGAAGGTGGCATATTAGCATGTCATCATTTACATATGGTGTGTTGTTGCATGAGGTTGATAATGTGAGTGGCTCAGTGGTAACCAAACGAAACAACTGGAGAATCTTGCAGTACTTAAACAGATCTGAGATGTTTTCTGAAGACTCATACTAAAGGCTTTTGGTTTGATTTGAATTTAGCCTCTCTTCTATACAGGCATGTATCTTTTTACTCCCATGACCACTCGCTGACTCTGGGTAATAAGTCATCTCTGCATCACAAGAGGGTACTCCGGTTAATAAGAACACGCATGCAGAAATACACACATCCACACTCGCTAACGCACAGGTGGGAATCATTTTGCTTTGTCCTCAGGCTCCAATCCAGGCTGAGCCAGCAGCAGGTAAAGCTTTCTGTAAATTGTAGCCCAAGGGCAGGTCTTCTTTACTCAGTGCTCAGTGCTGTTTGAAGCTTTCTGAATGCATGAGCCCTCAATATATTGAAAATTAGGTCTGTTGTCACCATTAACCCATTGATGCCCCCGTTTTCCAATGCAATCTGCATGAAACATTGATTGCATCTGACATCCTCTGTATGCCTGAACTGTTACCAGATATTTTATTTTCTTATGAGAGGCTGCATTATCATTTTTTTATTTACATATATTTAATAGTGCTGTAAGTCAATTAAAAAAACAAGTTATTAATCACAATTTATTCTGTAATTATTTGTGCTTATCATATATTATTATAATATTATATATAAATATAATATTTTTATATTATAATTTCACATCGAATCTCAAAATAATGTAGAAACAATGTTATGGGCCATATTTTACACCCGGCGCAATGCGATGCCAGGCGCGATGCTTTTTTGCTAGTTTCAGCCCGACGCAGTTATCATTTTCACATCCAGCGCCACATTGTTTAAATAGCAAATGCACTCACGCCCATCTGTTCGCCCATGGGCGTGCTGGTCTGAAAACAAGGTGTGTTCAGGAACATTGTTGGCACATTGCTATTTTGAGGCAGCTGACCAACAAAAACCTGGTCTAAAGTTAATGGCACAGTATTATTTATTTTTTTTTTTGATTGATTGTTTGTTTGTTTTTTTGGTTAGTTAAAGGGCACGTTAGTAATGTCCTCCTATAGGTGGGTGCACAACGTGTGTACTCTCTGCTTGTTACACACACAGGGATGTGCAGCAGCACACAAACATTTTTAAATATAAAAAATTAAAAGGAATCCTCTATGGAGAAGTGTTCAGTCTTTCCGCTTGCAATTTCCGCCATGTAAATAGCGAATCCGCCATGGTGCAAGCGCAACTGGCTTTTAAAGGCAATGGGAGATGAGCGGGAGATTGGTTTATTGCACGTTACGCCCAAAACACACCCATGACTTATTGAGAGACTAGATACAACCCTTTTGGTCCGCTGACCATTTTTTCCGTCGTTAAACTAACAAAAGTGGATTCGAACGGTGTGTCCGTGCTTCAGACTATGCACTTAGATTGTTAAAATAGCGCCCAAAGACAACATAAAAACAAAAATAATGGCAAAATTAACATCTTAATATTGAAAGCCCTCAGATTGCATAAATACTGTATATTATTATGCATATATATATTTTTATATATATATATATATATATATATATATATATATACATATGAAGAGTTTGGTTCCAAAACGCGATAAACGTCATTTTTAAAAAAAATTGAGTTTCCGCCAAAATCAGTATTGTATCTGGTCGGTATTCAAAAGTCATTCATTAATTTTGCGCAAAATGCAATATCCGTCGTATTATTCTGTCATGTTTTCTCCCTTTCTTTCCAAAATGCAACAAACGCCAGTCTCCCTTCTCTGCAGAACACGATATATCCGCTCAACCAATCACAGCGCACCATTCCACGCACTGTAAACAGTAATGGCGGCGCTCTGAATACACCCAGCATCCTAGTTTTCCTTATCTGCTTTGTACTTTGTGATCAACAAAAACAGAAAAATTAATCATTTTGACAGCATTGATGAACCTGTGGTGTTTTCTGCGGTGGAGAAGAAACGCAAGCCATCGAAATCTAATCATTTACGTGAGGAGATTAAGAAGATGAGGCACTCGAGTCGGGAGGAGGAAAAATGCCGGCTGTTGCTTGTTCCACGACAGCATCAAACTTGCACGGTCCCCAAAACTGAATCATGAACAGTTTTTAAAAACCGTTTTTAATACCAATGTACTCGGCAAATGTGTTTATTTTAACCATGCGGTGGCGCCAGATACTCTTTAATCGGTAATGACAAACTGTGACATAATTCATTTATAACATTAACAAGATGACTCGTTGAATTCATTTTGGGAGCGACGGCTGAATGTATTTTTAGTAAAATGCCTGTATATAAGATTAGTATTGGCAAAGTTCAGAGGCTGTCATATATGTGAATCAACTTACTTTGTTGTGTATTTTCAATATGAAAAATAACTTTTATATTGATGGATTAATTGCAGATGACGATTAGGAGTAAAGTTCAAATGCAGTTTAATAACAATCCAACAGGTAATACAGACAAGTGCTAACTCAAACAAGAACAGACAAACACTGAGTGAACATGAGGAACTTAAATACATATGATAATTAACTAAAAGACGAACAGCTGTGATGTTGATGATTAGTGTCCATGGAAACTGGACACTAACCTTCACTCCACCTCAGCCCGTCGACCTGTTTGCTCTGCCTTGGCTCCTCCCACCTTTGGCTCCACCAGAGACCCTCAACCTTGCGGCTCCACCAGGTTCCCTTGTCCCACTGGCTCCTCTCTACTTCTGCCACGGACTTGCGAGCCTTCCGCTGCGCTCAGTCTCTCCACCCCTACGGCTACAGTGGGTTCCTTTGGTTCCGCCTCTGTCCTCCGCCAAACTGACTCCGCCTCAGACGTTTGTTGCGGCGGCTTCGCCTAGCGCTGCAGTGCAGTGTTGCTCCCTTCACCGCCGCCTCAACTGCCTCTTAAGCCTTCTCCTCTCCACGCCCAGAGGTCGCACCTTCCAGGAGGGGGCATTCTGTCACACTTATTCAGTTGTTTATTCTTAGTTTCATTTTCATGGACTTTTAGTTTGTTTTCATTAGTCACATGTGTTCCTTTGTTTGAGTTTCCCACCACTCATCAGTTTCCATGGACACTAATCATCATTGTCACAGCTGTTTGTCATTTAGTTAATCACTCAGTGTTTGTCCAGACATGTTTGCATTTAATGTGTGTTCGCTGCTACCTGTTTGGATTATTCCGTGGATTATTATTAAACTTCGTGTTGGATCTTTATTCATCTGTCTCCTCATCTGTCTGCTACACACACCCGTGACAGGCAACACTTTATAATACATTTCTTTTTATACATTTTATATAATACATTTTACTTCATATAATGCACAGTTAATTTAATTAGAAATATAAATATATATTGTATCTTCTTATATACATATGTTATTGATCTGGCATTATTCAGTGTTTTATGAATGACTTATTCATGAAAGTCATTAAAATGTGTTACTGTGCATTTTGTTTAGCTCTCTCTTATGAAATTCATAAGCTGTTTTTAATATTAACCAGTGACTGCATGATGCTGGCAAAGGATTTATTTGTAATATAAGTGTCAGTGCTAAATTATTTTGTCATGTTTATATTTTTGGTTGTTCATAGATTTTCGCACTTCAAGCTGGTATTTTTTGTGCTTTTTTTCCTTTTTTTTTTTTTTTTTTTTTAAATACGAAATAAGATTTATAATTCATATATTTGGCCTAGTTTTTTTTTTTTTTTTCAGCCCTTTTTTCAAGCCCTTGAAAATTGATGATTGGTGGATGCGCTTAAGTAGTGTGTTTGTCAGTATCTTTACAACTGTGAAGGACTGTGAGGGAGGTTTTTTTTGCCATTCTTTTTTTCTCTTTTATAGTGATTCCATTTACTTTGCAAAAGTAATATGCAATTTATATAAGTAACTATGTATACAGTGTATATCCAAAGTGTAAATATTTAGTTTCTATACACACATTAAATAATGCTATGATTACTGCTACGATAGATAAGAGGGGTATGCACAGTGTAAAAACATTGGTTACATTTAAACATCATCATGAATCTATGTGCTTGGGTAATAAGCTAAAATTGCCCATCTTGTGTGTGTGTGTGTGTGTGTGTGTGTGTGTGTGTGTGTGTGTGTGTGTGTGTCTTGTGGGGGTCTTAGCTCAGGACCCAGGTTTGATTTGACTCTGCGAGTGTGTTTTCTGCTGTTTGACATTCTCTGCGTCTCTCTGCTCTCTCTCCTATAGGCTCTGCTGTCTATAGCTTGTGGCGCTCCCAGTGGAGCAGGCTCTTTCCACTAACAAAATGCAAAATACAAAATTAATAAAAACACCCTTTGAAACTGACAAATACGCCTCAGGCAAAATATCGGCCCGTCGGCTGCTTAAAATTTAATCAGTATTTCTTATTTATTTATTTATTTTCCACGGCCATGCTCATATTTTTAATAACACGTTGCTCAGGCTGTCTATGTACAAAGTTTTCCTCCATCAAGAATTACATGTTTAATAGGTCCTGACAGTCCATGGACTCTCCAGGTCCCCTGGGGGATCCATGCTAATAAAATAAGCAGATTTTCTTTATCTCTTAACCTTAGTCCTTGCCCCTCTCTCATACATAGATTTGATCTTTCTGAGATTCACAATGAATATACTTTATTCCGCATTTATATTTGGGAGAAATGTGTTTTAGATTATGTTTCTTATGTTCAAGTTTGATCTGTGTCATTTTGTACATATTTATTTTCTAAATATTTAAATATAAACCATTAAAATTGGTAAAATTACTGGCAAAAAATTCCTATAATGCCAAATATAGGTAAATTTTTTACAAACACTATGAACTTTTACATTAGCCTACATTGTAGTCTCAAATTATTTAATTTTATAGGAGCCAAAGTCCTATAAATGTAAATATTGCCAAGTTATACTATTAAAATTTTGAGTATAGTTATGTATAATCATTACATATCCTTATTTTCGTAATTAATATTGGTAGTGTGTGTGTGTGTGTGTATAGCTGTCAATCGATTAAAAATATTAACTCGATTAATCACATTTTTTTCTGTGATTAAGTTTTTATACGTTTTTTAATATATTTTATAATGTAATAATTTCACAGTTAATCTCCAAATTAAAACAACATAAAGAAACATAATTTTTTAAAATATATTTTAAATACTTGTTTAATGGCATCTTTTTATGAATGAAGGCCAGTATCACTAATACTAATAGCCTACAGATTGTTCCCCAATTTTAAACATGAATTATAGCCATTCAACATTACAGTGTAATTGAAAGCTATATCATTTTTTTACATTTATTAGGCTTCAAAAATATAACAACTTTAATTTAAGTGAACTTAGAACAATCCTCACATAAATCCATAATAAATGTCATATTTACCTGTGCCTTTCCTACCTGTCTAACAGATAGGAAAAATACAGAAAATGAATAAAGTTACCAAACAGTCTGCACTGCATAATTTATAGCCTAAATTAAATATAGATAATCATTATTAAAGCTACAAAAGTTCTTTAGTCAAGAGCAGTGAGTAATATTCTCTGTTACCTTTGTTCTTTCATTATCTTCAATGACAGACGGCATTGGTGGTTGCTGTCACTTTAAGAGCTGCTGCTGTTGCACATGACGCAGATCTCACATGCGTCCCACTTTCTCACAGCTCTTTACTTTCGTTTTAAAACTTTATTTATGAGGATACTCGACAAAACGGATATTTTTGGCATTATTGTGTGTGTTATTTTTCGCTCAAGCGTGACAGAGAACTCGATTGAAACGTGTGTTTGAAGTGTCCAACAGGCGAAGAGAACGTGCTCTTTCCTTAGTGTTCTCAAAATTGCCCATCGAAAGCGTGTGCTCACTTTTTAGGGCTTGAGTCTGTCAGGTTTTTGTCCGCTATAGGTTTAGGACTCTTGTATTATCATTAAACCCAACCAAAACAACATGGAATTATCGAGGATAAATTTGCCAGAGGATTGTAATTGTTGAGTTATTATAATCCAGTGTAATAAGTTAAAAAAACCAAAAAAAAAACCAGACAGAACCTTCAAAAACATAAAACTTTTCTTTAAAATAGATGTTTTAAAAAGATGATAACCTTTTTACCTTTTATAAAGTGCATTTTTTAAACATTAATAAAAAATGTATGCTTCATCTTTTATTTAAAATTCTTAAATTTGATCAATACATTAAATTAGAATAATGAGACACTATATGGCACTATAACCAATCAAATTAAATTAAAAAGTTTTTTTTTTTTAAATCGCTAGGACCCGTTTCTCAATACTTAAGTCACTTTTTCAAAACAGAAATCTATGAGGGCTAAACTGTGGATCATTTATCATTGCTTTGGCACAAAATACATTCAATAACGACATCTTTCAAATTAAATTAATTCTTTTCTCACTTCGACACAACAAACGGCAAAACTCATGTACCTATAGGCCAATTTGCACATGCTTACATACTGATTTCAAAACTGTTCAACTTAAGTTCAAAAAAATAACAACACAAAACTGAATAAAACAGAAATATGCTGCATTTCCACAGTAATATTGTAATGAAATATAATCTGAATCTAAAAAATCAAATACTATCAAAGCAATTAGATGAAACTGAACACCTAAACAACCTACACTAGTCTTTCAATTTCATTATAATCCATTCAAAGGGGAAAACTTGGGAATAATTTTGAACTGTAATGTAAACATGGTTCATGTAACATAAACTGCAGTGAATTATAAACAAGAGAGAGTGTTATTCTTGTTTTGTTAAGAAATTTTACAAAACATTGTATAATGCTACCTGATGTTAGTGTTTTTTAGGTCTGTGTTTTATGACTGATAAAGTGTGTTTGCTGGGTGAAAACCTTAGAGTTCTGGAAGAATAAGTTGATTTGAGATATGAATGAAGTGTTTTGGTAGATTTAGTGCATTTTGAATGTGAAATTAACAGCTGTGCCAAGATGAAAATTGGTTGGGAGAACTGTGTGAAGAGTTCTGAAAAAGTTACCTAAGTATTAATGTGTCCTAGAGATTGTAAAAAACTGAAATAAATATTCATTTATTAAACATATTAATAAATGTTCATTTCCAGCATACTGTATTTTGGGTTCATTTTAAGCAAGCAATACAGTAATTTTTACACAATAGTTGAGTTAAATAAAACTACCCAGCAGGCTAGGCAAACATTTAACCCAACTACGGGGTTAAAACAACCCATTCGCTGGATTAAAACAACACAATTGCTGGGTTTGTTCATTTTCAATCCAACTTGGGTTGTTTTTAACCCAGCATTTTTTAGAGTGCAATATTGACTGATTTGTTTTAGCAGTACCATCATCTCACAGCAACACTCAACTGTTTCATTACGAAATGATTCAGCATTTTAAAGGAATGGGTTGAGTCGAAGATTCAATGGCCCATTCATAAACATCTTATTCTTGAATGAATCAGCCATTTGAACGAATCATTTGAATAAATGACTCAATGACTCACTCATTAAGACGGTCACTTGTCGCCACCCACTGGCGGTTTAGTTTCATGTTCAAAAGTCAAATACATTTTTATCCAATATTTCTTATTTGTATATTCAAAAAAAAAAAAAATTAAAACAATATCATAACTAATTAAATGGGCTTTCGATGGGCAATTTTGAGAACACTAAGGAAAGAGCACGTTCTCTTCGCCTGTTGGACACTTCAAACACACGTTTGCACTGGCTGTTTGATTTACCCGTTTACACGTTCATAACAAGCGTTTTGTCCGACTCAAAACGCACGTATTCGACGCCCATTTTTGTTATGATAAACGTGCGTTTTTGGTGTTTCTGACGCGTGTTTTCCATTATCCCAAAGCGCGCGTTAAGAATGGCAAATCACACATCGAGGACGCCCGTTTTGCTGTCAAAACGCACGCTTTTGATGCGTCAGTGTGCAATCAGACGTCTGACCTGGCTTGCCATAGCGTTGTGTGTGTGAAAGGACATTCACAGACAGCGCGTTCTCTTTTTCTTTTTTGGCGCGTTTAAATAGTTTAAAAACATTTGCATGAATAAGAGCGTGATCATATATTGTAATGCTAGCCAAAGGATGACAGAAAAAAAAACAGATGCTGCGTTAATTGCGTTAACTGGAAAAAAAATTAATCGCATGCGTTAACGTTGACAGCACTAATATATATATATATATATATATATATATATATATATATATATATATATGTGTGTGTGTGTGTGTATGTGTGTGTGTATATATATATATATATGTATATATATATATATATACAGTGGAGAAAATAATTACTTGATCCCCTGCTGATATTGTTAGTTTGCCTACTTATAAAGAAATGAAGTGTCTATAATTTTTATGGTAGGTTTATTTTAATGGATAGAGACAGAATATCAAACAAAAATAAATCCAGAAAAAACACATTATATAAAGGTTATAAATTGATTTGCATTTCACTGAGTGAAATAAGTATTTGATCCCCAAGCAAAACATGACTTAGTACTTGGTGGAGAAACCCTTGTTGGCAAGCACAGAGGTAAGACGTTTCTTGTAGTTGGTCACCAGGTTTGCACACATCTCAGGAGGGATTTTGGTCCACTCCTCTTTACAGATTCTCTCTAAGGTTTCTTGGCTGTCGCTTGGCAACTCGAAGTTTCAGCTCCCTCCATAGATTTTCTATAGTATTAAGGTCTGGAGACTGGCTTGTCCACTCCATGACCTTAATGTGCTTCTTCTTGAGCCACTTCTTTGTTGCCTTGGTGGAATGGTTTGGGTCATTGTCAGGCTGGAAGACCTATCCACGACCCATCTTCAGTGTTCTGGCTGAAGGAAGGAGGTTCTCGTCCAAGATTTTACGGTACATGGCCCCGTTCATTGGCCCCTCAATGCGGTGAAGTCATCCTGTACCCTTAGCAGAGAAACAGCCCCAAAGCATAATGTTTCCACCTCCATACTTGACTGTAGGGATGGTGTTCTTGGGGTCATAGTAAGCATTTTTCTCCCTCCAAACACGGCGAGTTGAGTTGATGCCAAAGAGCTCAATTTTGATCTCATCTGACCACAGCACTTATTCCCAAGCCTTCTCTGAATCATTAAGATGTTCATTGGCAAACTTCAGACAGGCCTGTACATGTGCCTTTTTGAGCAGGGGGACCTTGCGGGCACTGCAGGATTTCGATCCATTGCGGCGTAGTGTGTTACCAATGGTTTTCTTGGTGAATGTGGTCCCAACTGCCTTGAGATCATTTACAAGGTCCTCCCATGTAGTTCTGGGCGATTGATGGTTATTTTGTATTTCTTCCATTTCTGAATAATCACCCCAACAGTTGTTTCCTTCTCACCGAGCTTCTTGCTGATGGTCTGTAGCCCATTCCAGCCTTGTGCAGGTCTACAATCTTGTCCCTGATGTCCTTTGACAGCTCTTTGGTCTTGCCCATGGTGGTGGAAAGGTTTGAATGGAAGATACAGATTTTTTGGACAGGTGTCTTTTATACACATAACGAGCTGACATTAGGAGTACTTTCTTAAAGTGACGGGACTAATCTGTGTTCGACATTGGCACATAAACAATCTGTAGGAGGCAGAATTCTTGCTGGTTGGTAGGGGATCAAATACTTATTTCACTTGATCAAATGCTAATCAATTTATAACCTTTATATAATGTGTTTTTTTTTTTTTTCTGGATTTTTTGGTTGATATCGTCTCTATCCATTAAAATAAACCTATCATAAAAACTATAGACTTCTCGTTTCTTTGTAAGTGAGCAAACTTACAAAATCAGCAGGGGATCAAATAATTATTTTTTCCACTGTATATACCTTTTTGCTTTTTGCTTTTGCAAGACAGACAGGAACCAATGGAAGAGAGAGGGACTCAAACTGGGATCGCTACTGCGCCATGCAATATATCAGAGCACTGACCATAAGGCTGTGGCTTTGACAAACATATTTATTTAAAGTGTGATACGCTAAAATGTTTTATTCTAAAATGTAGATCTAACAGAAACTTGAGAGGGAAAAGACTGGAAAAGCTTCCACCCCACTTGTTTTAACTTTCTTATTAATTGAGACCAAAGCTTTCAGTGAAAGTGTAGGCTAAAACAAGCAATACTTAAGGTTCCTGTTCATCAATATTAACAGCCCAATATATTATGCATATTATTCTTTAAATACCACATAAAATGTGTTTTTTGTGACTTAATCTTAATTTTGCATATGCTCTTAAGTAAAATACATTAAATAGTAATTGCCATTAAATTGATGGTAGGGGCAGCGTTGGTTTTGTCACTCAAGTTGCTGCAAACTGTCTTTGACAAGTCTTTCTCCCATTACTTAGTACTGCACAGCCATCTTTGTTCACCCCAATGTCAGGAGACTTGCAAATTCAGCAGTAGGAAGAGTGGCTGTAGTCAGGACAGGGAAAGAGCAGAGATTCAGCAGAAAACATTCAGAGAGCTAGTACAGCAACTATAGATAATTAGCTTATTTGGTGACATTAAATACGTACACCGTAAAAAAAAAAACAATTAGTTCTGTTTTGAACTTGCAGGTAACAAATTGCATGGCTTTTTAATTTAGTTTCTTTCACCTCAAGATATTTATTTTAGGCAAATGTCTTGACTGAACTTAGGTTATCTCAAGTTGTATGCACTCAAAAAGAGTTCTTTTTGTGTTTTGCCTTGATTTACATTGTTACAATTCAATTGCTTAATATTGTCATATTCCCTATGCTAAATTTACATATCAAGCACATACTGTATCATGTGCTTGTTGTCTTGAGCTACTGACAACATCACATGAATATTCATCATATAAACATTCATGACACTAAACACTTGGTACATGAAAGATGACAAGGGTAACAATAAAATAACTGATCATTCTGAAGTAGAAGAATAAATGCATCCTGACATAAGAAGGCAATCAGTTATTAAACATGACAACAAATTCACCAACCGTATAAATAGAAGTAGCAAACAGTTAAACAATGCAACCATATTAATTATTCATGCCCTAGTGCATGCTGGAAGGATGATTTTTTTCCTGTGTATGTTTATTGGATTAATGTATATAGTACATTAATCCAACTCACTTTCTATGCTTCTTTTGTCCATAACCAAAAAAGCTTCATTGAGATGCAGTACTTGAGTTCCTAAAAGTTGTAAGTAAGCCAGAAACTACATATATATATATATATATATATATATATATATATATATATATAATTTTTTTTTTAGCAAAATTATAATTTTTTTCCTGAAAGGGAGACAGAATGTTTACTGTTGGAAAGTCTGTATTGATTAGTGTCAGGAGTGTGATTGTGACACTTACTCAATGTCGATGTACGCTTAACTTAACAGTGTTCTTCTCCTGAAACCTCATGGGGAAAGAACAATGCTGAACACACTCAAGCACATATTGACTTCTGTGTGTTTATAGTCTTACTGTGTTAAAATGAGCTGTTGCCCATAAGGAAGACAGGAAGCCCGTTGACAGGCAGGGAGAATAATGTTATTCTAGGCAGAAGTGCCAGAGAGAATGTGTGTGTGTGTTCAGCCTGCTTTGCTCTAAGCACTCATAATAGCGTGCTAATCAAGGCTAGCATCTTTAAGTAAGAGAGAAGCAAGGCAGCTTTCCATGATCTTCAGATATGGGTGTCTATATAGGGGCGGGCATCTTTGATGTGAGTAATTTAGTTGCCTAATTATACAAATGAGGTAATAACAATGGAAATAACAAAGCTGTGTGTGGTACGAACCGTGTGTGTATGTGTGTGTTTGCGAGTGTGTACAGCCTGCTTCTGTTTACTTGCATGGTCATGGCCTGAAGCAATACACACTCTCACACACACATAGTCAACAGCTCAACTCTCTGATGGCTCAGTGAGGGATTTCCTGCTGTAAATCAGAACAACAAACAACAACAATAAAGAAAAGAAAATTCTCCACGCATGGTTATTAACACACGCCTCAAAGTTTCTCAGAGCAGAAACAGTGACTTTTCTCTTTGAAGTAGTTGATTACAGCTGTTTTTGCATTGCCTTTGCCCCAGGACCGCATCCTCACGCCTGTGAAAACTCAGCGCTGATCTTACAATACATTTCTATGACAAATCCGAACAAATTTCTTTCTCACGTCATTATGCTCGGCTCTCAAAAGGATACGTGTTCAGAAAGTTGTTCTTTTAAAGTTTCTCTATTAAAAAAGCAGAAATAACAAGCTCCATTTTCTATTGCCGTAGTTGAAATGTCTTGTTCAGTTAAAGAATACAAAACCAACAGATCGAAATCTGACGAGCGGGTACAAGCGCTTTAAATTTTTGATTGAAGACAAAGCTCTCTGTTCTCACTACAACTGAGGAAGAATAGCGAGGATCATGCTTTCATGGTAGGTTTCCGGCTCTTAAGAGCGCGGTTTCACCCCGTGCATTAGCAGCACATTAATTTTGGAATGAGAATCCTCGTTGAGTTCATATAATGAGCAGTTAATTATTGACAGCCATTGATGAATATTTAACAAAGGCATCGGTCTTCACTTGGTTGGACGCATGTGGAGGAGGATTAAGGGAGACGTGCCTGGCCCATGACCCAGAATAGCTCTTCCTTTTCAGAGCACATCTTCCTAATTCATTGCTGCATGTGAGAAAAAAGGTGAATCTCACCAGGTCTTCTTTATAGGGCCTGTTCAAAAGGCCCTTGATTTTTTTTCTTTTATAGGAGTTACCAAAAAGTCTGTTTGGGGGGTTTAAAAATGCACAGAGGCCCCCCAACTGGACGCACTCAAAAAAAAAAAAAAAACTCATTTATAATTTCTCATGTGAATGGATAAAATAATGCCACATGTAGTTTTAAATAATTGGATGTGATTTACAGTAGCATAAGAGGCAGATCTTAGATGTTCTATCCCATGTGGCGTGGCAGAGATGCTCACACAGTGCTGTCTTACCTGATCAACTAAGACAAGTTCTTGTCAGGCCCTGCGGAGGCTTTTTTTTTTTTTTTTTAATATATTTGTCCCATGAACCCTGGGACTGGTGTAGGCTGGGGGTTGTGACAGGGCTCTTTTGCTGCACATGAAGGCCAGTTTGTTCAGAGCCTTAAAAGAGACTCTTACTGTTGGCCCACTGTCATTCGGTTCGCCCACCCTCCTCTTTCTGAGACCCCAAAGAAGCCCCTTAAGTGCCCTTCAAAATCTCATCTGTTGTGAGATGCAAAAAGGCTTTCAAAATAACAGGATGACAGACAGTGAGAAAAGCATTTCTTTACCCTTTTGTGGCCCGTTGGTATTTTGCTTTGCATTATAAACGTCTTGGATGAGAACTTTTTGTCTAAAATTTGGAAAGTGGAGCAATATTGCAATATTGCTGGTTTTGAGCAACTTACATTTTAGTATTGCAATTTACATTGTTTTGCACAGCATAAATAGTTACAAATGAAGCCACAGCAGAACTGTTGCACATTTCCAAAAAACACAAAATCTTAAAAATACTGCCTTCTGTGGATGCACTCCAAGGAAATCATCAAGGCATGTCCAAATCCAATGTTAACTTTACTTCCTGTCTCCTAAGATACCTTCATCTGATTGATTTTTGAAGGCAGCATAGATGTATTCTTCGCTGCCTTCAATACCCAACAATCCTGTGCGTTCCCTTCTGTGACATCTGAAAGTTGAAGTTGTTGGTCAGCTTGTGTGTAAATGTACGTTGTTGACCAACACTTTGCACTTTTTATGTAATTTCTCTCAAGAAATTACTAATGTAGTAATTAAATCTGCAGTCCGTAACTTTTGCTGGACAGGTATTTAATGGTTTATTTGGTAAATAATGCTAACTAGATAACGCTAATACAGACTAAATACACATAGCCACGCAATGTTGATGTTATTAACATTAACAATTTGAGAATAAAGTAAAACAATAATAATAATTTGCACGGTTTGACGTGATGAGCTAACTTTGCGATTGTTAGATTTAATCAACATTAGATTTATTGAAGAACAAAAGTGGCAGACATGTTACTTTCTTGTTCAGAGGACATTTTCCAGTGAAAATTCTTATTTTGGCCATACTTCCTAAACGTAGTATCTGTAATTCCGAAGTCCAGTATCCACACTGGTGCGGTGACTGACAGCCTACACATACTCCTCAAAACATTAGATTCCACTGCACTGAGGAGCCATGCCAATGCACAACCCACATAAAATGATAATTCCGCAACTAACTGCAATTGCAGGTTTCAAACAGAGATGGCAACAAAAAGGCAAAACTTATGGACTGCAGCTTTAAATATTTGCTTAGTTATCACCAAAGTGCACTCTATTTTGTTGTAGATCATCACACCGATATGCTGCCTCAGAAGTCTATCCAAACCCAACAATCCTGTGAGGATCGTGAGGTAACTTTGTGCACAAACGTTGCCTGCGAAGTCATTACCTGATTGGGCAGTGAAGCAACAAGTCAGCTGCCTAAGCTTTCGGAAGCAGCCACAGTAGTGTCCTGAATGAATCAGTTGCATTTGAATGAATCGGTTGGGTAAATATTTCAATGACTCACTCATAAAGCAGTCACGTGATTCATTCTTGAATAAATCAGCATTTTTGAACTAATCGGTTGAATAAATCGTTTACTCACTAATGACACAATATGTCAGTCACTTGCCGCCACCTACTGGAGTATAAATGTACCTTGCAGAAATATTCAAACCAACCACTAATAGATAGTCTGTCTGGAATGCTCAAACACAAAAAAGTGGAGCGATTTTAACAGTAAAGGTCCATTCACTTAGAATGTGCTTTTGCATTTAAAAATGTGTGATGCAATGCACTGGAATAAAAAAAATGCAGGGTCTAGGGGTGGCTTATTAAAAGGTGAAATTTTAATTTGATCACCAAATTTTTAGAAAGCTGTATCATGCACGAGACTCGACTGTAATGGTCAAATTCTGTCTAGCAACATTTAAAAAGCAGAGCAGTGGAATGCAAAAACATGTTCTGTGTGAAAGGCCTCTAAGAATTACTAGTGCTGTTGGATTGTATATTAGTGCTCTTGGAACGCTACTCAGCTAATCAGATTTAACTGTATGAACATGTTTAGAAGTGACCATTTTTATCTGTTTTTCAGATTGACATTCCTTAATCCGAATAATAACAACTGTCCTGAGTCCCTTTTTGACCAGACAGAGCAGTAAGCGCTGTCTGTTCAGAGTTTTGCAAATGTGTTTAAACTACTAGTGTTTTACAGTGAGGCTCCCTTTGTAAATCAGGAATTCTGCATTCCAGCACAGCTCTGCCAGGCCACTTAGCTTCAGCCTGGCCCTTTGTAGTGGTACAGTATATCTTCCAGCCTGTGATACTGCACTAGGAGTGACCCACGCCAACTGACATCTTAATTAAATCTTTAGGATCCCTTTAAAGCCTTTTATTGGGAGAGAGAAATATGGACTTGCTCTGGAATCAGGAAGGTCACAAGCATTCCTTTAGCAGAGCTAACGCTCAGTATATTGTAACCATATTTACTGGTTTGTGTTATGTGTGTTTTTAGTATTTAGTAAGCATCACACACGCTGAAAAATGTCTTGTGCACCCCTTAGGGGTTCAATTCACCCCGGTCCTCACAGGCAACCCCCCGCAACGCTTCTGACAGCTGAGAAATGTCATTACAGGCCAAAGATGAATAATAGAATCGGCCACACTGCCACCATATTCTGCGCTTTATATCTAATTAACCGCTGAAGGTCATTTAATGATCTTAATGAGATATTTTGCAGTGTATTTATTTATACTTTTCAGAGTGCTGTGTTTATGGTGGGATTCTGGGTACAACGTCTGTGTGAAGTGCTGCCTATGAACAATGTGTGCAGACAACCACAACGATTTAGGTTATATAAACTCTGGAGTTTTTCTAGATGTATTTAGTATAAATTATTTCCAATTTGATGCTGTCACTCTAGTGATGCTAATTGTATTTGTGCCATAATTGTGGTGTTGATTATGATTGAGCTTCACCCACCTTGGTATAAATAATATTTTATATAATATGTATATATAAAATTTTGGTTATACTTAATTTTCATAGTCCACTTCAGACATTCTACTAACTATAAGTAACTTTGCAACTACATGTCAACTAACTCTCATTAGAGTATTAGTATACTGCTAGGTTAGGGGTAGTAGCATAAGTTGACATGTAGTTTATAGGGGTGTGATGAGACACTTGGCTCACGAGATGAGACATGTGTCTGGATTTACGAGAACGAGACAAGATTTTTGCAGTATTTTTAAGAAATCCTCAATGACAAAATTCATGACTGGAAAAATAGTCTGTAGGTGCATTTTGAAATGCATTTTGAATAATTTCAATTCTACTTTCTGAGTATGAATTATCATATGCATTGAAAGACAACAATATACAAGCACTGTAAAAGGTTTTGCCACAAACTCAACTGACTGGCTTCTCTCCTGTATTATTTCACATGAGTCTCTTCAGACCTTACTGTACATGAATTATGAGCTTCCAGAACTTCTGACTGAGGCTATGTGACCTCCTGATTGAACTCCTTTCCACAAACTGAACATACAAATAAAAACAGTATAATAACAAAAATAAATAACATTTTTTTTCTTAGTGTTATTAAGTGCAAACAATAAGTGCAACCATAATCAAAGTTCTCTCTCAATATTCAAAGTGCAAACAGAGACCAAAGACCAGAGCTAAGAGGGGGTTACAACTACACAGCCCAGCCTAAGATAGGCTTGATATTGGGAGGCAGGCTATTGTATGTAGCCTACAGTAATTTGCGCTCATCAGGGAGCTTGTGTTTTACTTTTGAATTTGCAATCACATGTACTCTGTGTATTGGGAGCGGCAGTGCTGAGCACACATTCTACAAGATAAGACATTTATCAGACGCTTAGGCTCTGTTGCGCAACGAATCCTCTGCCATGGTCTTGTCAGTCATCTCGCTGTGAACTGTGATTCCTGCTGCACTGTGTGCGACTCTGCAGCTCGTGCTGGATGAGCAGAGTAGACATTTACAATAGTTGAACAATTGAAGCGACTGTTATCCAACTGAATTAAATGGTTTTTATTTCTTAAAAAAAAAAAAAAAAAAAAGCAAAGTGACAGTGGAGGTGGTGCCGTGGTGGGTACCATAATGTTATGTAAACGTAGCGGTGGCATATTCTGTGCTAATTTCACACCCATGCTCCATCATGGCGATATCGCAAGACAGCTTTTCACCTCAACGAGAAATCTCATCACATTTTAATATCGCAAGATCTCATGGCACGAGATCTCATCACACCCCTTGAAGTTTAGAATGTCTAAACTGGACTATTCAAATAAAGTGTTACTTTTAATTTGTTTAGAAAGTTTTATTACAACAAAACCTTGCTATGCATCTTTAATTAAACGTTGTCATATAAAACAGCCAGTGGATAGCCTTTTTTCCACAAATCTACACAGTAACGATTCCCAGTGAATAAGACAATTGCTTGAGGTTCAATGAAGAAGTCAGTTGTGATACCTCTGAATGATTCGCTGAGTGAGACTGATTCAGACCACCAACTCACTAGCGTGAGTTTCGTGAGTCTTTTTTGACTGAGTTAAAAAAAAAAAAAAAAATCATTAAAAAGGAGTAGGAGATAGAATGCATGAGAGACACAGTACAAATGTCTTCCAGATACACTGTGATTTTACCTAAATTGTAACTGTTTTATTCTGCCTTCTGGCGACAGCTGTCATCCCTCATTAATGTGCATTAGGAAATGCATCAAAGTGCATGAGGCTGCATGTGATTAATTTATACAGCACTTGGTATAAGGGGAAGCTTTGCAGGTGCATCATGTTCAAGGCTGCAAAAAAGGCCAAGTTAATGGATCACACTCAAGTGCATTCCTCCTTTGGAGTGCATCACTCATTCGGTGTCATTTCAAGCATCAGCCTGTCCGTTCTACACCTTTGAGTAAGCTGACCTAAATAGGAAACTCATTCGAGTCGCTTTCGCTTACACGCCGATTGTCCCATGGATGTTTCAAACCCCAAATGTTTAATTTCCTTGCAATCATATCATGATTAAACCAAATCAACAATTCCCTCCATTTTAACCTCATGTCAACACCAATCAGCATCTTAAACAGAGATAATCAAAGCCTATGTCATGGATATTTGGTGCTATATGTTTACAGGGCTGGCCCATTTTTTAAGTCCCCCATCTATTAGCATTGACGGCAGAGTGCCAAAGCCTAAATAGAGGGTTAATTTTTTAATTAGCTGTGAAAGCAGGTAAGGGGAGCCGGGCTTTAATTGGTCCAGCACAGTTTTAATGATGTAATTATTTTGGAGGCTGTGGCTTTGTTTGTTCTTGATGAGTGAGGGATCATATGTGAGGGAGATGTCTATCAACGCACGTCACTTTAGCATTTTAATCTTCACATTCTCCAAATGCATTTGAACCATATGGCACTTTACCACTGAATAATTCAAATCAGGTTTCTCTGCTAAATGTCTTATAAAGTTTGCATCTGATCTTTTTGTGGTTTTCTAAGTTTGTGGATGATTTCTTAATAGTGTTGGCTTTTTGTTTTATGATGCTGCGTGCCGATCATGTTGATGTCAGTTGAACTGTGTTGATGTTTTTGTACTTTTTTTTATGGGCAGTTTGTACGAACTCAGATCAACTTTATTTTGCCTCAAATTAGACCTCAAGTTACTTCCATTGGAAGAGTTTGATGAGTCTGATCAGCAATTTGCTCGTTACAGCAGGTAACTGAGATTGCTCATTCATTTGAGTATGCTGATGCAATTACAGATGCCATTAGAATTTTGCTAATTTTAGAATGTTTGTACATCATCATTTTGACATGTACCCTCATTTTATGAATACTGTGATGTGAATATCATGTGACAGTTTCATAATGCGCATCATTCCATTATGCTTATACTGATGTGCAACATATAACATTTTTGGTATTATGGGTACTATTCATCCATCCATCCATCCATCTATCCATCTATCTTTCTATCTACCTATCTATCTTAGCTTAGCTTAGATGTCACTATATTTACAGTATATTATGCCTTTTCTAATTATTTAAATGAATTAGATGACACATTACCTTGCCTCTAGAACAATATTATACATTAGATATGTACGAATGTAGATACTCATAAATTATTTTCCTCTGCATTTTCTTTGCAGTGTCTTTACTGCATAGTCATGTATGGAATTTTATTTCTGTTTGATTTCCACTTGATGTGCCAGTGATCAGTGCAATAATGCTAAACAAACGAAAGTGTCGCACCCAAACGATAATTAATATTTGATTGAATTCCCACTAATTAAACAATAATGAATATTTGATTGAATAGCCCTCTCTTCCAGCATGGTTTTAGTGCGGCATAGTGTGTTGTGAATCACTCCTCTTCCCCATGCTGTTTTTGGCACATCCTGTATTTAAGCCTAGTGTCTTTAATCACCCCTATTCAAACCCCACAATCAGCATTTCGGCCCGGGCCCCATTCAGGACACCCCATAATTGGACGGAAAGTGTCAAAACCTCCTGTTTGCACATACTCAGGTATAGCCACTTGTGTCCTGCACTGGACAGCTTGGGCACAGTCCAAGTCCAGCTTAGCTAGAACAGGGACACATTGTCCAGCACATTTTACGCTCCAGCCGAAGAGGTCCAGTGGGCCCTGTTTGTTGCTCTTTAGAGAAGACCCATTCTCCACAACATTAAAGACAGACCTGCAAATGTGTTTTTAAGTGCAAGAGTGAGATGTTTTCAGCTAACATCAAGCTGCTAATGATTTTAATGAGAGCTCCTTGTAGCGTCATTTTTTTTTCATTGAATACATCACACTAAAACAAAATCAATGCACAAGATTAATTAAGGCCCTTTTAGATGCCTTCTGCTGTTTTTTTCCTCTTTTCACCCACTCTCTCTCTCTTTCCCCGTCTCTCTAAGCCTCTCCAGATGAGGGGATGCTGTGCTGTATTTAAGCGTGGTTATTTGACATTTAGATGCAAGGGGGAATAAAGAGAGAGGGGGAGACAGTAACAAACACAGGGACAGTTTTTGACAGTTCTTTGTCATGTCGGAGAGAAGAAAGGGGGCCGACTGTGAGATGCTACTTTGAAGCTCCGGAAATTTGTAATGAAAAATTTAAGCTACAAGAGAGAGGGGGCGAAAAAAAAAAAAAGAAAGTCGAGCCATTCATTTGGCCCTGCATACATTAGTGGGTTGGTAATTCAAAGGTTTTTGCTATGTGTTTTTGTCATTTGGACTCTAATAAATATCTTAGAGAATTGCTTTGATATTCCAAAATTGTCTCTGTGGCTGGTCCACGTTAAGAGAAAAGGGGAGAAATAATCATCAGGACTCCTGGCTCTAATGAGAAGGTCATTGCACCCTAATTATCACAGGCAGCTCTGCCTCAGCCCTTCAAAGAGCCCCATGAGCGCACCCGTGCTGTAGACAATACACCACACACAAACACACACACACACACACACACACACACACACACACACACACACACACATACATACACAGCCCTACCTGAGCACCTA
The DNA here is from genome assembly GCF_019924925.1 of Ctenopharyngodon idella. Classification (NCBI taxonomy): domain Eukaryota; kingdom Metazoa; phylum Chordata; class Actinopteri; order Cypriniformes; family Xenocyprididae; genus Ctenopharyngodon; species Ctenopharyngodon idella. The sequence continues at coordinate 4,654,520 of NC_067226.1, forward strand.
CTCTACCTTTGCATTTGAAAAGTGAACTTAGCCAAGGGTACAGAGACTGTGTACACATTTAGATTCAATTTGACTTTGAGAAAATAGAGACCAGCTCAGGGCAAATGACAAGGAGTACAAATATAGTAGATCCATTGTACAGAAAAATTAGTTGTACGTGTCCAGAGACCATTAGGCCCCATGTCCACCAAAGCGTTTTTCTAGCTGCTAGCGTACTTTTCCAATTGTTTTCAATGGAAGCGCCGCGTTTTTTAAACGGCAGGAGCGTAACGAGGCGCTGAGCGTCTTTTTCACGCTCAAGCGCTGAGAGCTCTGCGTTTTTTACCGGTCGCCTCGAGTTGAAGAATGTTCAACTTTGAGTAAAACGCTGCGCTCATCACTGTCTCTTTTTATTCAGCCATCCAATCAGAGTGGAGGAGGGGCGGGACAAATACAACACCGACCAACTGTCACAACATTCTTGCTGTACAACAACATCAACAAGCAGAGAACGAAACAAAATGGATGAGAAATTAATATTGCTGGTCTCCGAACATACATAGCAAGTACTCTACATTGCGTCAACATTTTAAGTCTGAAACAAATTACCTGCAAAATCAGTTATAAGTAACAGTGCCACGGATATTCCCTTTCATAGCAACAAAGCGTCTCAACTGAAAAAAACGTTGCGCTGCCGAAGCGCTCTCAAGCGCTCAAAGATAAGCGTTTTAAGCACAGCGCCTAGTGTTTTCAGTTGGTTAAAAATGCTTTGGTGGACACACGGCCTTAGTGTACAGTTGGCATCTTGTAGTGTTTAGTCAGAAATGTACAAACACAGATGCAAATGGTAATTAACAGTTCAAACAGCATTAAAATTGTAAATAAAGTATGACATAAATCATACTTTATATTGTCACATTGTCGGTCATTAATAGAGCATATTTTAATTTAGACTGAATTTACATTATACCCTAATGACGTTATAATATTATCACATACATATATAGTATGTATAATTTATATCACTTGCTGTTATTTGATTGAAAAAATGTAATGCCAATTTTATGCCATTGCCAAAGGAGCAAAGTAAATGATCAAAGAAAGTTACTCTCCCTTTAAATAATATGAAAAAGAACTTAATGAATTGTGGGTAAAACCTTGCCGTATGGAAATTATAATATGTGTTTACATTTATTTTGTGATTCATCAAATATTCATAGTGATAAAAACATTAATATTAAACATTTTAGTTTTTTATCTAGTAAGGCAATGTTCAGTGCATGACGTCACATCATTTAATGAGGATGCAAATGTTAACGGTGAACAAGACGTTTTCGTATTTCATCTTAGATTGACTCCACCCACTGTGCTTTCTATCAGCAGTTGCTCAGTCTGTTAAGTAAATGTCTTGAGGAATATGCATAACATTCATTGATTGAATACATTAGTAAGTAAAGTCTTTTGATGAACTGTAACAGGATTTCCCTCTACACCAGGTGACCGCTGACAATCTTATCTGTATGAAACATTCTACTATAAATTAGTTACAAGGTCAGTTAGGCACAATTGGATAGATTCACATTGAGCTAGAAATAAATATAAAAGTCTTTGAAGATTAAACAAGTGTTGCATTATAGTTTCTTCTAATCAGCATATAGGTTTATAGATTCTTAACTGTTTTTCTTAAGAACAAGAGAACAAGAAAAGAGAAGAATTTCTGTGAGAAAGCTAAACTAGTTTTCCTTTGGTATCAGACTTTATGTTTAAGAGTGATGTATTGATGTATTGATTTCAGTGGTGGCAATTGTATGTCCAGAACAAACCTTCATGTTTTGACCTCTTATGTAGTTAATCTGTCTCTTTGGGGCCTCCATCAGTTACAAGGCCTGGGCAACATTCCTGCTTGTCCCGCTGTCAGCACCCTTGAGCCAGTCTTGCAGAAGACATCTTTGCTGCTTTACTGCCTGTCAGAAAAATATTGTATCTACAATGCTCTGACATACAAGACCTTCCGGCTGCATTTACAGAAAGGGTCTTTAATAGCTGTTCTTCTGCCCTTATATGTCACACGGCTGTGTGTGTGTGTGTGTGTGTGTGTGTGTGTGTGTGTGTGTGTGTGTGCGCCATCTCTCAGCCTGTGAGCCTCTGACAGCACTGTGGTTAGATAGGTGGAGTGTTTGTACTGCAGATGTTATTGGGCCTGGAAAATAAACCTCCCTCTCCATTCCTCCATTTCATCCAAAAGCCAAAGGCGGATTCTAATTAGGGCCGTGACAGATGTGTCCTGGGATAGCGCTGTTTACACATGAGAAAGTGATGTTCCTCTCTCTCTCTCTTTTTCTCCCTTTCTTCATTTCCATTTCTGCTCCTGATACTACTGAGGGAGACTTTAACAAGAAGTAACTCCATTCCTAAACAACATCTGCAAGTAATGTCAACCAGTCTAATATCATGTTGCAGGTTATGCTCAACCTTAATGATTCGTGAATAAGCGGGGAGCACAACTGACCTTCTTTATTACAGTACTCCTTATTTCCCTTTCAAATCGTTCTTTTTCTTCACTCAGTAAGCTCAAAAGCAATAAGACAGACCCTATCCGTTTATGTTGTGTTTTTTTTTTTCTTTCAGAATAATTAAAATGTGCAAAAGGAGTCCGAGGCCTTTGTGTGACGATGCCGAGAAACAAATGATAATTTATTTATAAGGAAAAAACAGGATTGGGAAAATAGTGCACACATTTCATTATTTATGACATTTTTCAGGCAGTCTTAATTTATACAATCCTGTGATTTTTTTTTTTTTTTTTTTTTTTTTTTTTTTACTTTTTTTAGTTATGCAGAAAATGAGAGGGAAGTGTTTGCTTTGCGTTTTTGCATTACTAGATTTGTCAGAAAGATGGAAACTTGCAGATCCACCCACACAATGCAGAAAGCAAGCACAATAATAAAAACAAAATGAGTCTCATATGGGTGAGAATCTCAGTGTACTAACACCCCCTCTAGCTTTGATGCTAGAGCTGTATTAATCTAATTAAGAATATATGATGTCTGAGTGTCATTTAATTAAGACCTGCAACATTTTCTGTTATCAGGATTGCTTAATTGACTGTACCTTTTAGCTATTTGGAAGAGACCTTTTTGTTAGGAACTTTTGTTATATATTGAGGACCTTTACAGTACAAATCTACAGCATCAAATTAGTACCTAATTTGCTTAAATTGCTAATTACAACTGAAATGGGGTTTTCAATTGCTGATGCGGATATCAATATCTAGAAAGTAGGTTTCTAATGGCTGATCAGAGAATGTTATGTATTAAAAAACAGAAGAAAAAAAAACAGATAAAAAATGACTTCTATAGGTTAAAGTGGCAAGTATTTAGTGACCTCCTCTTACACTTGAGCAATAGCAGGAATGGCTCTCTTAAACCTAAATGGAATGGAAAAGGACTGGAAAGCCAAGAAAACTTCAAGAAACAAAGTTTCTCAGATTTTCTTCTTTGAGAAAATGAAAGAAGTGAATTTTGAAAAATATGAATTTTTCAAATACGAGAGTTAGTTACTTTGTTTCATGACCACGTGGTCTTTTGCAGGTGTCTGAATGATGTCACATCCTGTCACATGATATTGATCGCATGACTTTATCCAAAATGGTCCCTTTATGTTGGTTACTCCCAGTGACATCAATGAAATTCATTTTTCCGGACATTCTTTCTCGTAACAAAGCAACGACTTCTACACATAATTTTAATACCATTTTTCACTATGTTGATATATGATGTTAACAAATGAAATGGCTGTATTGGCCTTTGGACGGTTAAACTGAATGACCTTTTGACACTTCAAAATCTTTAAAATACCTTTATATGTAGCAAAATATAATTAAAACCTTTTGGATTCATTAAAAGAGATCTAGTTGTACTACCTTACATACTTTGAATGTCATATCTTTGTTTTTCATTATTATCAAGGCCTTTGGACAAAAAAATGACCCATCACGTCATATATATATATATATATATATATATATATATATAAAACATTGTCATTTTTTTACAAAAAATAGTCAGCCAGTAGTCAACAAAGAGACCAGACAAAAGAAGAAAAGACAAGATAAGTGTGTTTCAACTTGTAATCCACTGACCACACCACATTCTGTTTCCGTTGGTGGTAGCAACTGAGGGGAATTGGGGTCACTGCCGCTTCTCGAACAAATCCACGCATACACATAGACGTGCATATCACAATCTCATCCGGTCACTGGAGTGTGTTCCGCAGACCTCTCCGTCCCCTGGGCGTCCCCTCTGAATATATTGAATTGGACATCTGCTCCCCCCACCCCAAATATCCATCAACCCCCATCCACCTTATCCACGACTACCCTATTATCATGAGCTCTTGTGAATATAGTGCATTCTGGGTAAGAGGGCCCATAAAAGAATGATCAGGCAAGGCTTTCAGACGCAAGTCAGTGGTAAAGACTCTCTCTTTGTCGAACAAAATGGAAATGCGCAGACGAGCATCGCACCTGTTGAAAGCCCTTGTGGTGCTCGCCGGCGCTCACATGCGGCATTATGTGCCTTATTATTTATACAGGGCTGTCAGCTAATATTGCATGTGTGTCTCCACAGAGCACTCTCTGCCATCCTTGAAAGTCACAGTTAGAGGCACCCAAAGTTGCACCGACAGGGGCTCTGTGCTCACCGGGGACTTTCTGCTTTCTGAAGAATTCATAGCTCTGCACTATTGACATAATGCATCTGTGCTGCTGTCTGATAAGCATTCTTTTTCATCTCCCCTGTTCAACCCCTTCACTCCACATGTTATTATGGCCTAGCGCTTCCAGCCCTGCTCTGAATTTTTTAACAGTACATTTAAACAGCAGTTCCCATTCTTGGGAGTGCAAGAATGTCATCCCGTCTTTTTCCTCCTCTTTTTTTTGAAGTGCTCGATATGAGAGAACAAATCCCATCCCGCTCAACTCTGTAGATATTCGGAGCTGCACTGCTTTGCATCTACGGGAAGTCTGTTCGGGGCAGTGTAGTCTTTAACCCTACTCTCTACAGCCCTAGGTGTCATCTTTCTGCTATCGTGTCAACTTATTAGATAAAGAATTAATTATCATATCTGACAGCTGTGAACCTCGGGATTTGCAATACCTTCCAGCCAGCTGCGGGAAGCTGAGAGAAGGCCAGGAAAGGGTTAACAGCATTGTTCATTCATCTGCAGCGAGTGACATTCTTTATGCTAGAGCGACCCCTGATTAGGGGGTGAGCTTTAATGGCAACTAATTAGCCAACCTCTTCAGCTCGGCGTAATGATCAAACGAGCTGTCACCGGGTACCTGATACAATGATCCTCTTCCTCACTCCAGATATGATATTTTATTCCCCTGCAATTATGCTTTCCCCGTCGCTCCATGTGTGTTTATTGCCTGAAGCACACATGTCAAATTAAAGAGCAGCTTATGCACCTGATATTTAATTATTGCCCACCGCACTACTGCGCACAATAGGGAAATGTCAAAGCGAGCAATCCACTTCAAGCAAGCAATCACTGTTTCGCTCTGAAAGATGAAATATGCATTTTGAAGTTATTTTTCCCCTCCCTAAAATCATCTGTCTCAAACCTTTTTATGGTTCGCTAGTTTTAGCCTTTTCATAGGACAATCACTCTGACAAACTTCTCATGGCGAACAGTTCTTAATTTGACTGCACAGCCTTTTTTGCTTGTTTGAGAATTTAGATTTAGTATTGAATTTAGTTGTTTTTATTGTTTTACCCTTGTCCCAGACCCAGCCTTTCAAATTGAAGCTATGAAAATCCATCATACAAATATGAATGATTATATTTAAAACTACAGTAATGTAAATTAAGTGTTTCTTAGTGTACTTGTTTACCAAGAAGAAGAAGATGATGATTAATATCACTTGTCAGTAGAATATTTTGACTGAGGGTTATTTGTGTGAAAAGTGAGTTTATTATTTTGCAGAAGTCCACATGCAGGGTCAAAAGTTCCCATATTTAAAGAAACACCCATATACAGTTTGATGGCAAAAATATTCCTGCCAAATACATCTGGCTCAGCTCATGATTGACACACTCTTGAGGCACAAATAGAATATTTGTTACAATAGACATAGAGGGAGATAGAGTCTTTCCTGCTTTATTTTTAAAAGAGAGCACACATGTTTTTAATGTTACATGGTGGTAAAACTGTACTGTAAGGAAAGCTGTAATTTAGAATATAATTCATTTATTTTCCTGACCATGAATGTTTTATTCATCCTGTCACTATAGAGATTCCCAAGCCCTCTGTCTTTCCCCCTTGTGTTCACGTTGAAATTTATGAGCATGTAAAATGTGATTTTGATTATATTTCTGCACACTGCAGTGCTTGTCTCCTCCTTTCAGACCTAAATAGCTCCTTTTTAATTGACTTATTCTTCCCATTTATTAAAACATTATGTTGTGGTCGGCGTGTTTAATGCCTGTCTCTTCCTTTTTAAAGCTCCAGCAGTGTTTCACCAAACGTGTCGGTTTCCTAATTACACATTTCTTTAAAACAGATTGTCAGTTTGGATCAGTGACAGAAATCTTTCAGAATCTTTCTCCCTCTTTGTCTCTCTCGCTCTCTTTCTGGCTTATCAAACAACATAGCATGCCATGCATGTATTTCATATGTACAATTTCATATTGTCCATATTAGGTTAATAGAGCGTAATTTGCTTCGCTGTGCCCGTAATATCCCGCTCTCTTAGGAAGGCATATTTAATGTGTATTTTGCCCTCCCTGGCTTGTCTTGTTAGGGTTGATTGTTTGATTGTGTCTAACGGGCTGGCTCACCTCCACCTCAATTCAGCGCTACAGGCAATAAATACATATTTATTACTCCCTATTTCATTGCCCACGTACTTCTAAATGACTGAATTTATTCAGTCGCTTGACTGCTTTATGTAATCGAATGCTTTATGAATGCAGCAGATTAATTCATTAATTGCGACAGCCGTAATAAATTAGTGAAGTGATGTTCCTTTTATGATTGCTTTTAAAAGCCCCCTCATGTGTTCGAGCGGTGAGCATCTCATTCTGTTCGGATGTCTGAAGAGAGGCAGGTCAGGGACCTGACACAACATTTAACTGTTCACACTACTTTTTCTCTGCTTTTTGTCCATAGTTTGAATAAGGGGTCTTCAATGTTGCACAGGTTTCTGCACACCTATTAAGACTTTAGTGGTCTTGTACTGCATGGAAAACTTTATTTCAACTTAATGAATAGCTGATAGAAGAAACAGAACAGTATAATTTCAGTTACAAACAAAATGTTGGCTCTTTTCACCCATCCACAGAGCTCAAGGAGAACCAGAACGCTCTTTTCTCATGCTCTCTCTCACACACACACACACACACACACACGCAGCAGCCGGTCCTGCAAGCACCTGCTTACTAGATGTAGATATGGAATGCAGGTGGTGGAAGTTCCTTCACTGTGCCCTAGATACCAATATAACACAGATGTCATGGTGTTGTTCCAAAACCACAATCACAACATATGGTAATTGCTGCAGGATGAATTTGCTGGCCTTTTCTTTAGCAGGGGGCTGATAAAATAGAGAAGTCAGCTACCGGTGCTGCCCAGAGCAAGCGGCTGCCAAAGCCGACTCTATGAAACGTCGGTTACTCAAACAAGGCGCCATCAGGTAAACCCATTAGCACTGCTGATAGCCGTAGCTATACCAATGTCAAGTGTTTTGGGGGCGAGTTATTCAACAGCTGCGCTCTTCATAGACGTTAGTGGATTGTTTGTAATTCTCTGAGTGCCCACTCTGGACTTTCCTCCTCACATGGGCCTCTCTGTGGTGTGAATTTTAATATGTAGTACACGGTCGCTTGATCTGTTTACCTGAGGTCTTGGAGATCAGGGCAGAGGGAATGATGTGTGTGGTGGGTGGAAAAGTTATCAGCGGTGAGTTATAGCGTGTATGTCTGCATTTATGTATGCGTGTATAAGTATTCCCTCCTGAATGAGGCAAAAACAACCATACAGACATGTAATGACTTTATGTACATGATTGAATTCGCAGTGTCAAAGAATTAAAAATGTGTTATGCGAAAAATAGGATCATAAATATAAATGAAGCAGACATGTTCTCAGTGAGCTGTGATCAGTTTACTGCATCCAGCTCTTGACTAAAAGTGTTTGTTGCATTGCCAAATATTTGGGTTAGGTGAGAAACTATTTGTATGTTGTGAATTCAGGAAATGCTTGGGATGTTTGCGCGTGATTTGTCACATCTTGTTCTCGTATAGACTGTGGGGGGGGAAAAAAAAACTTCATTTATGTTGTCCAGATTGAACTTGTTCATAATTTAATCAGAGTGATTTTTGGTCATTTTTTATTCAAATTAGTAGTGGAAGCATCTATTTGCATAAAAGCCTTTCTTGCACTTTCCTCATCTGTATTACTGATAACGTAACCTTGGCTTATTTAAATGAGCAGAATTCATATATTTATATATAGTCACAGTTCAGCATTGGACTCATAAAGACAGTGACAGTTACACCAACTGACCCAAAACTCTTTCCCACTGAACCCAGTCCATCAAGCCATCCTTACTATTGAGTGTCCTTATGTAAATAAAATGCATATTGTATTATCTGGATTTAGGGATTTAGATAGTCTAGATGCACTGGATGCCAGCTCTCTCTCTCTAGTTACATATGTAGAGAAGTTGTTGATTTTCTCAGCCTGGGTGGAAGCGGTGCGGTTTTGCCTTTGAACAGATGAATTCTGCCATTATTCATCCTCACCTCCTGAGCCTGCTGGTGGAAATTGAAAATGAGTGCTGTTTTCTGCTTCTCTAGTCAGTAGTTTTGCGGCTCAGAGTATGAACGCACACACACATACATTGTATTGAGAGCCTGAAGTGAATGCTCCCCTTCAAAGTATCTGAGTACTGGAATTCTCAAAAAGGGCTCTCTTGTGATTTTATGGCGCCACCATCTGGTCATCAGAGGGTCAGGTGAAAAAAAAGGAACTGGAAAATAAAATTTTTCAACCAAACAGCAGAATCCATTGTTAAAAAAACAACTGAAATTTGGCTTTATGATCCTTAAATAAATAAATGTTTACCATTTTACACATTTTGTAATTGCATATGCTGAATGAATATGTGTGTGTGAGTTTAATTGATAGAGACGCATGTATAAATGTAATTTTACTTAGCCATTACACAGTGTTAAAGGACAACATATTTTGTAAAAAAGAAAAAAGAAAAAAAAGAAAAGTATTAATCTGTGATGTTTCGATGTCTATAAGCTTTGGGTTTGTCTCAATTAATATTTTAAGGATAATTTTGTTTGTCAAAGTCATAAATTATTCAACTGCCTTCATGCTTAATTTTTTTTCTAATAATTGTACGTTTTTGTATGATTGACGTCATACGAATTCATACGAAATCACCATCTCATAACAAAAGCTATGTTTTCCTGTGAGATCTGGTTGAAAACTTCACATCCCTTCATTGAACCACTAACCAATTAGCATGTGTAAAATTATAACAAAGAGGTAGTTGACAAACATATTTTGTTAAATATAAAAATCCTCATCTGCGATCGCAGATTCTCATCAATAATCATCATGAATCATAGTGTGTGATGTTACTGAAAGCAAGAGAAAAATGATCGTGGAAAAAATCTTGCTTATTTAGTCTCAACTCCGACAGCTGCCTTTCTCGCTCTCATTTCACCCATGACTGAGGGATGTTCATGGACTATTTCTTAATTCCCCCTCTCTGAGACAGCGTAAAGCTGTGGACTGCACGCTTACGTGCATCTGCTGGTCTGGGAGTAATTGGTTCAATACACATATTGATCAGATGAGTATGAAAATGCCATCAGAATGTCAGTTGTTAAGTTTATTGATTAAGCCGTAAAGTCTTGGAATCATTTGAAGGAGTTCTTGTTTTCCCGCTCTGCCATGGCTACATTGTTGGGTAAATTATACCAGCTCTTAATGAAGGAGAGCATAAATAAACATGTGGAAGGAGAGCTCAGGTTGGTCTGATGTATTGACTGCATGAAATGAGATCAGTGAATGGAGGTGTTTGCTCATCAGAGAGTGTAATTCTGAAGGGACGGCAGCCATGCTTAAGGATATCGGAGCTTGCATCACATAATAGGCAACAGGAACTGGTCTTGATGTGTATTAAGGTCTCCAGTCTCTGAATGACTTTCTCTCACTGCTAGAGGGACATAGTCTCTCTCATGTCTTTTCTCTCAATCTCTCTTTCTCTACAGCTTCTCCAAATACACACAGAGGGATCAAGGTTAGCAGAGAAAAAGGGGAATGAAAAAAGTGAGAGAAATCGATTGATTTTCTTTCTGTCCAAAGGCCTCTTTTGTGATGCTCAAGTTCCCTGGTTACATTTTCTTTATCATGTTCCCAGAAAAACAAACTTTAAAGCTTAAGGAATGGTTGCCTCGTAAACATAGCCAACATACATCTCATATACAGTTAATAATGAAACAAATTTTTGGATATTATTGGTTGAATGCTTAACCAGAGCCTCTCCTTAACACACTGAATGTTGTTATGAATCTTGATTAGAGTGAAAATTGACTGTTTTTAACAAATGGGTATGAATATGTATAAATCCAGATATTCATAAAGAATATGAAAAAATCTGTATATTTTTAAACCTGATAGGTAAAAAATATATATATCTGTGCTCTGATGTTGTTTTTAAGAATTGTTTTATTAAAATTCAGCATTAAGTTTAAAATTAAAACATACTTTATGTATCTTATGTAATGGTTTTTAATCTTTTTTTATTTTTTATTCATTTAACATTGCATTTCTTATCTGACTATTTTTATGGTAAATTTTGATTGCTTGTTAATTATATTAATTGTTAATTACAAAAACAAACTGGCAGATTTAGCAGAGCAAAACTGTGCATTTGAGAGATGAAACAAAGTTTCTCTTTTGCTCTGTGATTACTATGCATGTGTGCGAGAGAGAGAGAGAGAGAGAGAGAGAGAGAGAGAGAGAGAGAGAGAGAGAGAGAGAGCAAGAGAGATACTGAGAAATCGTAGATCTGTTCAGTTTACTGAAATAAAATCTAGACAGACTTGTGGTGGTTTGTACATGCGTCCTGCTAAGCATAAATTTGGAAGCGTACTTAAGAGTGAGAGCTGAGAGTTTCTCTGTCATCATCTGTGGTAGCCGTCCTGCTTGTGTTTTCTCAGCTGAGTGTTTAGTTTGAAGAGCTCTGGGCGCTTCCTCGACCACATGTTTGTGCTTCAGAGTGCCCCCTTCTCTCCTCCAGCACTCATTCAGGACAGTAGTCTCAAATAAAGCCTGCTCTTCTTTTACATAATTGAATGGGCAGCAAACCCTCCCTCCTCTTAAATGTGTTTGCTTTCATTTGACTGAAACGCATATAGATGCTTCTGTAAACCCAACCGCAACTGGACCTCTGTTACCTTGAGGATTGGATCCTTCTGTAATGATAAATATATGTGCTCCATTTTTCCCACTCAAAATATGGTCTCGACACTCATTTTCTCTTCCCAGTCCACAAAAATGAAAATTTTCCTTCTAGGAAGCGGCCTTTGATGTGTAGTATTCTGTTTGATTTGCCCATTTTAAATTATGTGTGAATTATTTACACAAGCTGTTATGGTGTCTCCAGCAACAGTGTGTATATTGTTCCAGTGAGTTAGAGTTCACAGCATGCTTCTGAATCCTGACTTTGTTGCAAAGCAAGGTGCAGAATTGGCTAATGTCTCTTCCCTGGAAAAAAAACAAATGGTTTTCAGCAAAAAGAAGCAGCAGTGTTAAACCAGTAGATGGATCTCACATATAAGACTGTTAGATAGTTCAAACAAACTTAGTGAACTACTGTATGTTGTGCTATTTTTTTCTTGTCTTTCTACAGTAACTTTAGTCAAGCACATCAATTGTTCTAACAAAAAAAAAAATATCACACCTACAGCTATAGCATGATGCAAATAAACTGGATATTTGCTTAACTGTAAAAAAAAAAAAAAAAAAAAAAAACAATTATTTTTTTTACTCTAACGTAACCTAATTCTGTCTTCATTTACAGCAACAACAAAAACTGTGTTACTCTAAAGAAAACAGCTAGCCAGTTTAATGTTACTGGTTAGAAATTGGGAGCGAGAACGAATTGAGTCACAGAAAGAATATAATATTGTCTGAATAAACTCACATCCCTTGTTTAAAGTGACAATGTTAAAAGAGTTGCATATTTATCAATGAGCACCATTTACATGATATTCTCTTCCAATTTGATGAATAAACCATTGTATTTACACTTGACCTGACCTGTACTTTAGACCCCTGAGTACCACTATTGTGTAGCAACCACATGAACAGCAGAAGATTCAGTTTTTCTCTGAAGACATGTTGCCAGGAGTTTGGACTTTTAATACATGCATTGTTTACAGCAGCAGTTTGTCATTTTGTTCTTTAAAACAATTAAAGTTGACAATTCACTAGCGCAATGTCACAACTAGAAGAGTATAGTGACACTCATAGTGAGAATCTCAGATCGGTCAGCATCATGTCTCATAACGTTTCCGTGTGGATGTTTAGAGTGAGAGTGAGAAAAAAACAAGAGTATCTGAAGGCGGCAGAGACACAGTCAGATGAAATAATCATAGCTGTACGACACTGTGAGTGTGAAGTGGGAGGAAAGAGCCTGTCACCTCCTGCTGCTAGGCCTTTAATATTCACACAACCCCACCCGTCACATCCTCCCTTTAGGTGGGAAGAGAAAGAACCACAGCAGTGCAGCAGAGAAAGAGTGTTACTTCTATAGAAAAAAGTCCCAAAAAAAACAAATACACTATTTTATACTATCTATCTATCTATTTATCTATCTATCTGTCTATCATCAAGTTCTCTCCTGTCCTTCCTTCACATTTGTTCCTTCTTCCCCACTTCAATCCCTTCACCCTTTCTTTCCTCAACTCAGTTCACTCAGAATCATCATATGAAAAATATAAGGTTATATGCTAGTGCAAGTGAATTAACAGTCTAATGTTGGTCTAATGTCCAGAGAATAGACCAAATAGACCAAAAGGTAATACAAGTTGGAGAGTTTAGAGATACTTTGACTACGGCAGAGGGTGTGCCCTTTCCCAGGATCTTCATCCAAATTACCTCCTGTTTCTCAACAAGGTGCGAACACCCCAGATCTATGACCCTAGTCAATGCAAATTCCAAATTGTTATTTAATGCCTCCATTTGGAGAATGTTTATGTTGGTCTGAGTACTTAAGGAAGGGCTGCGAAAGGTTCAGGGCGATTCTGTAACCAGATCAGACCATAATGCTGAGTGTCTTCCACTCAGCATTATGTATTTTTCTGATGTCAGGTATGCATCTTTTACTCTTTATTTCTGAGCATTTGATGTTTTGTATTGATTGTCTTTGAATTATGTATTTGGCATGATACATTTACCCAACTAATAATAAAATGTTACATTTGATTTTATTCTGGCTTGCTCTGAAATGATTGACTCTAGTAGATTACGTTGTATCCATTGTTACCACAAAGATGTGTCAGGTTAGTAACAGGCTAAAGTCCAGTTTTGAGTGGAACATAGGGCACGCCAACCAGATTTTAGAGTTCCGACTAACTTTTGGCACTGGTTCAAGTGTACTTACTTTTTTTTTTTTTTTAATTCTATTCATCAAAGAATCCTAAAAAAAAAATTTACACAACTGTTTTCAACATTGATAATAATAAGAAATATTTCCTGAGCAGAAAATCAGCATATTAGAATGATTTCTGAAGGATCATGTGACACTGAAGACTGGAGAATTAATGCTAAAAAATTCAGCTTTGCCATCACAGGAATAGATTACATTTTATAATATATTCAAATAGAAAACAGTTATTTTAAATTGTAATATTTTTAATCAAATAAATACAGTCTTGGTTAGCATAAGAGACTTCTTTTAAAAGCATTAAAAAATCTTACCTATCCCAAACTTTTGAACAATATATATTACTTTCAAAACGTTTCATACAGTATTTCCTTCATAGTCTAAAAAAAAATAAAAAATTTAATTGGCCATTTGTAAATGTTATGATATTCCCATAAGCACACAATAATGATCTTTTCTCTAATTATCTAACTACATAAAATGCATGTGGGGGTTCTCCTTTGTTGTCTGTGCTTTGTTCTAAGCTACTATTATTAAAATCCCAAGACAAAAAAAAAAAAAAACGCATTAACTGGAATATAAATTAGCTTCAAACTCAAAAGCTGCTATATTAGTAATACCACCCACAATTCAATGTTTTATTCTCTGCATAACTTACTCTATAAATAAGAGCTTTGTATTCCGTGGCAATGTATGGAGACACCACTAGATACCCAAATATCATAGGAGTTATTTGGGAAGTATTCAGTTTGCCCTTGATAAATGATGTGCTCTTCCTGTTAGGGTCTGCCCTCCCACAATTTAGTAAATAAATAGCATTGTAATGTTCCAGCATTCCAGCCCCTTCTTTTAGGTTAAATCTAAACTTCTCCATTAGGAGCAAAGTCTGTGAGCCTTTGAAGATAATTAGCAAATGCGGTGGAATGCCGGCGATGCTTGGCAGGTGCGTTTGATCAGTTCCATCAGGCGAAATGAGTGCTGACAGGGGTGGGGTAATGGGGGAGGGGATGGAGAGGTTACAGGAAAAGGGGGAGAGGTACACACTTTTCATTTAACACCAGCAAAAAAAAAAAAAGACTTTTGACAATGTTTGGATTAAATGACTTTGTTTTCTCTGTGTGTTTGCATATAGCTTGTGGGATCCTTGTCATGTTGTTTCTGTGTTTGTATATAAAAGTTTTGATGAAAGTCTTGTCATTTCTATACATACATTATCATTCAAAAGTTTGGAGTCTGTAAGATTTTTTCATGTATTGAAAGTCACTTATGCTCACCAAGGTTGCATTTATTTAAACATGAAATACATTAAAAATACAGTAATATTGTGAAATATTATTGTAATTTAAAATAACTGTTTTCTATTTTAACATTTTAATATGTAATTTATTCCTGTGATGGCAAAGTTTTCAAAATTTTCAGCAGCCATTACTCCAGACTTCAGTGTCACATGATCCTTCAGAAATCATTAGGGCTCAGGAAACATTTATTATTATCAATGTTGAAAACAGTTGCTGCTTATAAAAGTCTTTACTGTCACTTTTGATCAATTTATGCATCCATGCTGAATAAAAGTATTAATTTCTTTAAAAAAAAAAAAAAAAAAAAACTGACCCCAAACTTTTGAACGGAAGTGTATATAAATGGCATTACATGACTACAGTAAAAATGAAGTTGTTTTGGACAAATATTGAAGTTTTAGGTTTCCTCAAAAAAAGTTAATCTTCTTCTGAACATTTTTTCATATAAACGTGAAGTGATTTTTGTTATACTCAGAATACTGTATGAGGAAAGTCCCTGTGAAAGTCATTAAAATATTCTCTTTAATTGTGATGGCGATTACCACTGCACTGTTTACCGTCTGTAAGTATGCGTTTGATCTACATGTTGTCCTGATTTAAAATACGACAAAAGTATGACATTTCATAACCATTAGAGGATCCGTGAGGTGTGATTAATAGTTTGCGAATAGATCGAATAGTTGTGAGTTATTTTTCAGCAGTGACACAGATACACAATGGAGCCCAATTAAATGAGTTACAATATGCGAGAGCTCATTTGAAGATGCCAAGAGCATAGTTAATATATAAATGCTAATATTTGAAAGTCAAATTTAAGTTGAAAGGGCCTGTAATAACTGTTAATTAACTCTTGTTTTCTTTCTCACACACCCCTCGACAAAGTTGAACCGACTGAAAGATTCACAAGGCTTCTCTTTAACATTTCGGACCACAAAGCTAAATTTCAAAGCATCAGGCTCTGCCTTTGAAGTGGGGTATTCTCTGTAGATTAGATATTATTTTAAGATCCCTTTGTTTAAAAATTCATTTTTATTATCCCTGCATGAAATGCAGGGGCAATTCCCTACATAGCCGACCATCAGTGCAATTAACATCTTCGATCGAGACTGCATTCCTGATAATTAATACAGACTTTGGGGCTCCCTTGTGATCGCTCGCAGGGGTTTGATTCTTCTGCAGCAACCATTCATTTGCAGAATGAGATTCATCCTAATGAAAATGGAATGTGAAACTTTAATGAACATGACTGCCATGTCATAATAATAAAGACTTTGAAACAACACCGGCCTTCCACGCTGGCTGTCTGAACCCGTGTAGCTACATCGTGCCAATTAAGTGTGATGATAAAAATTAACACTTGTGGGTGTTCGGCAAACACACGGCCCGAACGAGGCTGTAAACAACTGTTTCGCAGGAGATTGTCATTACCGCCGTCTGTGTGCTGAGCAGAGTGATGACGGTGGGTGTCTGTTTTTTTTTTTTGTTGTTTTTTTCCATCAGTGCTGTTTGATCCATCAAGCTCTTCTTGTTTTAATTAATGTTGTATTAATATGTATACTAAATGCATGTTCGCACTTGAGGATTGGAATGATTAGAGAAACACATTTGCTCTTTTGAGATCAGAAAGGCAGAATTAACAATTTGTGTGCACTTGATGGATGTGAAGTTTTCACGACTTGATATTTCGTTTGCACTTCAACGTCCTGCGTTCCTGAAGTCTTTGGCAGAATGCATGTCGTAACGCAACACGATAGTGCTTGTTTTATTGATCTTGCCGCAATGTCTTCTTTTTTAGTTCAACACAACAGTCCCACACTTTTGGACCTTGTCAGCTTTTGTGCTTTTGGTTTGGATCTAAAAACAAGGGAAGTGTTTTAGAGGCAACCATTTAAAGCTCTGTCTCTGTGTGTAAATGCAGGGTAAGCCCACACATGGGAGTCCTCTAAGTGTTTTAAGGACATCCTTGAACATGGAGCTGCGTTTGATGAAGAAACAGAAGATCCAGAGCATGAACAAATCAACTGTTCCCAGAGGAGTACATCTCAGCTGTCTACAAAACACTGGTCCTGAGACAGTTTGAGCTGAATAGCGCTGTAGTCTTTTACAGCTGCTAGAAAAGTCCTCCAACTGTTTCATGATCAGTCAGATGTGCATAGTGAGTCCACTGTCCCAGGCTAGGGGTAAAGTCAGATCTTTCAGCAAGGGAGAGCCACAGACACAACATATTCATCTGCACATCACTCAGATAAAATGGTCCAGTAGACCCCAAAGGTTTTTTTTCAGATTTTTTTTTTTTTTTAAGTATCGTTCTGCAGAGAAGATGCTGTTAGAAGGGGTCATAATGTGTATTCTGTCTACATAAGGACTTAATGATCCACCGAGGATGATCGATTGCAGCAAGGATCTGACAGCCGAAAAAGAAAAAAAGCACAACCTTATAGCCGTCTCATCAGCTATGATATTGGTTTACATTTGCCATAGAGAATATCCCTTTCTGTCAAAATGTCATTACTATAGTTATTTTTACTGACCAAATGGTGTGACATCAAGTGCAACGACCAAGTGTGATTTTATACAGCAGTTAAATAAGAAGTTAATATTGAGTAATTTGCAGATTACACAATATTATTACCAGTTATGTGGTGTGGTTTTGTTCCGGCTACAAAAGTTTAAAATCAAATCAAATCATAATCAACCGTTATAGCCTTCTCTGTGCAGACACAGTAGTGTTGTTTCAATCCTGAATGAATCAGGCTGCGTCCGAAATCAAATACTTCCCTACTATATAGGTGAAAAAGTTTGTGACGAAAGAAGTATGTCCAAATTCACAGTACTCATAAAAGAGTAGGCAAAAAGTCCCCAAATGACCTACTACCAACGAGATTCCGAACTGTGCATATGATGGACACTTTACTATCCCATAAGGCCACGGGAGAGGATTTGTGAATGGCAGTAAAGCGATGCAACTGGCGCTGGTAAATCACATGATAATGACAACATGGCGAATTTGCTGTAAAAAATAAATTTGTAAAATAACAGAAAAAGTACTGGCAGCTCATTACCCAGACATTATCCAGTAATTTTATGGACATTTCCAACCCAAAACATAACGCAAACACAAAATTCTAAATACAGGTAAAACACCTGTAAAAAATAAATACAGAAAATTCTGTTAAATTAATACAGTACATTGTGCCCTATTTTTACAGATTTTTTTAGTGTAGTGTGTCCAATTACATTCATACTACCCATATTCAGTTTATACATATAAAATAAGTACTTAGAGTATGCGATTTCAGATGCAACCTCAGTGTTTTTGATCAAATTGAATTATTTCCAATTTCTGCCCCCTATTGGAAATCATGTAACCTGCAGAAAGAATGACTGAAAAATCCCAGATATTAGAATCTTAATGTCTTTTTCGATTTTATACTGTAAGATGTGTCTATTGCCAAATTACAACAGTTTTATAGTAGTAACAATAATTAATTTTGGCTTAGTTACCATGGTATTTTATTTATCATTTCTACACATGATCAGATATCATAAAATTCATATAATGAAATAAAATTAAAGAATTCATTCATTAATTTTTTTATTTCCTTAATAGCTTACATGAAAGTCCATATAAAGAGCATGGAGACCAGTAAGTGGATAAAAAAAAATGTTGCCTGTAATGTAAACCAGTAATTAGAAATCTTGATAAAAGCTCTCTATGGACACTGCTCTAGATCATGTTGAGATGTGTTCATTGATGCTCTTATGCACCAGATGTTGCTGTTTTATCGGAACAGAATTATAATATGAATGTGTCATTTTCCTGTGGTTCCATATAAATGCTAATTTGGAAACCGAGAGTTTCTGAACCACACATAGGCAGCAATGTCATTGCACCTTTTGAGGTCCAGAAAAGACATCGTTAAAATAGTCAACGTGACTATTTTACTTTTTGTGCGCAAAAAAAATAAAATAACGACTTTATTTAACAATTTGAACTGTCGTCATACGCAGTTGACATAGTGAACACAGTGCAGAGCTTTCGCCTTCTACGTCAGAACGGCGACTCATTATTGGCCGGCTCCTGCGTCAGCATCACACGCATGTGCCTGTAGTCACATGGACTATTTTAACAATGTCTTTAATACCTTTCTGGATGTCAAAAAGTGCAATGACGTTGCTGCCTATGTGCGGTTCAGAAACTCTCGGATTTCATCAAAAAGATCTTCATTTGTGTTCCGAAGATGAACGAAGGTCTTACTGGTTTGGGACAACATGAGGGTCAGCACTTAATGACAGAAATTTCATTTTTGGGTGAACTAACCCTTTAATACAAAAATCCTACAGTAGCTATATAGCTCACTAAGTCAGAAACAGATCCTTATGCTGAATAAATAAAAGATGGCAAAAAGTTCTATCAGAGTTAATTCCACTCCACTCAATTATACAAAGGCCCACGTATTGGAAAGTTTGAGCTGAGGACGATTCTAATAAATCTGCGCTTTAACACAGGGCATTTAATATCAGCGCTTCTTAATGGGGTCTTGGTGTTGAATTATCTATGGGGCCTCTGTGATTCTAGAAGGACCATCAAACCCCTGAACTTGAGAGCTCTGTCTTGTAATTGAATAATACATTACATGTGGCAATTATTTTCGTTAGAGCTAGACGGAGAAATCAATAACCAGGGGATCAGATCAGTGGCTGCTGTGCTCTTGTCTTTCCCCCCTTGTGGCCAATTACATCATCACAGCCCTAAACACCTGTGCTGCGTCCGTGTGTCGACGGCTGGATCCAGAGGAATGTCAAATGAACACTGTTGTTCGGTAGGATAGAGAAGTGAACAGGTGAAAAAGACTTCTTTTTGAATGGCGATGCATTGTCACCGTTTTTTTTTTTTTTTTTTAATTTGTTTTGTTTTAGCACAGATTGCACAAAAGCTAGGCAGGTAACATAACCGATAGAGACGTCAGACAAATTCAGGGTGAACAGGGGAGTTGTGTATTTATTTATTTATTTATTTTTTTGGTTGGAGAGATAATAGATGCTAGTTGCAAGGATCAACCTGGAGTGATAAATTATGCAAGTGTGTTTAGCTCCAGGCAGTATTCCCCACGACATACAGCTATTTGATTAAGTGGGTTTAAAAAGGTCTTGTATAATGAACTACTGCCTTTATGTACACTGGCATATATAAACAACACATCAGTCAAGTATCACTCAGCACGGTGGAACGATTCTGTCCAGCCAGACAAACAAATGCAATTTACGGTTGTCTAGAATATTCACAGCCTTTAAAAAGGTGGATATCAGGTCTCATTAAATGTAGATGCAGCTTGTGGCTGAAGAAAACACTGGCTACATCAAAGGCTCTGTTACATGAATACTAATAAAGGTTTGGGCTATACTCAGACTCCACACAGCCATCAGCACTGCTTTCTGCCTGTTCATATTTTGCTGTGATGTTTAATTAGTAATGTGTAGTATTGGTATTAAGTTATCATGATTGACCACTAGGTGTTTGATTTTACTGCAATAATTTAACCATGTTTGTTGGTTTTACTCTTAACAGAAATCATTTCCATAACAAATGAGATGAGTCCAGACTGATGGCAATAACATCAACTGGAAAAAAGACTATAGAATACAGAGCCCAGCACATGACATGTGAAGTAAAAACTAAACATTTTGGCTACAAATTAAGAACTAGTTCCCATGACTTATTAATTTGTGGCCACGTTTATTATATTGTTGATACTCTGAGTTAGTTATATTGTGGCCATGTTGTAATAATTTGTTCCCCCAATTTAGTTAAATCATGGCCACTTTGTACTATTTCATTCCCTCGTTTAAATTTAGTTAAATCTTGGTCACGCATGTCATGTTATGTAATCAGAAACCAGAATGAGTAGAAACATTCATATAATTGTCATTGGTTGTAAACTTTCAACGTTTCTAGTTAAAGACATAGTTCGCCCAAAAATGAAAATGAATTTACTCACACTCATGTTGTTTTTGTGTGACTTTCTTTTGCCTAGTAAACACAAAAAGTTTCTCATACTGTTTTCCTTGAAAATAATGAATGAATGGACTGAATCGACTGAAGCTTTTGAACTTCTAAAGCACCATAAACATGATCCATATACAACTTGTGCTCTATATTTCAAGTCTTTTGAAGCCATACACTCTTAAAAATAAAGGTTCCAAAAGGGAGTTTTCCTTAGTGTGAAGAACATTTTAATCAAATCTAAAGAACCTTTTTCTACTATAAAGAACCTTTCATGCAATGGAAAGTTTCAATGGATGTTAAAGGTTCTTCATGGAACAATATATGTCAATAAAGAACCTTTATTTTTGTGAGTGTATAGATTTCTGTGAGGAACTTAAATTCACATAATTATTCGCTGATAAGCTTCCCCTTCACTAAGCTGTTCACCTCTGTGACCAGATCAACTAATTCACTGAAAAGATCCAACTTGATTCGTTCAGAAATCAGATATTGCGAATTGCCTCATGAACTTACAAAGAAAAGCTAGGTTGGATATTGAGATCTTTTGTGAAAAATGGCTTTCAGTCTGTTCATCACACAAAGCTTGTATTAACTTTAAAAGACTTAGTATTTGAATGAATCAAAAAAAAAAAAAAAGCTTCAGCCCAATAGTATGAAAAAGCATATGGAAAAAATATGCTCAATTGTCTTCCTTTGTGCTCCATGAGAGAAAAAAAGTCATTACTGAAAAGAAAAAACATTAGGCCTACTGGGTTGTCCATGTTTTTTAACTTAGTATTTAGAGCGTATAGGTTTCAGTGAGCGACCCGGTACAAAGAGCTGCAGAGGAACACAAGAACAGAGACTCCATCCACGCTGCAGGACAGAGAAATCTGCCCTGGACCAGAGTGTCAAACAGATGAGAGAAAAGGGCCTCATGAAATAAAGATCATTTTCTCAATCTTACCGTAGCATGGCGCTGAAGTACAGAGAAGAGAGAAAGAAAGTGGCACTGGGGTGAGTTTTACAGAAGGTTAAAATATCCACAGGCTACTCCAATGAAGACATGCACTAAAGGAGCTCACATCAAAAGAAACCTGTGTTTTTTCTCCTATTCTGTGTGGTGTCTTTCCATATTTTATGAACAAAGGCTTTACAGGCCTGCTGTTCTCTCAGCTGATGCATGAGCACAAGCCTCTGTACAACTCTTCCTGAAATAAAAAACGTTTTTTTTTTCCTTTCTTTCTTTCTTTTTTTTGAACCCTGTGTTTGTAGAATCCCAATTGTTTAAGCAGCGATGAGGAACTGTACTAATAAGTGGACATCTCTAGCCAGCCTGAAGGGCAGATCTGGTATCTCCACATAAAAGACCCCAAATGACCTATGGTTGCAGGGCCTTTAAAGACACAGATGACAATCAAAAGGACAAATGTGACTGGCTGTGGCACGGGAGCAATACAGGCCCCGCAGTTCTGTGAAGTCTTTGACCTGAAAGTTCAAAGCCCGCAATGGACCTTTGGACCTCCCTCTGAGAGCCCCAGACAAAGGCTTTGTTCATACTAAAGCAAAAAACACCGGCATTGTTCCCTTTGAGCCAAGCAGCACCTGTAGAAAGTGGAGAAACCATGCTGACAGCGAGAAGAACAGGAGCACAAAGCGGCATTTCATCTGGTGGGATGTGAAATTACATTTCAGAGCTTCCTGACAGATGCATATTTTCTTCTTTTCTGTAAATGATTCTGAAAGAGCCCAGCGGTTGAGCGGTTGTTGCTCTCAAAGAGTGAGTGATGTGTTGTTTTTGTAAATGATGAGATGCATTTTTTGAGGTCTATCTCTGCTCTTCATGTACATTCAGGATAATATATTCCCTTGAGGGTTAGTTTGACGGCATGAGATTAGAAAACATAAAAACATAAATTATCTTGAAAATCAAGACATTTGTCCACTGAAAAGTTAGTCATTGGTCTAGTTTGACATCTATGGTGTTGGACATTAATTCTGGGATCTGTCAAAGGAATGTCAATTCATCAAAATACATGTCAGAATAAAACCCATTAATAGTAGATCATCAAATCCTAAGGAATATTCTCATATACAGTATATAGGGCAAAAAAAATATATATATATATATATATATATATATATATATATATATATATATATATATATATACAGGTGCATCTAAATAAATTAGAATGTCGTAGAAAAGTTCATTTATTTCAGTAATTCAACTCAAATTGTGGAACTCGTGTATTAAATAAATTCAGTGCACACAGACTGAAGTACTTTAAGCCTTTGGTTCTTTTAATTGTGATGATTTTGATTCACATTTAACAAAAACCCACCAATTCACTATCTCAATAAATTAGAATACTTCATAAGATCAATAAAAAAAAGGATATTTTAAACAGAAATGTCAGGCTTCTGAAAAGTGTTCATTTCTATGCACTCAATACTTGGTTGGGCCTCCTTTTGCATGAATTACTGCATCAATGCGGCGTGGCATGGAGGCAATCAGCCTGTGGCACTGCTCAGGTGTAATGGAAGCCCAGGTTGCTTTGACAGTGGCTTTCAGGTCATCTGCATTGTTGGGTCTGGTGTCTCTCATCTTCCTCTTGACAATACCCCATAGATTCTCTATGGGGTTCAGGTCTGGTGAGTTTGCTGGCCAATCAAGCACAGTAACACCATGGTCATTGAACTAGCTTTTGGTACCTTTGGCAGTGTGGGCAGGTGCCAAATCCTGCTGGAAAATGAAATCAGCATCTCCATAAAGCTTGTCAGCAGAAGGAAGCATGAAGTGCTCTAAAATTCCCTGGTAGATGGCTGCGTTGACTCTGGACTTGATGAAACACAGTGGACCAACACCAGCAGAAGACATGGCACCCAAAATCATCACCGACTGAGGAAATTTCACACTGGACTTCAAGCAAGTTGGATTCTGTGCCTCTCCACTCTTCCTCCAGACTCTGGGACCTTGATTTCCAAATGAAATGCAAAATTTACTTTCATCTGAAAAGAGGACTTTGGACCACTGAGCCACAGTCCAGTTCTTTTTCTCCTTAGCCCAGGTAAGACGCTTCTGACGTTGTCTTTGGTTCAGAAGTGGCTTAGTACATGGAATGTGACAGTTGTAGCCCATTTCCTGAAGACGTCTGTGTGTGGTGGCTCTTGATGCACTGACTCCAGCTTCAGTCCACTCCTTTTGAAGCGCTCCTAAGTTCTTAAATCGGCTTCGCCTGACAATCTTCTCAAGCCTGCGGTCATTCCTTTCACTTGTACACCTTTTCCTACCACACTTTTTCCTTCCAGTCAACTTTCCATGAATATGCTTTGGCACAGCACTCTGCGAACAGCCAGCTCTTTCAGCATTGACCCTCTGTGGCTTACCCTCATTGTAGAGGGTCTTGATGATCATCTTCTGGACAACTGTCAAGTCAGCAAACTTCCCCATGACTGCTGTTGGGATTACTGACCTAAACCCAGTATTTATACCCTGAGAATGGTAATTTAATAGAACTTGAAATTAAATATTCTAATAATTTGTGATACTGATTTTTTTATTTTGATGAGCAGCAAGCTGTGATCATCAAAATGAAAACAAAAAAGTCTGGAAATATTTTACTTTGTGTCTAATAAATCTAGAATATATTTAAGTTTTACTTTTTGAATTAAATGACAAAAAAAAAAAAAAAAAAAAAAAAACTTTTTCATGATATTCTAATTTATTGAGATGCACCTGTGTGTGTGTGTGTGTGTGTGTGTGTGTATGTATATGTACATATATATATATATATATATATCAATGGCCAATTTATTAGGTACACCTGTTAAACTGCTTGTTAACGCAAGTATCTAACCAGCCAATTACATGGCAGCAACTCAGTGCATTTAGGCATGTAGATTTGGTCAAGACGATCTGCTGAAGTTCAAACTGGGTATCAGAATGGGAAAGAAAAGTGACTTTGAACATGGCATGGTTGTTGGTGCCAGAAAGGCTGGTCTGAGTATTTCAGAAACTGCTGATCTACTGGGATTTTCACGCACAACCATCTCTAGGGTTTACAAAGAATAGTTTAAAAAAGTGAAAATATCCAGTGAGTAGTTGTTCTGTGGGCAAAAATACCTTGTTGATGCCAGAGGTCAAAAGAGAATGGTTTGAGCTGATAGAAAGGCAACAGTAACTCAAATATCTACTCGTTACAACAGAGGTCTGCAGAAGAGCATCTCTGAACACACAACACGTCGAATCTTGAAGCAGATGGGCTACAGCAGCAGAAGACCACACTGGGTGCCACTCCTGTCAGCTAAGAACAGGAAATTGAGGCTACAATTCGCACAGGCTTACCAAAATTGGATGATAGAAGATTGGAAAAACATTAACTGGTCTCAATTTCTGACCATGTCCATCCCTTTATGACCAAAGTGTACCCATCGTCTAATGGCTACTTCCAGCAGGACAACACGATGTCACAAAGCTCAAATCATGTCAAACTGGTTTCTTGAACATGACAATGGGCCTCTTTCATGAAACACAAGTAGAAAAATTTTTGTTCGTAAAGCCGTTCTGAAATAAATTTTTTGGATTCATGAAAATATATTTTTTCAAAATATATTTTCATAATAATATTTCACAAGATTGTTTGCCCTGTCTTTTTTTGTTTTTTGTTTGTTTGTTTTAATGTAGCTGAGAGTTAAAAAAAAATTTCACTGTCACTTTTTATCCAGCCATCCAGTAACATTTTTATATTCAGTAATATTCTTCAAAAATGAGATACTAGTAACATGTTACTGCTGTGGATATTTCAAATCATAGCAAGCGTCTCAGCTGGAAAAACGCTGCGCCTCCAAAGCACTCAGCGCCACCAGCTTGCCGTTTTCAGAAGAGTACCAGGCATTTTTTTAGCTGGCTAAGAACGCTTTGGTGTTGGAATGGGAGATTCGCATCATGGATGTGCAGCTGACAAATCTGCAGTAACTGCGTGATCATATGTTTGTCAGTATGGACCAAAATCTCTGAGGAATGTTTCGAGCACCTCTTGCCACAATGCCACAAAGAATTAAGGCAGTTCTGTATATTAAAACATTTTATGAGCAATATCACACGATTAGCCAACACAGCGTGCTGATATAAAGCCATATTGCATGACTATGAGTGTAATATTGCATTTATACAACAGCTCAATGACACAAGTGAGTAAATAAATAAGAAACAAGTACAGAGTGTCATTAAAAACCCTCTTTTGTGCAAAACTACTTCCTTCTGCCACAGATTCAAATCTCAAGTTGACTGTATAACAGTTGTGACCACACCTCCGTTACTAATGCTAAAACGTCACTTTAGAACTAGTAACGAAGGAACGTTGAGTCGCTTCATTGAAGTAACTTTCTCTGAAGTCGAAATCGCAATCACTAACGGACCCTTTCTCAATACCAAATACTGCATATTATTTAAAAAAATAATATTTATTGAACAGTAATATTTAAATGAACAACAATAGCCATTGTTAACAATAGACATTACGAAATAAACACAAGCAAACAATTAACTAAACAAAGGTGTAGTTCACCCAAAAAGAAATTTCTGTCATTAATTACTCACCCTCAAGTTGTTCCAAACCCGCATCTTCGGAACACAAATATTTTTGATGAAATCCGAGAGATTTTTTATCTCCCATAGAAAGCAAGAAAATTACCACATTCAAGATCCAGTGAAGTAGTAAAGACATTGTTAAAATAGCCAGCGTTCTGACGTAGAACACGGAAGCTCTGCACTGCATTCATTGCGTCAACTGCGTAGGAGACTGACAGGGAAGAGGAAAAATTGTTAAATAAAGTCATTATTTTTGTTTTGTTTTTGCGCACAAAAAGTATTCTCGTTGCTTCATAACATTAAGGTCACTGTAGTCACGTTGACTATTTTAATGCTGTCTTACTACTTCTCTGGATCTTGAATGTGGTAATTTAATTTGTTGCTTTCTATGGGAGATAAAAAACCTCTCGGATTTCATCAAAAATATTTGTATTCCGAAGATGAACGAAGGTCTTGCGGGTTTGGAACGTCACGATGGTGAGTGCTTAATGACAGAAATTTCGTTTTTGGGTTAAAGGGTTAGTTACTCAAAAATGAAATTTCTGGATCAATTTGCTCTGGAACAAGTAATAGATTGATAAAACCAAAGATTGCCTGTTTGATATACCCCAAATAAATTATATCTCATGTTTAACCACTATATACATAAGAGCCAGCGGCAAATTCCTGAAGCACTGGCCAAGGTTAAGCTGTTCTCTAAAGGTACATGAGTGCTGAATGGCCGCTGAAGGCCTGGAACTCATATCTGGTCTATGTAAAATAGGTGCTGTTTTTATATATTAGACACCTATTTGAGGTCTAAATAACGACATTCCTGCCTAAAAACTCTTAAAATTACATTCTGTTACAAAACAACAGTAGTTTTTGTAAAAAAAAAAAAAATGGTGGATTTGCTTGACCGCCATGACAGTCGCAGCATGTGGAGTGATACAAGTGGTGAAACGGATTTAGTGCTGATATTGGGGGAATATCGCACGGCTCTCAGCCAATCAGATTTGAGAACCAGAAAGAACTGTTGTATAAATATATATAATCCAGTACTTGATCACCAGGTCCTAAAGAAAGTTCTCTGTTGTTTGCATTTTTGTACAAATTATATGTAACAAAATAAAATTTAAAAAGTTAAAATAAAACTACTAAATTAAAATTATAAAATAAAAAAATTATAAAATATATATATAAAACCCATGGATGATCATAACAAATCTAAAATTATACATTTTATGAAACTGATTATATTTTAAATATTTTTTTTTTTAATTATCTAAAAATGATTATTGAAATGTATTATAAACTTAACTATGTAAAAATAAAATTATTTTAAATTCAATTAAAAATGTATATAAAATCCAGTAATAGTTGATCTTAAGGAAAGTTTTCTGTTGTTTGTATTTATGTACAAATTATATATACAGGAATAACAGTATCTAGTTAAAATGATATATTAAAAATCTTAAATTAAAATGACAAATATGCATAGCAAAATGTTATCAATTTAAATTCTATAAAATTATATTTATATAAACTTAAACTTAAAATGTATTAAAAGGATAAAATAATAATTATATGTAAAACCAAGTAATAGTTGATCATCATGTCCTTATGAAAGTTCTCTGTCGTTTGTATTCACTCACAGGTGTCCTGGAAAAAACCAGTCTGTTTAAACTCCACGCCTGCTGATCACATAGGCCAATATTGTCCAAACTGGTGCCCACAGCCACCTTTTCCTTAAACATATCCTATAGCGTTGATTGGACCTACAGTTAGAACAAGTAAAGCTTTGTGAGAGGGTATACAAACGTACCTGTGTCTTTAGTGACAGTGTGGAGAGGAGTTGAAATTCCTGCTATAGCAGGTTGAGGTGGCTCTGGACGGTAGCCCCTGGTGCTAGTTAGCCGTGTCAGAGGAGAGCAGCTAGTCTCAGTGCTCTTCATGCAATGCTGCCCCTGTCTCTCCAGAGACAGTGGGGGTTTGATGTTAAAAGTGTGGCTGGAAGACAATACTGAGTGTATGTGATCTTTTCAGCTCTTTGGTCTATCGTAGGCTGAGGGAAGGTGAGTCAGGCACCTCGGCACTAATGATCTTCCACAAAAACTGCTGTGCGATTTAGGTAGGCTACTGAAACTTTTCCTTGAGCCCAAGAAGCATGATTTTCTCTGATCAAATACGTATTTATTTCATAGTCAATTCCAGCCTTATCTTTGAGAGCTTGTCCATTTGTATGATTAGTGAGCTATGTCAACATTAGCCCTTGTGCCTTGAAATCTCAGCTCAGCTTTAATATATATCTGATTACAAGACGCTTTCTCCCACAGGCCACTGGTCAAAGCAGCACAATCAACTCATTATCAACGTAGACATCAATGATGCATGGATCTAATGAGACAGAGACAGGATTATTAGAAACTTGCCTTTCTAGGAACATGAGAAGACTTTCTTTAGACCTGTAGTGCTGCTGGTCCTCACTGTTCGCTGCAATTACTTCAGTCACAGAGTGATGGAAACATATTGAACATGTGCGTAACCCATAATATTCTGTTAAGTATGTAGCACTTTTATGTAATAAGGAACATTTACTGTTAATACAATGTTGATATGATTTTTTTTCCTTTCTACATGAAGACATTATCACCACAAAATATATGGAAATAAAATCAATTCGCACAATTTAAATAATTATTTAAAACAATTAAAGAAGTGAACTTTTGAAGGACAATTTGATAAATCAACTGATAAATGAACAGTGGATATTTGTAGAAATACCATCATTAAATAATTTTTCTAATGCATATTATATAGTTTCAAGGACTTTTAAAACCTGTAAAACCCTCAATCCTTTTTCTCCTCCATAATTATATCCAACATTAAAATTATTAGACTTGAGATGCCACAATGTAGTATTTACAACACATTTTGTCTAATAAAATTAAAAAATTACAAAGAAAAATGAACAAAAAATAGACCAAAGACCTAATAGCTGTTCTAATTAAAACCAGAACAGTTTGATCCATAATTTTGTTTGATTGTTAAGAATTTTATATACTATATTCTGTAATCAGTAACTGTAATATCTAATGTAATGATCTAATGTAAAAAAATAAATAAATAAATAAATAAATAAAAATAAAACGTAGCTTTATTTGAGAGTTCAAATGCTCAAGGAAAAGCTTCCAGCAGTGTGGAGAACAAATGTAGTGTTACTAAAAGACTATTTTGTAGCATAAAAATGGATCTGCACTGCCATCTAGAGGAAATATTCTGTATCACCAGTAGGATGGTAGATAATAGGTGTGAGCAACTGTTGGTATGGTTCTTTTTTCACATAAAAAAAAAAATTAAAGAAGAAAATAGTATTCTTTAGGCAAAATCAGATAAAACTTCATAGCAATTAACCATGTAGGCTACATCACAGCATTCTCTTTCTCACCATGGGTTTGCTGGGACTGAAATTAAATATCATGTATGAAGCCAATAATGAGCATTACTCCTTCAGAAATATTATGATATAATATTCAGCATCTTTTAAAAAGCTGTTAAAAATCCACTAAAACAGCTCTTTTAACAAATATTGAACTTGTTTTTGTCTTCAAAACAGAAAAATGAAGAAACCGTTTAAAACATATTCAACCCTTTTCATGAAAATAAAAAACTAATTTCATATGGGGGTTTTTTTCACTCTTTTTTCCTGACAATACATTTCTGCGCTACTGAATGATTCTGTATGCGCGCAATCTATCTGCACATGATGTGCTATGTGTAGTGCGTGTGTAGAAGCGCAGTTTTAGAATGGCAGATAACTTACCTGTACATTAAGCTGTTTAAAACGTGCATTCACCCGATAAATATTGAGCATCCAGATGGTATAATCAAACGTATCTTGTGGAGCACTCTCGGAATATACATTTATTTGTCATTAACTGTAGGATATGGAGCGTAAAGGTAGACTTAAAAAGTTTTTTATCCTTTGTGCCCTCTATAGTCCAGGATCAGCGACTAGTCGATGTCATTCTTAAAGCGCCATGGCAGAGTGTTAAAGTTGACTAGTCGATTAGTCGGTGCAACCCCAAGAGCAGGCCCAGCGGAATGACCAAGGAAGCTGCTGCCATGAGGCCCAGCATCTTCTGAAACCACTTTGAGGGGGAGAAGAGAGCCCACTTTGAACAAGGCTGCCATGCTCCTGATTTTCGGAGTGCCTTTATTTGAGAACACGCTTTCAAGGTGACTTACGGCTGCATCAAGGCTTTGGTCCCTTGGAAATCACCCTGCTTTTACCAGGACGGGGTAATGCTGGGCTAGGTTTCCAGGAGGAAAGTGGTCATGACAGATGCCTCCAAGACGAGGCCGCCCTGTGCAACGGCAGAATAGCCTTCGGCTCATGGGCGACCCCTATGTCGAATTGACATATCAAGTGCTTAGAAATGATGGTGGTGATTCTGGCTTACAAGGAGTTCCAGCTGGAACTCGGGTCATCACGTCCTGGTCTGCTCAGACAACAGGGCGGTGGTTGCCTTTATAAACCACCAAGGAGGTCTCAGGTCTCGCCCTCTGCACAGACTGGCGAACCATCTTCTCCTATGGGCACAGAGGAACCTCCGTTCAGTGAGGGCTGCTCACGTGCCGAGCTCCTCAAACATTAGGAGCAGACATGTTGTCACACCGCAGACCGCCCCCGGGGGAATGGAGCCACCCCTAGGCGGTCAACGCAATATGGAGCACCTTCGGTCAGGCGGATATGGATCTCTTCGTGGCAGAAGAGAACTCCCACAGCCAGATATACTTTTTGAAGGAAATGGACGCGCTGGCCTAGAAATGGCCTAGTCCGCGCCTTTATGCCTTCCCTCCTGTAGCCCTGCTTCTGTTCAATTCTTCTGGTGGCACCACGCTGGCAGAACCAGCTTTGATTCCCAGAATGGGTCCAGCTACTGTCTCTCTCAGGCGGAGGGACAATTTGGCACCCCCAACCGGAGTTGTGGAACCTGCATGTTTGGCCCCTCAATGGGAGCTGCCAGGCCTTCCCCAGGAGGTAATGAAAACGATCTTGGAGGCAAGGACCCCTTCTACAAGGTGCCTTTACGCCCAAAAATGGTCTGTTTTCTCAAGCTGGTGCTTAGCTTGGAAACTAGACCCTGCTAAATGTGAGACTGTGTCAGTTCTCGCGTTTCTGCAGGAGATGCTGGACGGTGGGCGTGCCCCCTCCATACTCAAGGTATATGTGGCGGCCATCAGGCATGATCTGGCCAATCGATTGGGAAACATGATCTGTTTGTTAAGCTTCTCAGAGGGGCTAGGAGGTTGAATCCTCCCTGCCCTTGCTCTGTCCCGTCATGAGACCTCTCCACAGTCCTTTGGGCACTTCGGTACCCTCCCTTTGAGCCACTCAAGAAAACTGACCTTTCGCTCCCTCTCGCTTAAGACTGCCCTCTTGCTGGCTTTAGCGTCAGTCAAGCGAGTTGGACATCTGCAGCTCTATCTGAGGAACCTTCCTGCCTTGAGTTCGGGCCTAACGCCAGTAAAGCGGTCCTTAGGCCAAGAAAGGGTTACATGCCGAAAGTGCTCTCTACCCTGTTCAGAATGCAGGTGATAGCGCTGACAGCTCTTCCGCTTGCGGAGAACGAGCAGGCACCTCATCCACTCGGCAATCAGAGCAGCTGTTTGTCAGCTTCGGAAGCCACACTAAAGGGCTGTCGGTTTTGAAGCAAAGGATTTCCAGATGAATTGTAGATGCGATAGCGCTAGCTTACAAGTCCGTGGACTTGTTTTGCCCCTTAGGGGTTTGGGCCCACTCCACTAGAGGTATGGCCTCCTCTTGGGCGTGGTCCAGCAGAGCCTCTATCGCAGATATCTGTGCAGGGCCGGCTGATCCTTGCCGTCCACTTTCATCAGATTTTACAACCTGGACATCCCTGCTCTTCAAGCATGCGTGTTGTCAGTCTAAAATACTTGTGTACTGTGTAGTCAGGCTCCGACCACAATCAGGACCCCTAGGACCCCTAAGTTGTCGGCTTGCAGCGTGGCTTCAATTCTACGCTTGTAGCATGGTGGTATTGGATTAAGTTCCCCATAAGGGTCAGCGAACTGACGCAATGCGAGTGAACCATATCAAAAGTGAGCGTTTATAGTTGCTCGCGTAACCCTGGATCCCTGAGATAACGGGAACGAGCATTGCTTGCTGTGCTACTACGCTGCACAGCGAGTCAAGCTAGCTGCTCCTCAGTCGAAAGATTCTGATGAGATGACATTTCTGCATGATTTATAGGCCGTCATATAGGCAGGTGCACACACGAAAGCCAGTCAGGCTTCAGGCTTTCGGAGAAAACTGAGTTTTCCCAGCGAAATGACGCAATAATTTAAATTTAAAGGTCCATACCTTTATTATATTATAATAAATTAGTACTTGGAGACTTTTGAATCCCAAACAGGTATATGTGGAAAGATTTTGATGTTGCTTTGTTAAAACTTTAAAAACTAAACAAAATATGTGACAGATACAAGTAAATGAGCATTTATTTGTGTGACTAATTACAATTCTACATGATATCCAGTATATGTGAAAACAGGAAAATGTGTAGCTTGGTGTTAATAAAGGGAACTTGATAGGGCCTTGGAGGCTGGAAAACACTGGCTATATACAAAATAAAGAAGGAATTAAGGATGACACAGAATATTCACACCAGGCTAGCTTATTTAAATTTTATTAGGGCACAGATACATTTGTAGAGGTTTATTTCAGGTTTTGTTGTCAACACACTGCAGTACTGTAGTCACTGAATGACAACTAGGCTACTAACCATTCAAATTAAATTTAAAGCCTTACAAATTCAATTTTAAAAAAAGCTAAAGACGTCAAAAAGTAAAAAAAACTATTAGCCTAGACAAGCATAGGTTATTCGCTCATGTTGCTCTGCTGTGTCGATTCTGAATGCCTGTAATCAATCGGGCAAAACAGCTCAGACGATTTATCATATTACACAAACTATACATTGTTTTAAACATGTAAACTGTTGCAGTTAATGCTTAGAATCAAAACTTAACCGAAATAATCCATATAATCCAATAATCCAATAAACAAGTTGCGATTTGAGAAGTGTGCACTATTATTTTCAGTTCCATTTATTTGCATGTTGTCTCAAAGCCACACCCACAACAGGGGAAATATCATGAATATTCATGTATACTCCACCTACTGGAACAGTTTGTCACAGGAACTGAATATTAAACAACACCGGCATGGTTTGATGTTTGGTTGACCAATCAGTGGAAAGGGGCGTTTCATTCCCGCCCACATGTAGAGATTGAATATTCAAGCTGATTTTGTTATTGTGTTTCCATTTGGCAAATAAGAACAAAGTGTAATGAAAAGAAAAATAAAATAATGAAAATACGACATGAGATTAGTTTACTTATGTTCATGAGAAGGGTTGAATATGTGATAAATAAACGGTTTCTTTGTTTTCCTGTTTTGAAGACAAAAACGAGAAAACAAATTATCCTAAGGGGACCCATACACTGACCCAGTGTCATGGGTTGGTAGTGTAGAACTCACAAAGACGAAGGAGAAGGGTAATATAGGTTTTTAATAACAAACTCTGGAGATCAGACAGCGAACAAACACTAACTCAACATAAACGAGAACGGACAGAGAATGAGGGAGGACAGGGTATAAATAATCAGGGAACTAACAAGATGATTGAAGGATTAGTCCACTTTCAAATAAAAATTTCCTGATAATTTACTCACCCCCATGTCATTCAAGATGTCCATGTCCTTCTTTCTTAAGTCAAAAAGAAATTAAGGAAAATTCCAGGAAAACAGACTGAAACAGACGTGTTAAGCTCTCAGTAACGCTCACTCCATCCTATTTTGGGTAAAAAAATTTGGGTAAAAAAACAAAAAAAATAGGAAAAATAATACTTCTCACTAAAGAAATTCATATCGTAATCCGTATGTTTTTCTCCAGTGTACAGGAGTTTTATGTTTTTTCACAGTGGATGCATTAGAGGCTCATATTTCATATTAAAGACATGGACTTGGACTAAGAACAAAATGCCTACATAATGAAACACTTGGAGCAACTTCGGACAGTAGGCTAATTATGCCCTGACCTAACACGAAAATCCTTTCGATTAAAATCTATAGTTAAATCTTGTCTAGATGTGTGTGGTTTATTGTTCACTTGTTCATGATACAGCTAGCCTATAGTAAATTGATCTTTAGCCTACAAAGTTTCCTCTCTCTCCTCGAATATGAATAGGTTTATATGTTTAGAGTAGAAACCATCTGCTTCTGTAAACTACTTCTGTTCCAGTTTTCTACGGCGATGGTGGTTTGCAGTATGTTGGTGTCAATAATGGTAGATCCTGATGTAGCCGCACGGTGGCGGTGTTTCGCAAAACTTGTACAAAGAAATGTCATGGAAAATCATCTGCAGAATGGCTCGTCTCGATCACGATGTTTTGTGGACTTTTCGGTCTCTCTACTTTTTGAAGAAAAATGCCAAACAAAACAGAAATTTAATTTATTTAAAACATACCAGTGTAATCGTTATAGAGTACAAAACGTTTTCTAGTTAGCAGTTTAATTGTGTTGCATCAGACTGCAGTACATGGCAGGTCAAAGAAGGAAACTAAATTAGTTTATTGATTTTCTTTTAGAAGTGATTTGTTTTGTTATATGAGTTTTCGGGCGCTATAGATATATTGCAGTTGTGATGTGAATCACCATATGCAAACTTTTGATATATCAGAAACATTTTCATGTAACATTAAAGTTACAGCTGTTTAGGTGGTGTTACCCCTACCATGACAACCTGATGGGCCAGTGCTTATGTTCAGGAAGAAATGGGTACAAAAGTGAAACTTGAAAGTCATTGACATTCACTCTCCTCTTAAATGTAGTGAGAATCATGCTCAGAGAAGCATAATGCTTTAAAAGATATTCATTATTGATCTTACAATGCAGGCTGCTCTTTGTGCCTGCCTCCATATGGTCAGTCCACTTGGTCCTACATGTGTCTCTAATGCAAGTGCACACTATTGATCTTGGGATGGATGTATGGCCTAAATGGCGACCCGGGAAGACGCTTATCAGATATATAGTGGAAACAGTGGTGAGCTAATGGCTTGTGAGTCTTCAAGCTCATATCGGATAAAGTGCACTGGTGCCCACAGAGTGACTGCAGTTTCTGTATGTAAGTGTGAGAAAGCCATGGATTAGTATTATTTACAGTTGTTGGAAAAAGTATGTGAATTTCAAATCAAATCCTTTGGATTTACCTGTGTGGTTCTTAAAATGCATAACTTGGTCATACAATTCGATCTGGTCTCCAACTAAGTTAACAATGTAACAAACACAGTCTGCTTAAATGATGCACAGATAACAATGAATGTTAATCAGTGATTTGTTTTTCATGTCTTTATTGGACACACCATGTAAACATTGACAGTGCAGAATGGAAAAAGTGTGAATCCCTAATATTGACTGAGGAGTTATCTAACCTGGATACCAATCAATAAGACAAGATTAAAGGGGTTGGTCAGAGCTGGAAAAAAACACTCATTTCACACATTTCAGGACACTTTGTTAACTTGCATAAAAACCTATTTATGCACATTTAAAGTTGAGCACTTGAATGTTCAGCAGCACAACTAAAAAAAATTTCCGTGGACAGATAAAATCTAATTTTAGCCCAATTAAACTCAACAGAAGTTGCAGCCTATTCAACTACAGATTGGCTACAACAAATGAAAACACACCTTGAGTCCTGACCTCAAACCACTGAGTTGCTTTATCTTGACCTCAAGAGACCGATTCACACCAGACAACGAAAAAAAAACTGCAGAATTGTAAGAAATCCTCCTGGCTGTTTGAATTAAACATACAAGAAATTACAAGATATTTTTGGTAAAGACTGCTGCCAAATGCTTGCCTTCTGGTTATTAAAATCCAAGGGTTTATAAGGGTTTTCCATACTGTGAATTTTTAATTTAAATAAAAAATCCTTTTCTCTGTGTTAAGTGTCTATCATTCTAAGCATCATGCCCAGTGCTGATTTAGAGACGGCTTCACTCTGTCTCACACACACACACTTTTAAACGATTACTTATTCCCCTGAGCATTTTCTCAATTCCAGCTGATGTCTTTGAAAATTATCACAGTTTTTGTGAGGATTTATCACTCTGGCCTGAGTAGTTTTACAGCAAGA
This sequence comes from Ctenopharyngodon idella, assembly GCF_019924925.1. NCBI lineage: Eukaryota > Metazoa > Chordata > Actinopteri > Cypriniformes > Xenocyprididae > Ctenopharyngodon > Ctenopharyngodon idella. The sequence goes on from NC_067226.1 coordinate 4,691,273, forward strand.
ACAGATCATTAATATTGGAATTTTGATAAGAGATTCAGATTATGGTTAGACGCTTTCCTCCCTCACAAGCAAATTATGATCATGGTCTACACTTTGCTCATTCATCTCCATGTAACCTCAATTTCACGGATTATTGATAATTGAATGCAAACTGTTTTCGAAGAGAAGGAAAGTGGGCGTCAGTTCACCGATTTCATGACAGTTTCAACCATGCGTAACTTTACCACAAGGAAAGCAATGAAACCAGAAACAATGTGCAGATTGGCTTATGTAACCGAGTATTTTATGTCTTATTAATAAATTTAGCTGCCTTCGGTTTGTGGTCAGGATCTGTGTAAAACCTACTCGTTCTTATTTCTATTTCCCACATTTGAAAACAAGAGTAAACTTATTAAAATTAGTAAAGAGCAACAAAAAAAGCATTCACCATCTGGTCCAACTCATCATTAGTATCATAAATATTTTAATTTAAAAAAATTAAGTAATTAATGAAAAAGCTAATTTGTGTGAAGTAAATAGTTGTGTTTTGTCTTCATGCAACACACATTTATTGTTCTAACACAGGTGTGAAGATGTCAGGTCAGCATAGTGGGTACAGAAACAGATTATTAATTTTGAAACAGGCTATTAATTTGTATTGTTCGATCGACATAGAATAGGATCTCCTATGAGAATGCAGACAACAATCTTTTACCTGGTTTGGGGCCAAAATGCCCATTTCATCTTCCATAAACAGAGTCCACAAGAGAGTGATGTGGAAAGAATTGATTTTTTTTTTTCCTTTGGGCTTTTCTTGTTCCACTCAGGGTGAGAGGCTTGGTAAATATCATGTTTTCTATATTCTGCCATTGATCTCATTAGCGGATGTGCGTCACTTTGCCTTCAATCAAAGCAATTGCTTTTTACAGTAAAGCGCATCCAGTATGTGACAACAAACAGAACCGCCCCACACAGCTCTCCCTAATGAAAATGATTTAATTGAGATCACATATACAGAAAAATAAATCAATGAATGTCAAACCTAATTAAAAAAATCCCCATTAATTATAATGAAAAGACAGAAACTTCATGCTATCATATAATATGTTGATGTTTATCCTGTTATTTGAGGAGGTCACATAATATATGTCGAATTGTTTTGACAGATGCTATTAAATAGTAATTAACTGACTAGTTGATGGTGTAGGATTCTTTTCTGCTTCGTTCTAGAAATGCAGTCCTTCAATTTTAGACTGCTTAGCATTTTAGCCAGCATGTTTAAACAGTATTTGTCATAGGTGAAGTGACTGGCTGACTGCCATATAGACGCTAAAGCACTAGCTGCTTTATTTAGCTCCATGTGTTGATGTATTTCATTTAAATCAGTCCATTTCTTTTAAGTTGGATGTACAGCGCCGGAGACTTGTAATCCATTTACTTAATGACATCTTACTGTGGAGAAATCATCGCACTTCCGTACTCAATTATGCAGCTCAATTAGTAAATAACTGCAGAGCTTTTTTTTTTATTTGTTATTGTTTACTTAAACATACCAAAAATAACTATCCATCTGTTTTTATTGCTGATTAAAAAAAAAAAAAAAAAAAAAAAAAACATTGCTTAAAGCAATAAAAAGGATACATCTAATTCAAAGCTAGGAGCTTTTATTGCAATTGTTGCATTTTCTCTTCTGTTTGCATTGTGAAATATGTCAGATGTAATTACAATGAAATTTGTCTGGTGATAGGAGTAATGTAATGTAAAAGTTTGCAGATAAAGATTAATTGACTGGCTGGCTCTCAAAGAGACCCTGCCTCTCAGAGGCACAAGAACTTACAATCTCTCCTTATTAGCAGAGAGGAATGGGCCGGGCAGCAGAGGCACTGCAATATGAAATGACTCACTACTACTATAAGGGCATAGAGGTTAATTAACAAAGCATCTAACTGGATGGGATCCATTTGAACTGTGTGAGGACACAAGAAAGCACTTGCCGTCAGGATTGTTGAGAAGGCTGTGATGGGAAACTTGGATGAGTGGTTTTGGTGATTAGAATGAGCCCTATTTATGAGATTATATGAATGAAAATGAATCATTCACATTGTGCTCTTTTATTCACATTTAGAAGCACATAAAATGTTATTGCTTAAATTATGAAATATATTAAAGGTTTCATTCGCTCCAATAGATGCAGGAAGAGACGCTGTATTTTGTGCGTAAGATACATTATTTAAACGTCACTCCTGCTTACAAGATCCAAGAGACGTGTTTGTTTCATAAGACCTCAATGGCGTCAGTAATTATAAAGATCAATTCATAACGGGTCCCTGCGTTCCCTTTAAATGACACCAAAAAAGGCCATTTTACTTCTATTTTAGGAAACTGATTTGACTGTAAACAAGTTCCCATGAGTGGTCACTGTTGGGAGACCAGCATGACAGTTAGCCACTAGAAAACAGAATCATGACGAAGAGTTCCCAGAAGGGTTTATAGAGAATGGCTGCTGTCACAGTAATATGCACAGAGAGACCCAATAAGAATAAATAAAGCATGTCTCTGGGGTTACAAAACACAATGCAATGATGCGAAGTCTTCGTTTTTACTCAAACAGGCAGTACTACTACTATTCAGATATAGAAGTAAGATTTATAATTTTTGACAAGATTTTTGTCTAGTTGATTTCTGTTAGATTTTCATGAATTATGCTACATTAGCATTAGTTTACAGACTGTATTGCTTAATTAGACACTTTCAGTTGGACCTATTTCAGTGCTCCATTGGATTATGACCATTTAAATTGGCATTCAGAACAACTGGACAATCATAGGGTAATGTTGAATCTTGTGTTCATCATTTAATTCTGATTATTGTATCAGACATGCAAAATCGAGCATGACATGAGGGGGCATGTGTAAGACTATGCAGACGAATTACTAAAACAACCAGTCAGTCAATAAATCAAGTACCCCAAACCTTATGTATCTAAAATACATTTTAATCTTGCTCAAATTCACAATTGTTACAATTTGTAATTCAGTGGTAGTACCTCCCTCCTTTAATTCAAACATACTGTACAACAGCGGCATGTAAAGTGTGTTACATCAAGGCACAAGACACATCCATATTCAGGGAAGCCTTTTTATGAGGCACTGCTTTAATATGATCCCCAAAATACCGTAATGTGCTGAGACACATTAAAGGAACATGGGCCAAACCAGACTGTACATATTGAATGTGCTCTCTGCTGAGAGGAAAGAATGAAGCAATGCTTTTCCTCAGATCCAAATGAGTAGAAAAATGATGGTTACTGATCATCACCCCTTTCTCATTTCTTTTTCTTTTTTTAAACTTATGTTGCTTTGTTGAAGAACCAAAAAGATAAGCAGTTACAATGTCTGGCTGGATGGAAACGATCAGTGCTATCAACTGGAGTCCATTCAGATGAAAGTGAGGAGTTTCCATTCCCAGGGTTCATAATGAGGACATGATGGTTTCTCTTTTATTGACAGCGATCAAAGAAGACTGGACGTGTAGATTGGTGACCTGTCAAAAGATTTATTTAGGATGTTATCATCATTGTATATGACACCAGCAACATAAATTCATAATATAACTATAATATGAGAGAAGTTGAAACTGAAAAATTAGGAAATAAAGGTGTGTTTTCATTTTAAAAAGAATAAGGTGCAATAATAGAAATATTTCTTATTGATTGTACACTTCTGAAAATGTTTCTTTTTTATATCTCTCACACACACACACACACACACACATATATGAGCATAATAATATGAGAGAAGATGAACTGAAAAATTTTCTTTCTTTTTTTTTTACTAAAAAAATGCTATTTTACATCTACAACCTTTATATGTTAACCTGTATATATGTTATTGGAGGTACTGCTTCAGTATGATCACATAATCTTAAAATATTCTCACATGAACATAAATATAATCATATTCATCAATCTAACATAAAACGGAACATGTCATGACAGAATTATCTTGATTGCGGTTCACATAAAATGAATGAGATGACTCTGACACTTAAAAAGACATGAGAGGGTTCAGAACACTATTCACGTACCATTTCACGAAGACCCATTAAGTTGACTACTCCTGACTGAGCCTCCTTCGTCTGCCGAACGCCTGGGAGCCCACATTAGTGGGGACAAATTTGCTGCTTCCGATTCCCCCTGAGCGGCTCAGGAAATCTGCCAGGCGATGGGTCACACATGTGGCCGTGTTACAGGCTCTCTTCTGTGTCGTAACACTGAAGGGGTAAAAAATGAATGGGAAGTGAAATATTCATTTAGAAGAAATAAATCAACATATTAAAAGACTTTAGAAATTGATTGGAAATGTACATAATTTATGCATCAAATATATTTAACAAAAAAGAAAATGTCAGCAATAATATATCTTACCTAAAATGGATACTTACGCCTGATTATATGCAATTTATCAAATAATAAAAATGCTTGTTTATGTCTGAGCTTTAAACAAACAACAGGCAAAAAAGATCTCCTTCTAAAAATATCTTTATTAGATCAAGAACAAAGTCAAATCATACAAGACAGGAATTTTGCTGTGGGTTAAAAAAAGCTTGTTGTTACACCCTATCTACCAATGAGAGCTCCCCGATTTTATGAATCAGTTATATAACCCAAATAGATCCAGTGACTATATGAAATTAGTGGAACAGTGTCTGTCTGAGATTTGCTACTCTGCCAAAAAAAGTAGAAAAAAATGTTCTTTCAAGTCAATCAGGCAAGCAAACTTCCACATGCACTCGCATATCAGGGCCAAGCACGGGTTTACAGCCGCTGCCGATTAGACACGATTGAGCGCCTCTCCGTAGCCAGCCAACACATCACTCTCTTCCAGGCTGCGCTTCTTGCCCGGTGTACCCGCTCCTACATTGGTGCGTGGATACGTCTGCAGTTTGTGCAGCTCCTGGGACAGTTTCCCCAGCACGCAAGTGCTGAGGCTGGAGCAGCGCTTGGACACGGGTCTACCCAGGCTGTGAGGAAACAGACCACATGCAGAGAAACTCATAGACACGTAGACATGCAAGGGCATTCGTTTTGTTCACATACAGGATAGACATGATGACAGGATGCATGTTGACATGCTTCCTCGCACGGCTGTCATTATGGTATCGTAAAACATATCATGCTTCAGTAATTCATTTCTACTGCACTTTTCATGTATTTACTTGAGCATATCATGCAGGCATTTCCTCACATGTTTTCAGATCATGCTTCCGTCCATGCCGTTTGATATACTCGTTTTCATGCATTAAGAGCAAACAGGCATTTACAAATGGTCAATCTCTCATAAATCTGACGGGTAAATGAAGTTTCATGCAGAGAATAAACTGGCAGAGAACTCTACAGCCTTAATAGAAAAATAATTCCCCATTTCTGTACAGAAATTCATCACATACCTGTCATTTACAACAAGTAAAAGTACACTTGACATTAAGGAGGTATTGCTCTCATGTTGGAGGCATTGCGGGCTTACTTTCTTGAATACGAAAGAAACAAATCAGTTCACACTCGCTAAATTATTCAACAGATTGCGTTGGAATGATTCGAGAAATACACGCAATGGGATTTGTACCTGTTTTCCTCAGTAGCTTGTTGTTCCATGTCCTCTGCGGTCATCTGCATGAATTCTTTGACAATTGCGTGAAGCAATCTTCTCGCTTCGTAGTCGGTAAGCGTAGTTCGATCTGGTGATGATTCCAGTGCAGGCCTGCAACGCAATGTCTTCGTGATTATCATGTCTTAGAGGACTATACAAATGGTTTGTATGATAAAAGCACTTTTTGCTTGCTACATCAAATCCTAAACATAATCAAAACAATCTGCTAAGAGTATGGCACTTAAAAGCTGTCCAGTTGCCAAGTTAAGATTTATCGCCCGATCAATACTGTCGTAAGCAAAGTGGGTTTGGCCGGGATTCATCTGATGTAATCAGAAGACTGATAGTCCATGATGCCGCAACCCCTAATGAAAACATATGCTCTCTTGCTTCGTCCGAATGAATTTACCAAAGCACCAATTTCACTTACAAACATATTTAGCTCATTTGAGGAATTATCAAAGGAAAAACACTGCCCTTTAAGCATTTATCAACATGACAATATGTTTCTTATAGAAGCTTACCTGGCAGGAGCTGCATTAGAGCTGTACATCTGGCAAATAATCAGAGCGTAGGCAACAAGGAAAGCGGAGATCTTCAACATAACCATGGTCCCCTGCAGTGAAACATTTCATCATTAGATAGTTTAAGAACAGACCAAAAGTGACGAAAAAATGTCACGGCCAAGCCATCACTGATGAAAAAGCATTTTTAGCACCCTAAACTTTTAGCACTCCCCTTAAACTTATCTTTACACTATCACTGGAACATTTGACTGAGCTTAAAAACTAGAATAATAAGATTTGCAAAGTTCTCCACACATTCTCGTTCTCCTTTTTGCTGCAGAAGAATCAGAGCTTGTGTGGTTGGTGCAGACGTCTCCTACTGTCAGGCGTTATGCTATAACTGCAGCATTAAAGATATTAGTCTCGTGATTTCCCTTCCAGCAGGACCCTGTGCATTAGTGTAATGAACTGCTGTCTCTGCACCCACCGCCAGGTCTAAGGAGCCGTCCAGTTCTCCTTGAAAAAAAAAAATCCATCGAGCATGCCTTACTGTGCAACTACAGAGCCAAAGAGTAATGTATATACCATTAAGCTCTCCCTAACATTTTATTTATTTTATTTACACACATCTATGGTACAGTATATTGAGATTTATAAAAAGCCCGGCACATCTATTATGTGTCAAGCCATAAATAGTTGTTACTTACCTTGAGATGTTGAGCTTCGTGCAATAGATAGAGTATAGAAAAGAGTCGTCCCAAAATAGAGGGGATATTTCAACTTGAATGAAATTTTGAGTCTGTTGCATTAAGCTACAATACACCTGCCTATATACCCACCATGTGGGTCTCACTATTGACAGTGTGGGTGTTTAATGATTCTCCAACAGCCAACCAGAGCTTACTGCTCCCTCATCCAACCAATCAGATTGTTCTCGGGCTTCTGGAAAATGATAAAGAGTGTGTCACACTAATGACGTCATTCTTCAATCACGAACTGCTCCATTCACAAAAATTCACCAGTGATCAGCAAAATTCAATATCGTTTGACAAAAAAAAATGTAAGGGAACTATTTAAAGAAAGTCTATGATCTGTTTTTTCCGTTGTGATGATTCTTAGTGCCAACCTAAGTCTCGGATTCAAAACTATTGGTTGTGATCTATCTATCTATCTATCTATATGTCTGTCTGTCTCTGTCTATCTATCTATCTATCTATCTATCTATCTATCTATCTATCATCTGTCTATCTATTATCTGTCTCTGTCAGTCTGTCTGTCTGTTTACCACTGTGTGCATATGTGATATGGCTCTATTACACACATAAGTTTGTATACTTCTGTTCCTGCTTAATTCATCAATTATAATTTTCTAAAATTATACTTTTGATAATTGTTCAGAAAACCTTGGGTAAAGCACATACGCAAAACTGTTATGGCTACATACTTAAAGAAAAAAGGGCGGGGGGGGGAACAAATGGATTATGTGTGACATTTTCGTAAATCCATTTTAAATTACGTGCAGGACAAATGTTGATAGCGGAAAACAAACTCAAATACCCTTTCACTGTGTATCCTGTAATAATGTGTGTGATCAATTGCAACATTGCTCTTGTCCTTATTTGGTTTTCCGTGATGATGTGACCCTTTGTCAGAATCAAAGAGGTTACGTCCATAACAAGCCTTCTATCTCAGTCCCAATTACAGAACTCTTTGTCTTGAGGCATCATCTGACTCCTCTTTTTTATTGGCTAAGGCCTAATAAACCATTTCCACTAAGAGACAGTGTTTGCGTCACATAGGAACCCCATTAGTCTGGATGAGCCTTTTAGTGCAATCGAACCCAAAGCCGCGCCAATGACGGAATCAGTAAATCTGGGCAACGTGACAGGACCAGGGACCCCCGCTACGGACGCAAAATACATTTGCACGCGTGATGAACTCCTGCCTAATGAAGGGTCATTTTTGCTAGAGGAACAATTTGCTGAGACTTACCATGTCCATAGTTCATTGAGTGAGTAAGCAAACAAAGTTGAGAGTTTTCCTTTCCTGCATCAAACTTCGGAGTCAATACTGTAACCTTTCAAATTTGGTCATGCTTTAACATCACTCACTCCAGCCGGCCTTCTGTAAATTATTTCAGAAGACAGATAATCATTTCGCTTCGAATCAGACGATGTCCTTTTGGATTGCGTTTGCTCATGGGCTGCATCCGCCTATGCACCTATTTGAGACATTCGTCATGAGTTCATTTGAGGAACGGCATCAGTTACGGTAGCTGTTATATCATGGCGCAGGAGACATCCGACACAGCTTTTTTTTGGACTGCGTGGATGTTTAAACACCTGCAGATGGAACAGAGCAGGGATTAAGTGTTATTTGTAATGACTCTGAGAGGAAAACTAAACACAATCCATAACCCTCTCTGAGACAATGAGTAGCACTAAATGGTCAGTGAGGAGCCAGCACAGTTCATCCTTAGACATTAAGGAAATGAGATTTAATCACTGAGTGTTGCTCATCAATCAACCCTCCTTAGCGAGTTAGAGTTCATCATAATCTCGTCTGTGTGCTTTACTGATCAGACACCATCCTTTTATTTAGACTACATTAACAACCAGTGGCATCATCTGACTGGGATTGGCACGCTACCAAGTCACCGAGGACTAACAAAGAGAATGACTGAGACACCTCTGATGGTTATGAGCCGGGCCCATTCAAAACTGCTTACTGTATGTGCAACGCCAGCGCAAAATGCAATATGCAATATGCAGGAAAAAAGCTATTTCTGAAACACGGCGCCCTCCATTACTAATTACATTTTTGGCTTCGTCTTTTGCTAAAATCACAGCAAAGGATTTCTTTTCATAATATGCCGTTGCTCCTCTGAGGCCTCAAATTCCTTTATTGATTAATTTATGTTGACTGACTTTTACTTCTGCTATACCAAATCCATAATAAGAAGTGTTTCTTATGGGAGGATATATTGAATGTTCTAGATGTCCTCGTTATATATCACAAACACTGCAGTCTTTGAACAGAATCCTCTGAGACCTGCTGGATTTATCCATCAATAACGATGGAAGGGCTCAGTTGTAAACTTCATAGATAATAAGGCCCAAAGACACCATGTAATGGAGCATCATCAATGTGGAAAATCAAATACTGAGAAAACCAGGATGATTTATGATCAAATTAGTAGCCAATTTGATTGCTATAGTTACCACTCTGATACTTCATTCACACACACAAAAATAACATGCAGAGGTTGGTATGATTTCTGTTATGTTTTTCTTTTCAAACCTATTATTTTCTCAAGACAGCCTTTCCCACTATACACAGTTTATAAATACAAGCTCATGCAATTTTTATAGGCTGCAATTAGGATAAAAGGGTTATGCCATTCTGCAGGCACTATTAGCTTTTTTCCTGAGGTGCTGATTATTGATAACATATACATAAGTTATTTATATATTTGTTCATTTTATTTTTTTTGTTAATTTATTTGGTGATTGATGTGCACTATGGAAATGTTTTGTACTGTCTTAATTCAACTGTTTTTTGTTGTTGTTTTTTCAATTAATTTGAAAACAATTTCTAATTAAATTGAGTAATACATTACAATATTTATGACAATTTGAGTTTTAAATATGAAAGATTTTGCGGTGTATAGCCCCTGATAATATTTTTTAAACCATTTATATGCTTTTTGAATGTGTTCAGCGGTTCAGAAGCATAATGCTTTTGTTTCAGTAATACACCCACAACACCATACGGATAATAAAAATGATCAAAAACAATTCATAAAATATGTGCTGATTAATTAAACTGGGTACTCTTGTAGACGCGTATACGGTGACTTGATAAACGTGCTGCGAACGTGCAGGTCTTACTCAAAATAGCAGAAAAAAAATGCTGACATGGTTGGAGGCGGGGAGTTTCAAACCATAAGGTCAAAGTTTGTAGCACAAATCCGACAGTGCAAACGTGTCTAAACCGAAAACTGGTTTTACTTGGTTTGCAAAACACTGTTTCTCTCACTTATCATGAAAAAAGAAGAAATGTTCTTGGCCGGGCGGACCTTATTAATTTATTTTAAAACTATCGTAAATTTTAAACTCTCCGTAAAATGTCGAATTCTTCGGAACTTCGGCCAAACTCACATTATCTATGGTAAGTGACTCTTTTAATTCAAAGTAGTGATATTTCATTCGTGAACGATTTAGTGTTTTTGAACAAATCATTCACGTTCCCTTCAGTACATTGACTCGTGTTTCACTCACTTCAAATCTCTGCCTTTTGAAGCACGTGACTGATTTCCTGTCTCCAAAGTTGGTCATTTATATATTTATAGTATATAAATATAGATAGTTTAAACAGTTTAGTGTGCATTCTAACGACAAACAACTGGACCGTTGACTTTGTCAAAGCATTAACGTTAGTAGTCAAAGACTGACTGACTGTAGCACGAGCAAATAGCATTCGAGAACGGACTGTGAAGAAGAATCTCATTGGATGGAACTACTAAACGGACACGCCCCCTCCGTTGAACGAGATGTTTCGAGTCTGAACGAGACTCGGATCGGCACTAGACATTTCGTTCGTGAACGTAATGAATTTCTGGGAATTGAGGGTATAGACGTCACTTCCCCGCCGGAACGCGCTCCCTCAACTGGACTGAGTGGCAAAAGAACTTGCTGGATGACTGGATTTAATAGAGGAAACGCGAGTAAAACAAACAATTACACTAAAGGTTGGGCTCGAAAGTGTTCCTTATGTCATGTCAAAGAAACCTAATCCATGGATATTGGCATGCAGCCAGGAATCGTGTTTCCTGATATTTATATGTGCCTGATTTCGACGCCGGGGAAATACATAAAGCAAATCAGCTGTGAAAGCTTTATATAAATACAGTATAGGTAGATCTAAATCGGAGTGATCACTTATATCAATGTTATATATTTCGTCATATCGTCCAGCCCTAAAACTTGTATAGTTTTTGTCAGTGTTTATTTAAAAACACCCAATCATGTAGAATATAAGATGGTAAATATTTAATTTTAACATTTTGACACAAAAAGATAACTGCAAAACATGTTTCTTTGCCTGGAGAAACATGGCAAAGAAATGTTTCTTTTTCTCTGTAGCTTTCTTTTTTCTTTTAGCTTCTTTTTTCTTTTTTCTGTAGCTTTCAGCAGTCTGTAAAAATATACCTCAGATTTTGTGCCAAAGCTATTTGTACAGTCAGTTGCAAAGCTCTTTCCCGTTTTGGATGTGTTTTGTGTGTTTTTCGCGGCATTCACGCTGAAAACCAGTGCTTTTGCCACTCAGTGGGCGTAACCGCAGTCATAACGGTCGACGGTGACGTCACGTGCATACCCTCACTGATATCTTAATTCGTGAACGAAGATCTGCGGAATTATTAATGCGTAAAAAATGACATTGGTAACTTAATTTACGTAGACAATGCTGTATTATTTATTTATTTATTTATTTTTACTACAGCTTGAATTAAAAAAATATATATAAGAATGCTCAGCCAGTGCAAAATTTAGGGAAAATATAGACCTAGGCTTGCTGTGTTGTAATTTGTGTGGACATTGCTTATTATTAATATCATTATTATTATTATTATTAAGTAGATTTGTAGGCACGCAAAACCTAAAACAGGATAAGATCTCTTTCCGTCGAATGCTATTTAATGAATCGATTCAGGAAATTATTTAAACATTACATACAAAAATACGCTCGCCTGTTACAACCTAACTTACTTGCGCTACTACGATGTAACCGTAGAGAGGAACACTGAATGAATCAATGAACGAGTCTTTTAATGAACAACAGATTCAAAAGATTCGATGAATCAGTCACTGTTTCAAAGAAGAGCAGAGTTTCCACTGCAAAGTCCTTTTTTGGTTTGTATGGGTGGGCGTGGCCACCTATATGTTGCAAGTTACAAAGAAAATCCCGCTTGGAAACGTACCTCTGGATGTCTGCCCTAATGAAAAGAAATCGGTCTGAATTCTCGCGATCAATAGTTCTGACCACCGTTTAATCAAACACAATGCAAGTTAATCCAAAGCGCTCTTTCCGCCAGCCAATCTTAGCCTTTAAGAGGCGGGGGATATAGAGCAACATGTGCAAGATGATCTCCTAATACACTGTCTGACAGAGAACGGAGCTCTAGAAACTTTTCAGAAAGCACAGAATATCCCAAAGTGTTTGTATCTAAGATGGTATCGATCAAACGGTTGACATCTCTGTTCTCTTTGTCTTGGGAGCAAACTCTCATATGTTTGGGCAGTTTGTTCATTACACTCTTCATTTTTCTGGTGATTCGCCAGCTCTTAAAGCAGCGGAGACCCCGAGGGTTTCCCCCTGGACCGACACCTTTACCCATGATAGGGAATATTCTGTCCCTAGCCACCGAGCCTCACGTCTACATGAAGAGGCAGAGTGATATCCACGGACAGGTACGGACGACACTTCACTCTCAGTCCTCAATTTCTCTTTTCTTTACTTGGACATAATCACGTAACATGCATTATACACTTGTCAGGTTTGCTGCTTTACTTTTTAATGTTTTTGCTAATATTTTTTGTTGTCGTTTGTATGGATTTTCCTTTAAAAAAAAGTTATTTTAAGCCAATAAATAATAATTATGCATAATATTGCAGTGCATCTCACTGTCATGTAATCAATGAAGCTGTCTACAATGGAAGCGTCCTTTGCGACGCGTCGCTATGCGCCTTGAGTTGAGTTTCTTTTTTTCTGACGCGCTGCAGAGCTGCTCCAGACACTATCACTGTCCCTTTGGAATTTATTTATTTATTTATTGCTATGAATTGTATTTGTTATTATTTAAATATCTCCTGATTGTTACATTAAAACCGGCATTGTAATGTTTCGGATATATATTATAAAGTAATATATAATAATAAAATTGAATGATAATTATGATAATGGTCCCACTTTATATTAGGTGTTTAACTACTTCCGTGTCTACTACTACTATGTCAAAATAAATGCAATGCAATGTAGGCTACTTATTGTGTTCATGTTGCAAAATACATTTTCTGTAATTGCATAGATTATTTGCAAATGCAGTTACATGCAGCTTTTTTAAATTATAAACCTAAAGTTCGACAGTTATACACTCATTTCACTGTTGCTGATGTTCCTCGTTGAGCTCACAGCTGATTGGTCCGTGTTAGTGAATTGGAGCGTTCTAGTCTTGACGCGCCGAGTCGCGAGAAGTGTAGCCGGGGGTGTTTGAAAGGAACAAAAGAGTATTGCATTTAGCGTTGCATTTTTGGCAGAGTGCTGCAGCACTCAGTTTTGCAGAATGGCCAAGACATGCTGAGTCAGCATGCCTAATTCATTTCCTCACCGTATCCATGAGGGTGAACGTAGTCCTCTAATTATACCCCGTTCATTAGTAGAAATATGTTTGGCATAGGAGTGGATTAATGAATATTGCCCTTTTATTATCCAGATTTTCAGTCTAGACCTGGGAGGAATCTCGACTGTTATTCTAAATGGTTATGATGCCATTAAAGAGTGCCTGTATCACCAAAGTGAGGTTTTTGCTGACCGTCCATCCCTCCCTTTATTTCAAAAGATGACAAAAATGGGAGGTAAGTGGTTCCTTATAGCATAATTTATTTGAATGTTTTCCCAGAATAGATCACTGTCGAAAAATCTGGATAGGTAAAAGGTAGTGAAAATTCTGACATTGTGATACCCCTTATGTCCTTGTAAACTTGTAAGCAGTAATTTTATTTCCATGGAACAAACAAAAGATTTTAAAAAAATCAGAAAAACACCATAAAACCATAGACTTGTATTTGAAGACACTGTATTCCAAGTCTTCTGAAGCCACAGGATAGCTTTCTGTGAGAAACAGACCGAAATAAGTCATCAATCACCGATAATGATAACAAGCTGCAGTTCAAGATTAGCAGTGGATATGATCTGTGCAGCAATTGACTGTCATGGTATTATAGTTGATTCTTTTATTTGTTCTTAACAGTCATGGTCACTATGAAATGTTGACTCGGGAAAGAAAAAAAAATCTCCATTTGTTTTATGCAGGAAATAAAACAGCATACAGGTTTAAAACAACACAAGGGAAGTGAATAAAAAGATTTTTCATTTTTAGTGCACTACTTTTTTAAACATTTGGGTGATTCAGAGAAAAGGCTCTGGCATGGTAATGTATGTCAGAGTTGGGGCAATAGCTAGAGAAGAGCGGACAGTCACACATGAGGTTATCACATTATCAGTATTGCAGTTCTTGTAAACTGTGTTTAACCCGTGAGACTATGACTGTTTGTCTCTGGTTAAACACAGAAAGTTTATCAGATGAACTTTCTTTATTTCCATTTTTAAACCATATTTTACCATCTAGGACTTCTGAACTGCAAATATGGTCGAGGCTGGATTGAACACCACAAACTGGCTGTGAACTGCTTCCGCTACTTTGGCAGTGGTCAGCGAATGTTTGAGAGGATTTCTGAGGAGTGCCTGTTTTTTCTGGATGCCATTGACCAGCACCAGGGGAAGCCCTTTAACCCTAAGCATCTCGTTACCAATGCCGTCTCCAACATCACCAACCTCATTATCTTCGGGCAGCGTTTCACCTATGATGATGGTGATTTTCAGCACATGATTGAGATCTTCAGTGAGAATGTGGAGCTGGCAGCCAGTGGCTGGGCTTTCTTGTACAACGCCTTCCCCTGGATGGAGTACCTGCCATTCGGGAAGCATCAAAAGCTGTTCCGCAATGCCAACAAGGTGTACGACTTCCTTCTGCAAATCATCAAGCGCTTCTCACAGGGCAGGATTCCCCAGTCGCCGCAACATTACATTGATGCCTACTTGGACGAAATGGAGCAGAGCGCCACCGATAAAGCTACATCTTTCTCTCAAGACAATCTCATTTTCTCTGTTGGAGAACTTATCATTGCGGGCACAGAGACCACCACAAATTGTCTGCGCTGGGCTATGTTATACATGGCTCTATATCCCAGGATACAAGGTTGGTTGGTGCCCAAGAAGCAGTGGTTATTTTTTCTCATTTACAACATTTTAATGTCATTGCACTAATCACGTTATGTATTTTCTGTGCAGAAAAGGTCCAAATGGAGATCGATTGCATCCTGAATGGCAGACCACCTGCTCTTGAAGACAAGCAGAGGATGCCATATGTGGAGGCAGTGCTGCATGAAGTCCTGCGCCTTTGCAATGTCGTCCCACTGGGCATCTTTCGCGCTACGTCTCAAGACGCGGTGGTGCGTGGCTACACTATCCCCAGGGGTACCATGGTCATCACTAACTTGTACTCGGTGCACTTTGACGAGAAGTACTGGAGCGACCCATCCATCTTCTGCCCAGAGCGGTTCCTTGACTGTAATGGCAAATTTGTCCGGCATGAAGCATTTCTCCCCTTCTCAATAGGTAAATGTTTAGGAAATCAGTAAATCTAAAAGCTTGTCACGTTATTCTTCATTCTTATGCATCTGATCTCCATTTATTTCAATGGTCTTTAGGTAAGCGGCACTGTCTGGGAGAGCAGTTGGCCAGACTGGAGATGTTCTTATTCTTCACCACATTGCTCCAGAGGTTTCACCTTCAGTTCCCAGAAGGCTTTATTCCAAGTCTCTCTCCAAAACTGGGCATGACCCTTCAGCCTCGGCCGTACGCCATATGTGCCATCAGGAGACAGCAGTAAAACTTCCCCCGTGAGCTCTTGAACACATGCACTCATGTCAGGGGATACTACCAAGAAACACAAATGTCAGAGAAGTTCTCCATCTTAAATTCCATCAGGTTTTCAACAGGGAATTTTGACCTCTGATATTGACTTGTTAAATTCTCTGAACGTGTCCTCTAGAGTTTCACAGAACCCAGCCTGAGTGATAAGAGTACTGTTACAGAACACATGGCGTGGAGAGCAAAGAATGAGCACATGTGTGTTACCAAACAAGAACGTACATGAGGGTATCAGGATATAGTGTAGCCTGTATCTTTGATAACTAGTCGAAAAAGTGTACTGTGGAACCAACCGAACATTGTGCTTGTCAATATGAGAAGAGCTATTGTGTCAATGATTGACAGGGTTTACCTCTATGATGGTTTGGAGGTCTGTCTTCATGACTCCTGTTGGTTTAATGCCATATAGCAGTTCTGCAATAATAACGGCCCTTTCCCTAGTTTATCTCAGTGGAAAGAGATTATCCAGAAACTTGAGCTGCAATATTTCTGAGGAAAAAATGGTGCTATTGTGAAAAGCTGACTCCAATATACGTTTTTTAGTACAATATCAGTTTTGCTTTACTTTGAATTTTAATAAGTTTTTGTGCTTATGATAAAATGAAACAAAACCTGACAAACTTGTATAAATAAACACAAAATTAGCCTTTGTTATGCAAGTTGTGTTTTAATGCTTTTTTTCCTATCTGTGACCTCTCTTTCAACTGTGCTGGAATTTTCCGAAGCCAAGTTAAATACCATATAAACCAAGCTGGAAGTGGAGTGTATAAGTAGAAACTTCAAGATTTCCTCATAACGAATGACCCGTGCAGGTCTGTGAATTTGTAAATTTAGCACACTTCAAAAATGAATGATTTTCAATGGCAGTTCTTTACCGTCTTTACTTTGACAAGTGTTTAATTGTGAACCTACAGTGTGTAATAAATGCTGCTTTTTTAGTATATATATAGTGCCCGTAGAATCCCCATGTTGTCACAGTAAAAACATGTACAGGCCAAATAATCTTTCCAGTCTGTTATTTAGGCACCACTTACACAAGCTGCACAGGACCGGAAAGTCAATTAAAAACTGAGAGTGACAGGTAGGGGCATTGCTGCTTTGGGTAAGCTGTCACAGTGATTCTGTCATCTGAAGAGATAAAGCTGGCCTTTCATACGACCTACACTTGGGGACTCATCATCCGCTGACTGTCATCTTACAGGCAGTTCCTCCCGTGAGAACACTTGGGCTTTCATCTGAGCACGAAAGAAATAAGCTGCAACTTGCACTTGCAGCTAGACGATGCTCAGTAGCACACCCAGATAATGTCAAAACATGTTGCATCATGGAGATAGTGAAGGGTGAAGATATTTTGCTTGTGTTTGGACTTCTCTTATTAGGTGAAAGGTCGTGTTCAATGCTTGTTCATTCACTGTGGTGGTGATTAAAACACTATCCCCCGGTTTCACAAACAAGGCTTAAGCCTAGTTCCAGACTAAAATGCATGTTTGAGCTGTTTTAACTGAAAGCAACTTGCACTGACATATAATTTGTCTCAAGATGCACACCAGTAATGTTTTCTAGTGCACATTTATGAAAGCTACTTAAATATCTTAAATGAACTTAGGCTTAGGCTAAGCCCTTTCTGTGAAACTGGGCCTAAATATGCACCTGGATAATGTGGTATGCACAAGTTTTATGATTTCACTATTATTGAGACCAGGGGTTTTCAAACTTTTTGATGACAAGAGCCCCCAAATATTTTCATCCACTTGGAGCCCCCTTCCTGAAACATTTAAGGTTGTTTTATATTTTCCAAGTATACAAAAACCCTGCATGAGAAAAATATCACTTTATAAGTGATAAAACATTATGAAAAAAAAGAAAAGTTTCCAAATTGTTTCCAAAATTAAATAACTGACTTTTGTATTGTCATTGTACAAAAGAAAATTGATAATAAAAAGTAAATATTTTCAACAGCATTGACAAGATAGAAACATTTTTATGTAAATCCTTGAGATTGACAGAGTATCTAAGATAATTGTAAATGTCATAAATGTAAATGTAAACGTAAATGTCTTGTCTTTGATAAGCTGTCAACTTAAAAAGTAAATATTTTCCAGATAAAATTTTCTTATTGACAGCACTACTTTTTTTTATATATATATATATATATATATATATATATATATATATATATATATATATATATAGTTTTGTGACTTTTTTTTTTTTTTCATATAAAAGTTACATTTACATATACCATTCAAAAGTTTATTTATTCATCAAATATGCATTAAATTGATCAAAAGTGACATAATAAAGACATTTAAGAAATAAAGAACCCTGAAAAATATACAACCCGAATTCCGGAAAAGTTTACGTTTTTTTTAAATTTGAATTCAACGAAAACTAAAAGACTTTCAAATCACTTGAGCCAATATTTTATTCACAATAGAACAGAAAACATAAATGTTTAAACTGAGAATTTTTACACTTTTATCCACTAAATGAGCTCATTTCAAATTTGATGTCTGCTACAGGTCTCAAAAAAGTTGGCACAGAGGCAACAAATGGCTGAAAAAGCAAGAAATTTTGAAAAGATTCAGCTGGGAGAACATCTAGCAACTAATTAGGTTAATTGATATCAGATCTGTAACATGATTAGCTATAAAAGGGATGTCTTAGAGAGGCAGAGTCTTTCAAGAGTCAAGAAGATGGGCAGAGGCTCTCCAATCTGTAAAGAGTGCATAAAAAGATTGTGGAAAACAATGTTCCTCAACGTCAAATTGCAAAGGCTTTGCAAATCTCATCATCTACAGTGCATAGCATCATCAAAAGATTCAGAGAAACTGGAGAAATCTCTGTGCGTAAGGTACAAGGCTGAAGACCTTTATTGGATGCCCGTGGTCTTCGGGCCCTCAGACGACACTGCATCACTCATCGGCATGTTTGTGTCAATGACATTACTAAATGGGCCCAGGAATACTTCCAGAAACCACTGCCGGTAAACACAATCCGCCGTGCCATCTGCAGATGCCAACTAAAGCTCTATCATATAAAAGGAAGCCATATGTGAAAATGGTCCAGAAGCGCATTACCTTCCAGCGTGTTATCAGCATTCAGTTCAAAAGCCAGCATCTCTGATGGTGTGGGGGTGCATAAGTGCATACGGTATGGGCAGCTTGCATGTTTTGGAAGGCACTATGAACGCTGAAAGGTATATAAAGGTTATAGAGCAACATATGCTCCCCTCCAGATGACGTCTATTTTAGGGAAGTCCTTGTGTATTTCAGCAGGACAATGCAAAACCACATACTGCAGCTATTACAACAGCATGGCTTCGTCGTAGAAGAGTCCGAGTGCTGAATTGGCCTGCCTGCAGTCCACATCTTTCACCTATAGAGAAAAATACATCAAAGACGACCACAAACTCTTCAGCAGCTGGAAACCTATATCAGGCAAGAATGGGACCAAATTCCAACACCAAAACTCCAGAAACTCATTACCTCGATGCCAAGACGTCTTCATACTGTTTTGAAAAGAAGAGGAGATGCTACACCATTCATGTAGCAGGCATCAAATTTGAAATGAGTTCATTTTGTGCATAAAATTGTAAAATTTCTCCGCTTAAACATTTATGTTATCTATGTTCTATTGTGAATAAAATACTGGCTCATGTGATTTGAAAGTCTTTTAGTTTTCATTTTATTCAAATTTAAAAAACTTTTCTGGAATTCGGGTAGTATATCATGGTAAGTGGTAAGAAATGTTTCTTGAGCACCAAACTGGCATATAAAAAATTATTTTTGAAGGACCATGTGACATTGGAAACTGGTGTAATGGTTGCAGAAAAACATTTTATATTGTAATAATATTTCACAATATTACTGTTTTTACTGTATTTTTGATTAAATTAATGCAGCCTTGGTGAGCATAAAAGTCTAAATGGCTTATTGTTAAAAAACAAACAAACAAAAAACAGTGCTGTCAATACATTTCATTAACATCTTAAGTGCACACATTGACTTTGACAGCCCTAAAATACATTTTGTGAATTCTTTTTTCTTTTTCATTCAATGTTTTGAAGGGCCTTTAGCACTCCCCCTCAGGCGGTCCCCGGATCCCAGTTTGAAAACCCCTAACTTAAAACAAGTACACATCCGCTCCCATGCATAACACAGAACAAAAAAATGACACAGACAGAAATCAATTGAGAGAGTAGAACTATTGTTCAGGGATGGTGCTTTTATGACAGCTATAAATAATAACAAAAAAGTCAATTCTCCCCCACAACCCTGAAAAGGCTGAATGGTTACATCGGACATTGCTATCTAAATGCTACATAAAAAAGTAAATGCCATCATAAAGGTACTGATGACAGGAACGTCGGAGGTTACTGTGGTGCGACGAATGCCCCACAGTGAGATACCACAGTCCGTTTTGACGGTCGAGCAAGTGGTCAACACGAGGGGATGAGGGCGCTGTGACGCTCTGATCTGCCGTCACCCTGCTTGGCAACCTGAATGACGTTCGTTCAGAGCGCGTGGGTTTGAGCCCGGGGGGGGTGGGGTATGAACTGAGCCACACTGCAGTCCCAGATCTAAGAAATTATGAACACAGAGTCTGGACAGAGAGAGAGAGAGAGTGAGATAGATAGAAAGAAGCACCACAAGCTGCTTTGGGTGCGCACAAGCCCCCAACACAGAACACACCCTGAGCACAGGCCAAAACGAGTGACTAATGAACAAACCCACAAAGGGAGACAGAGACAGTTAGGCATCCGGCATCGCCGCTACAAGCTCAGCGAGCTTTGGAAATAAGGGGCGTTCGGCAAAGAGTGGTTATGGGCAGGAACAAAAGACAGTGCACCCAAAATGAACAACTAACAAACTGAAAAACACAACACCCAAACACATCCACATCTGTAAATAGCATTAGATTTTTTAAAAACTCCTGAAACAAGATGATAATTACATGGTCTCAATGTACAATATATGTCAGCTGTATGTAGAAAACAGATGCATTGTTGATTAATTAAAAAATATATAATATAATATATATATATTTATATTTATATATGCAAGTATTCTTTCTGTGCAGAGGTTAAACACTTGTTTGGTAGTAAAATGTGCACATTTATATCTTTTTTTTTTTTTTACTCTTAAATATTCTAGCTTGATTTACACTGCCTACTTGAGAACTTTCCTCTACAGAGACAAAATGAGTTTTGTTGAGGTGAGGCAGACCGAGAGAGAAAGAGACCCAGAGCCTGTTAGTCTCCACCTCCCCGTCCTCCCCTCATTATTCTAGTGGAATGCCTAGAGTTCTTGCTTCAGACAAAAAATATAGAGAACTATTAGTATTAAACCTGCTTATGGTGAAGAATAAGAAAATATGAAAAAAAAAAAAAAAAAAAAAAAAGTACAGCTTTCAATGTGAAACCCTGGATTACTTGAAAATGGACGAACTGGCCAGATTATGCATTTGGCAATAATTAGAGTAAGTACAAGCATGTGTGTGTGTCCCTATGTTCAAATAATGCCAAACCCGAAGTAACCCCAAAGCAATGTTTAGTCTATGACTTGCATGCTAACTCAAACATTTTATTTTCAGTAACATTCCTAGGTTCCAATTCTTATCAGGGGGTCTTTGGAAATCATAAACATGGATAAATTGGTCTGGAGCAGCTGATAAGGACGGGGGTTAATATCCAGGACACAGCACTTCGAGGGAGCATCTCTTTTTGTCAACGACTTTCAAGTTATTCATACAAAAAATAGAAATTTTTTCTGTCCCGCCCCTGAAAAGAATGCTTGACGTGCAAGTTGAAATTGCAGAATTAAATTTTCGCAAAAAACAAGGATCGATCCTTCACATGAATCCTGAGTAACCGTGAAAAAATATATCTATTTAAACGTAAAAAAGGAGAAACGTCCCTTCATTTGAACAGCATTCCTGTCCCATTTGCTATGCTTTTAAACACAGACGGACTTTACAGAGAAGATTCAACGATTGGCAACTCAGCGTTCCTGAAGAGGAAAGGGAAAAAAAAAAAAAAAAGAAAAAAAACCACACAACAAATGAAATGAAAGAATGAAAACTACCTTACAGACAACAAAGACAAACAAAAAAAATGCAGGAAAGTGATCGACATGAATAAAAAGCATCCAAAACGATGCAGAAGTCAGGTCATTTTTCAGTCAAAAATGTCAGCATTTCCACTTGTCCTAGTGACTCTGTTCAGTAATACAGTGTTTTATGTTGCCAGCATGAATTGGGGACTGCACATACAGTGCAGCATACATAGCCCATTTTCTGGACCACAAGAAAAATAAAAACCATTATATATATATATATATATATATATATATATATATATATATATATATATATATATATATATATATATATATATATATATATACACACACACACATATATATATATATATATATATATACTTTTTTTTTTTTTTTTTTTAAAGTTCAGACAGGCACATTTTGAGTTATGCTTCCTGACACTGAGCCTGAAAAGGCATCAGTTATAGTCTTTCTGTTTTTGAACTGTTCGCTTTGGTAACGGGTGTCAATTATGTCATTGTCTCTTTTTTTCCAGAGTCTTTTTCGTGTCCTATTTGACTTAAGTACCTACGGGAGAGATAAGAGCTCTACGTTGAAGGCAGCATCACAGCCAGGTAACCATGGATGGCACGATTCTCCCCTGCCTGTTTTCCTCTCTGTTTTCTTCTAATCTCACAACACGATTTTGCGTCTTCAGAGCTCTGTTCGTTCTCCGCTGATTCTCCATGGGGTGAAAGTGCATAGGAGTGGGGTTCCCACCAAAGGGTCCTCTCACAGTAGTAAGGCCTTTTTTTCAACACAATGTGAACTGCATTAGCTTCAGAGTGTCGGCACAGTGACGAATTTCAGCATGGGGAGATCCGCTAGGGTCTTCCTCTGGGTGTCAATGTGTGTGTTTGTGTAGGTGAAGGAGAGGGAGGGGTCGTTCACCTCCGTTTAAGCCCCTCAGTGAGCTTCATTTGCTCCTCTTGCTACTGCCGTTCCTCCTCTTCGGCCTCCTCTTGAATCACCTGAATGTCATCGGAGGAAGAGGTGGATGGAGGAAGGCTGGGGCTCTCGGATTGCTGCTGCTGCTGCTGTTGCTGCTGCTGCTGAGTCTCCAGCTCTTTGGCCTTCTCCTCTTCTTCGATGGTCTTCTTCCACACCTTGTGGTTCTCTGTTAAGTGCTGCATGATGTTGCAGAACAACCGACGTCGACCCTTCCTCCTCTCTGTAAGGAAAATACACAATTAGTGTGTATGACATCTAAGCTGAAGTACTTAAAATACAAACAAAAAAACCCAATGGTCTCATTATTACAGATCCTACAAAGGCTGTGTAAACATATGAGCAGTGTTAGTGAAAAAGTTACTTTTAAAAGTAATGCATTACAATATTGAGTTACTCACTAAAAAAGTTACCAATTGGTTTACTAAGTTACTTTTTATGGAAAGTACTGCATTAGGGTACTTTTGCGTCACTTTTTCTCATCTGGGCTGGTGAGAAATGTGATGTAATGTTTAACTAAAATCATTTTTGCTTATTGGTATGGTTGAAGTGGGTCATCGAAAGTCAGCAGCAAAGGCTAATAAAGTGAGATTAAATATTTTGTAGTATTTAACATATTTAATTACTGCAGGTTTGCATAATCTGCATTTTTTATGTTTTATTCATTTTGAGGAATACTGAATCTGTTTTTGTGCAAGTGAGATGAGTAAATGCATGTTCAAATTTAGTAGTCTAGAACTACAATAACCATCATGTTGTCACAGCGCACACAACACCTCTGCACTTTATTTCTCTCAACATGGGGACAGGAGAGCTGTCAGTCAATAAATGGGAAAAAGTAACTTGCAATACTTATTTGAAAAAGTAACTCATATTTTGTTGTAAATTTAAAATGCATTAGTTTACTAGTTACTTGAAAAGAAATCTGATTACGTAACTCATGTCACTTGTAACGCATTACCCCCAGCACTGCTTATAAGTGTATAGTCATACTTGGTTCAAGATCATCGTCCAGCTCTTCATCTTCCGTTTCAATGTCTTCAGTTTCCTCTTCATCGTCTGAGCCTTCCTCGTCAATCCAGTATCCCGGCAGCAGCCCTGCAGCATCATAGGAGTTACAAAGAGGCCCGACGATATGTGTGATAAAAGACTCCTGAAGCTTTGCTAACTGTGGTGCCGAGCGGTCCATGAATGGACTGATGGGTAATCCTAGAGTAGCTTCCTCGTCACCCTACAAAAGGCAGAAATGCAAAAATGCACAAATGTTGATCTCATATTGCCACAGTTGAAGTTGTGTACATTATCTAAAGTGAATAGGACATACCTGCTCATAAAACTCATTGACGATACCCTCCGTCCATTTGAGGTGAAGGCTGCGGTCTTTGGCTGGCCCATTGATATCTGCCAGCTTAATGCACACTTGGCACACTAACAACCTGTCATTTTCATTAGTCCAGTCAATGCCTGGACTATTCACATCATTAACCTGAAAAAAGAAAAATATTAATCAGAGGATTAACCACAAGAAAGCACCATTTTCTGCAGTAGGCAGGTAATTAAAATTTTTTCAATGTTTTTGAAAAAAGTCTCTTAAGCTTACCAAGGCTGCATTCATTTAATCAAAAATACAGTAAAAAATTATGAAATATTATTACAATTTAAAATAATTGTTTTATATTTTAAAATGTAATTTATTGCTGTGATGACAGAGCTAAATTTTCAGCAGTCATTAGTCCAGTGTCATATGATACTTCTGAAATCTTTCTTTTATGCTGATTTAATGCTCAAGAATCATTTCTTATTATAATTAATTTTGAAAAAAACAAAAGTGGAATAACAGGAATTGTTTCATTCTGTTGCTCCATCCTTTTTTTGAACACAAGAATGCGTCCTGTTCTTTTGTGCAGTTTTACATTAAAATACTTACCGTAGTTTGCAAGTGAAACAAGTATGCTTGTTTCATTCTACTAGCTGATGAATATCTGACCTGTATGCTTATTTTACCAATTCTTATGCTATTATGATAAAGAGTTGGTCTGATCACCTATATGCATTATACATTTTTAAGCCACACATATGTTGTGTCAAGTGAGTTATGTAAGTTAACTACATGCTCCAGTTAAAAAGGTTAAAATGCAAAACGTAAATTGTATTTATTGGTATTGGTCCACAACAAGCTGTTGTGCTCATTACTGATTACTGATATTGGTTGTTAATACCCCTACTACTGACCTTAGAATTAAACTCTGCCAGGAAGTCAAAGTGCTTCTTCAGGTCTGTAGCGAGGATGGCCTCGATCACTAGGAACCGAAAACGCTTAAACTCAACGTGGTCCAAGCTGCACAGGAAGTTGAACTCAGGCCGGGAAAGAAACAGGCTCCAGGCAGAGGCTGCATGGTGGTTCTCCAAAACTGAACGGTCATTATATAACACCGCCTGTGTGAGAGTGTGTGTGTGTGTGTGCATGCGTGGAGTGATGGAAACAGGGAAAGAAAGAGAGACGAAGAGAGGAACATAACGTGAGTGAGTCTAGAAGTTCTATGCTCTGATTACAAAATCATATGCTTCTGATTGAAGATGGGCTGGCTTTACTTCTTGACACAACAGTGTGAAAACTAGATCAATATCCAAAATTGTGTTTATGAGCAATTCAGAACTAAATTAGCTATACAAAATCAAAAGTTCTTCTAAACTGCAAAAAAAAAAAAAAAAACTACAATTTTGGGGATTGTTTTTTTTACTAACCTGAGGAGCGTTAGTGGCTACAAGAAAGGCATTTGTGCGACCAGGGTGATCATAGTCATGCATAGCAGCTGCTACATATAGTGCCATGAGTTCCAGCGCAGGGACATTCCAGGCCAGACAGCCGTAACTGTCATCTGAGAACGAGGAGCTTTTGGACGTGGCATATGCCACCCTACCTGGGGAGATTCCACTGTCCGAATCTAATAAAAACAAAGAGTGACCATGTAAAACCAAAGATGAAACACTATTACACATCCATTCCAGGTGTCAATCCATTTCAAAATCAATACAGTATCTTACATAACCACCTAGTTGATACGCAGCTTGCATTATTTTAAAAATTTGAATTAGCTGACAATTCACATTTTGAATTATGAAAAATTATCACGTGATTAGCTGATAATAATAATGAAAACTAAAATCAATTTCTTTAATGCCATAAGTGAATTTAGACATCACAGCGTTCTAATATACAGCAATTGAAATTCATTTTGAAATCTGCTTAAGATCACATTTAACAGTTTAAATTATTGGTGTTTTTAAAGATTATCTTTAAGTGAGTTTTAGATCAAAAGTAATCTATGTAAAAACCAGGGGAAATGGGCATGTCCAATATAGTCCAAATATATCCAATATAGAGTGATACCTGATAAATAAATAAAAAATCTGTAATATCAGCTGATAACCAATATGCATTCCTAAAACTGCAACATTTTTGTATAAAAACTATTTATTAAAATCTCCAATTTAATTCATAATAATATTCCTCTGAAAAATGTTTAGATGCAATGAGAAATTATCTATATACAAAAATATAAAAACTGTTCAGCAAATGAAAAATAAAAAAAGAGACAGATAATATATATTTATTTGGTCAGTGATGTGAATAAAAGCCTAAATTCAATCTGTTCATCATCTAAAGTGATCAAGTCTCTTTAGAAAATTTGGACTAAATCGCTCAATTCATATGGATTAGTTTTATGATCTCTGCACTTTGTAAAGCGTCAAAGTGGTAGTCAACGGAGGGAAAGATCTTCATTTGTGTTCCAAAGATGAATGAAAGTCTTACGGGTTTGGAACAAAAAGGATTTTCATTTTTGTGTGAACTAACCCTTTAAAACGTCACTAATGCAATAAGAAAATCAAACACCGCCAAGAGGCTGCAATTAAGCTGACTGTTTTTACAGCAAACCAAACACTCTGAAATCATACTCCTCCATCTCTTTCAAAAAGATTTTGGAATATTTTGTAGCTCTGTACTTGAGCCAGCTAGTGAAGTCACTGGTCTCAGTGTGATTCAACACCTCTGCTTGCCAGAGATGGCTGCTGCATGGAACAGCAGCAGAGTGAGTCAGAGTAAACTCCATTTGAGAAATTACAAGGGCCATCAGCAGACTTAAAATAAGCCTCGAACATGCTGAGCCAGCAGCCACCTCAGATCTCAATCGCAATAGAGGATCTCTTATCGGACAGCATTTGCGCCGCTGGCTGGAATAACGAAGACTGAGCAGCGGTGACGGCCTCTAATTTATTTCCGATGGATCAGGAGCTATGCTAAATATAATTAGAGACATGACTGAGGATACAGATGCTCTAACCTGAATCTGTCCATCATGTACTCTTTATTAAAGTTTTATCCAGTACCTTATTCAAGGGCACAATGATGATAGGACCATGAATCGGCCATTGTGTGATTTAAACCTACAACCTTTCAGATACCAGTCCACTATAACACCCCACCTCAGTAACACCCACATACATCAAAGTTTCTTTATGGCAAAACTATAAAGGAGTATGAGATCACAGATGTACCTGTATCACTTCCTGTGACATGCTCATTATGAATCTGCTGAAAGCCTGGGATTGGTCGGGTGGTAAGATACCACACTGCATGAAGGACGTCTGTGGCATGGACACGGTTGTGATCTGAGTGGAGAACAGGTAAAACAACACATTAACACGTCAGTGGAATAATCGGTGACTGTTCTCAGTTTCACATGACACAAATCTGCACTGTGGTCCAATTTGAGAAATACTGAAACAATTCTAACCCAGTTTTCAAGTTTAACTTCAACAAGATTTTTTTTTTATTCTCACAGGGGATATCACGATAGCCGTTCTCCAGAGCGCAAAAGTACGTCATGAATTCCCGCACAGGGATTTTGAAGATTTCAAACAGACCCGTGTCCTGGAACAAAGTGTACGCCACCTGAGAGAATGTAACAAACAGAACTTCATTAAGACAAGACAAGCAGTGAGCCATTGAGTCCCTGCAGATTCATGTTTATTGGCACAGAGTACTGAGAGAGACCTCCAGCATTACATTCAGCTAAATCTATGAAATGCCATTCACATCAGATCAGACGATAAAAGTGTGGTATTGGTTGGATTTTACTAAACGTGACTGGTTTTAATTAGCTAAAAGAGAACCATGTTTTCCACCCAAAGTGATGAAAAAACTATCAGTTGCATTTTCTGTTTCACTAATGTTGATTTCCAGAACTTAGCTTCATCATGTCAATAGGATTTTTAATGCTGGGCTTAATACTTGGAATTACAAAGCACTAACATAGCTGAGAATCCTGCCAGTCTTCCCTCCCGTAATGTCCATCAGCTCAAAGATCTGGAAGTTCCAGGTGTTGATCTTTTCCATGAGTGCTTCATGCTCCACCAGCATTGAGTCCAACCTGAACTCCTCGTCTCCCTGCCAGAGATCAATCACAGTCAGCAGACAGAAGGAAGAAGGTTTCGCAGAAATCTCAGCTTTGTCTTACAGAAAAACTCATGCCTGGCCACTTTTCCAGAGATAACAATGAAAATATTTTACTAAGTCAGCTAAATTTATGTTGTCCTCACACGCTCTTACTGTAGACCCCTTTAGGCAGAACAATAAACCAAGGGTTTGAGGAGAGATCCACTCAAGAGCCACAGCTATAAATCCAGCAACCACATAACAATGCAAAAGCATGGGAATGCAAATAAGCACTCTGCTTCTAAACTCCACTCGGCTTGTTCAACAGCTGGCCACTTTAACAACTGCCAGATTGGCCAATAAAAGGAGCAGGAGAGCGGTGGAATCGAGATGAGGGCATTTCAGGTTATATGAAAGAAAAGCTTTTCTCCTGCAGGGCTTTCTAAGGCAAAACAGCACTTCATAAATTAAAATTACTTGTCCACAAGCAACACTGGATCTTGAGTTCAGTTCCTGAGGCAATGTTTTAGACATTAATATAATGAAACCATGTGGGGATAAAGTGTAATTCAGCGTGTGTGCGCTCTACCTCAGGATCCAACGAGGACTGCTCTGTACTGGAGGTCTGTTCCTCTTCCTCTGGCTGGCTATTTAGCTTTTCCCCCACTGTGTCTGGAGTCCTCTCCTCCTGAGACTCAGCCTCCACGCTCTCCTCTCGGATCAGGTTTTCCCCACCATACTCTACTCCTTCAGCTAAGAAAGCATGCAAAAGCATCATTTTGAGCGTTAAACCAAAGGATGGGCTCAGGAATGACTCTGTTATGAGAAATGCTGTTTGTGATATAGCTTAATAACTTTACCTGAGCGTGTTCTCTGCATCTCATTGGCTGCTGAGTGATGGCACTCACCCACCTCCACACCGGGCACACCTTTCAGCATCTGTCGGCCACAACTAAAAAAAAAAAAATACAATTATTTCTCGCTCTTATAAGGTACAGCTTAATTGGTCTACTCCTCAGAGAGAAGAGGCAAAGGGTTCTAGAAGTTACAGTACCTGGTGCACAAGGGGGCCGAGACAGGACCTCGATATGGTTGCTGGAAATCAGGTGAGCTCAGCGTGTAGCCCAGAGGTTTGTGCAGGTTGACACTGGGCTTGGTGAGGAAATCAGCGGTGTCTGGGAACTCCACAGGAGAGCGTGTGACCAGAGATGAGCCGGGAGCAGCAGGGGGATTGTGACTCGGGGAACTGACGGGACTCAGGCTGGGAGAAGCACCTATATACACACATCAAAATCAAAATCTATTAAGTTATAAAAAAAAAAAAAAATGTAATTCATTCAAAAAGATTCAGATACATTCTATGATGAACATGTTTAATTTCAGAAACCATTTTATTATTTTAAAACCATTTTAATATTTTTGTGGGCTTTAAGTTAAGGTGGTGTAGTTGTACAGAGACTGCTAAAGGTCTGTAAAGGTCTCATTAATATACTGAAACATACTAAAATTCTTGAAAAACAAATGCATTAATCTATTATTATTCCTTATCTGTCCAATTAAATAAGTGCGGTGTAATCAACATACTGTACAGGTAGCCATTTTGTTTTCCTGCAACAAGAAAACAAGTAGAAAGGACCCTTTTAGACCCTCATGCTTGTGAGTTTGGGTCATTATGTGTCATTACAAACCTTAAAAAAATAGGATTGATTAATAAAAAGATTTGATTTCTAAGAACTTGGCTCAAGTGTTGTATACTACAACCCGAATTCCGGAAATGTTGGGACGTTTTTTAAATTTGAATAAAATGAAAACTAAAAGACTTTTAAAATCACATGAGCCAATATTTTATTCACAATAGAACATAGATAACATAACAAATGTTTAAACTGAGAAATTTTACAATTTTATGCACAAAATGAGCTAATTTCAAATTTGATGCCTGCTACAGGTCTCAAAATAGTTGGGACGGGGGCATGTTTACCATGGTGTAGCATCTCCTCTTCTTTTCAAAACAGTGTGAAGACGTCTGGGCATCGAGGTAATGAGTTTCTGGAGTTTTGGTGTTGAAATTTGTCCCCTTTCTTGCCTGATATAGGTTTCCAGCTGCTGAAGAGTTTGTGGTCGTCTTTGACGTATTTTTCTCTATAGGTGAAAGATCTGGACTGCAGGCAGGCCAATTCAGCACCCGGACTCTTCTTTGACAAAGCCATGCTTTTGTAATAGCTGCAGTATGTGGTTTTGCATTGTCCTGCTGAAATACACAAGGCCTTCCCTGAAATAGACGTTGTCTGGAGGGGAGCATATGTTGCTCTAAAACCTTTATATACCTTTCAGCATTCATAGTGCCTTCCAAAACATGCAAGCTGCCCATACCATATGCACTTATACACCCCCACACCATCAGAGATGCTGACTTTTGAACTGAATGCTGGTAACACGCAGGAAGGTCTCCCTCCTCTTTAGCCCAGAGGACACGGCATCCGTGATTTCTAACAAGAATGTCAAATTTGGACTCGTCTGACCATAGAACACTTTTCCACTTTGAAACAGTCCATTTTAAATGAGCCTTGGCCCACAGGACACGACGGCACTTCTGGACCATGTTCACATATGGCTTCCTTTTTGCATGATAGAGCTTTAGTTGGCATCTGCAGATGGCACAGCGGATTGTGTTTACCGGCAGTGGTTTCTGGAAGTATTCCTGGGCCCATTTAGTAATGTCATTGACACAATAATGCCGATGAGTGATGCAGTGTCGTCTGAGGGCCCAAAGACCACGGGCATCCAATAAAGGTCTTCGGCCTTGTCCCTTACGCACAGAGATTTCTCCAGTTTCTCTGAATCTTTTGATAATGTTATGCACTGTAGATGATGAGATTTGCAAAGCCTTTGCAAATTGACGTTGAGGAACATTGTTTTTAAAGTATTCCACAATCTTTTTACGCACTCTTTCACAGCTCTGCCCATCTTTACTTCTGAGAGACTCTGCCTCTCTAAGACATCCCTTTTATAGCTAATCATGTTACAGACCTGATATCAATTAACTTAATTAGTTGCTAGATGTTCTCCCAGCTGATCTTTTAAAAATGTCTTCCTTTTTCAGCCATTTGTTACTCCTGTGCCAACTTTTTTGAGACTTGTAGCAGACGTCAAATTTGAAATGAGCTCATTTAGTGGATAAAAGTGTAAAATTTCTCCGTTTAAACATTTGTTATATTATCTATGTTCTATTGTGAATAAAATATTGGCTCATGAGATTTGAAAGTCTTTTAGTTTTCATTTTATTCAAATTTAAAAACGTCCCAACATTTCCTGAATTCGGGTTGTAGATTTATTTAACATCTACTAGGACAGTGGTTCTCAACCTTTTTGACTTGAAGCCCCCCATTATTCAACACAATTACTGAAAGGCCCCCCATACACTGGCAAAGATATTTTCTCTGGTATTTCTGCCGTAATTTTGAAAACGCTGATTGTTTTCTTTTTTATTAACCAAAACCTGAAGTGTTCAATGCAATGTGATTAACCATGCCTTTGTGACAATTTCAACAATTTCAAATAAGACCTGTTTTTGTTGCTGTTGTTGTTGTCGTTGTCTTTTAAGCATTTAATTTTATACATTTAAATCATTTTAAGTCATCCTGTGGCCCCCTTGGAAGTTTGCTGAGGCCCCCAGGTTGAAAACCACTGAACTAGAACATCCTTGTTTGTCATTTGCCAAAATAAGGAGACATCTGTTGGAGTAAAGCCATCTAAATCAGCCTGACTAATGTCGTTATTTTTCTACAAAGTAATATATGAAGGGAAGGTTATTTCACTCTTGATTGGTGCTGACCTGGTCTTCTGGGTACAGTGTGGCCATAGGAGAGGGTGACAGAGGACGATCTCTGTTTAGGAATAGTCAGCAAGTTGCTGTTGGGCCCATTAGAAACACAACTCTGGCTGTAAGGTTAAAAAAAAAAAAAAAAAAAGTACATCACACCTATAATGTAAAAGTACACCTATAATGAGGTTCAAAATCTGTGCAATTAATTTTAACATTGCAAAATGTGTTAAAACAAAGCTAAGATTACTACACTTTCACTGAGAGCTGAAAGCAAAGATAAGTGGTTTAATAAATCAAATCATTTTAGAAATTTGCAAGGGACGAGTAATGTCGATTTACTTTAGATGAAGTTTAGGGATTCTCAAACCAGCTGTTGACAAATCTCTTTTTAACACTGCCACCTTGAGGACAAGCAGTAAAATTACAGAAAGCACATTGTCCTAATAAAATCTTAAAACTATTGCCTTATAAAAACATTTCATGATATTGTATCACATTTGCTGACAACTACTAATCCACAGATTCAAATCCACTTGTGTTCCTGTCCTTGTCCACCCTTGAGGAGTACAGAGAGCGCACTAAGGTAAGAGTGTAGTCGTGAGGCCTGACCTGCTGAGCTCAGAGTGAGATCTTTTTCCATTGGTGCGTTCCCAGCGTGAGGAGGCAGACTCCAGTGGGGGCAGAGAAGAAGAGGCTGAACTGCGCCTCAGCTGAGGGGTAGGGAGACTGTTCCTGCTGCTCAGACCCTGAAAGTACACAGTCATTTTGTAAGTACTCAATAAGCAGACGTGACTTACCGTAAACCTGTTACAGGGACAATCCCTTTGGAGCTACCTAGGGCACAACTGTTCTCAATGGCACAATGGTGATGGCTCATGGATTACTACTTGCAGGGATCGAACCTGCAACCATGGTTATTGTGCACTTAGCCCAAGTTGAGGCAATATTTCAAAATACTTTCCTATATCATTACTGTGAAATATTACTACAATTTAAAATAACTGTTTTCTATTTTAATACATTTTAAAATATAACTCATTCCTGTTATGACAAAGCTGAATTTTCAGCATCATTACTCCAGTCTTCAGTCACATGATCCTTCAGAAATCATTCTGATATGCTGATTTGGTACTCAAGAAACATCTCTCGTTGTTATCAATGTTGGAAACAGTTCTACTGCTCAATATTTTTGTGGAACCCATGATACATTTTTTTCAGGATTCATTGAAGAATAGAAAGTTCAAAAGAACAGCATTTTCAATGAGCTTTCTGAATAAAAATATCAATTTCTTAAAAAAAAAAAAAAAAAAAAAAAAACATACCAACCCCAAACTGAACAGTACTGTATATGTACTATATCGGTTTTCAGCTGATTTGCACACTAATTTCACATATTTTTAGATTATTCTTACCTAGTCTTAGACTAAAAAGACTATTTTAAATACATTTACATTGTAACATTAAGTGCAAATCTCATAATGAACATCCATTTCTCATATTGTACATTATAATGTTGTGATGGCTTTAAAACAACTGATTTTACTTTTCAGTATTTAAATTATAATTTATTTTGACAAAACAGTACAGGATTTTAATATCGGTATAGACTTTTTGTTAGTTATTGGCCACAACATATATATAATTTACCAGTTCAGCTTACCAGCATTGGCCATAATACTAATGCATAGAAAAATACATTCAATTATAAAATTATTATAATTAGAGGCCAAGCACCGAAGGTGCACAGGCACCTATTGTTATTGTTTGTACCTACAATATAGTAGCAACATTCTCTTACTGTCTACTTTTCCAACAACTTACCTGAACTACTTCAAATTATGAGTGGCTTGGCAAACAACAGTTTCAAAGTCTCTTCTCCAACACTGCTGCTCACCTACCTTCAGTGGCTTTCTCTCTCCTCTCTCTGAGGGGTCTTCTATCTCAGCACAGGGGTAGAAGCCGGGGAAGGGTGTGAAGGGGTTGACCCGTGGCCGGCAGGACCCAGAAAAAGCTCCCATGAGGCTGCTGACGCTGCGCAGTGAGGAGAGGACGTGGGGTGAGAGAGACTGGTCCATCAGCAGGTCTGAGACCAGGTTCCTGGCCTCGTTTATCACAGACAGATCCACGCCATTTCCACTAACTGCACCCTAAGCACACACATAGCACATATTACAACATCCATAGAATGCAAAATGATGACAGTGCTGCATAAAGAAGCAGCAATTAATCCCACACTTATCTGTTTATGGGACTTATACTGCCTCCTTGTGGTCATTTAGAGGTACAGTGGGATTTCAAACATTGACACTTGCATTTGGCAAAGTTTTTTCCATAAAGCGACTTACATTAGATTCAGGCCGCACCTTTTATCAATTGATGCATTCCCTGGGAATTAAACCCATGGCACTGGCATTACTAGCACCATGCTTTACTGTTTAAACAACAGGAACGCCATCCCACTGCTCCAGACTTGCATGAGTAGTAACTGTAGCAAAGAATGACTCATTCCCAGAGCCATCCATTTGATATATCTAGCCAAGCAGCAGAGACAGTTTTTGATGATATCCACTCAGCGGAAAAAAGGAACCGTTCATAATGATATTACAGGAAGAACTCTGGATATATCTATAAACTCAGCTAGTTTTAATCCATCTTCAGCCTTGTGCGTACATGCTGAGCTCATTTTATTGATTGTATTTAATTCAGACATACATAATTTTTTTGAAGGGGTTCTGATGAAAGTAATAAAGTAAAGTGGCGGCACTGCTGCGACCTGCGTGTGTGTGCGTGCTCACACGTGTGTGGTAAAAGTGCACAGCGAGCACTTCCTCCAGGCTTTGACGTCATTTGGCAAGCTTTATGTGAGCCAGGATGAGGGTTATCCACTCGCAGGTCAGCCGCAGTAATGGGTGGCGGACAGATGGAGGGGCTACAGGCCTCAGCATGCTAACAGGCAACAAACTGTCCTCAGATGGACGATATAAGGGTCTTTCAGACAAAAAGAGTGAGAGGAGATGCTGGTCTGTATGTGACTGACGACACAAGATTACACTCTTATTCCTGACCGTACATCAGTGTTACTGTATGAGATACTATTATAGTTTTAATTAATATTTTGAATTAGATTTTGTTTATATTTTCTGTTTTCAATGTATTTTCAATTAAAGTTTTAGTAATTTTGTTGTGTGTTTTTGTTTTCGTTTTTTAAGTATGTCTATATAGTTTTTTTTCTTTTTTTTTTATTCCATAAAGTTAATCTGCATAAAAATGGGAAATGGCAACTTGCTGAAAAAATAAGCTTTTTTATATTTTATTTTTTAGGTGAATTTTTTTTTATGGTTTTAGTTTCAATTATAATAATTACCCTGCTGTACATAAGGTATTATAAAATAAAACTTTCATACAAATAATAATACATTTAATAATCCATTATACAAATAAAACAATCTAATACTGCATGTGTGTGTGCACATGCGTGCGTGCTGAAATACACAGATTAGTTGAAAAGTAGTACTGACCTGATATTGCGGCTTGTACCATTGTTTCAGGTCCCAGTCCCACAGGATCATCTAAAGGACAAAAAACAAAGGCTCTTTAAAGCACATTTCACTCACAACTGCCACCCTGCACAAAACCTATGGAAAGTTAAGACAAAGAAGCAGCAAAATGAGTTATTTTTATGTTGCTGAAGTGCCTATAAGCATTTAAAAATAAACACTTTTCTAAGTATTGGTTTGTACAACCGTTTTGATGTGGGAGTTAAAATTTTGTCACCACCTGTGCAATGTTTTTTGAGAGCTGTAAGCTGCTAAACGAAAATCTTTCTGGTGCTTGCAAAGAAAGAAAAAAAAGAAAAGAAAAAAAAACCGAAAACCACTCTAACCACAATGAGACGTCAACAATAGCGCTCACAGATCTTATCTAGCCAAACTACGTCATTTGACTGCATTTCCACGTTATCTGTCTCACAGGCTCAGAGGAAAGTCACCCAACAGAAGCCAAGTCCCACAACACTATCACTGAGATAGGTCACAGACTCTGTCTGTTTTCTGGTATTATGAAGTATAGCAAAGCAACTTTTACAGTTACACTGTTAAAAAAAGTCTAAATATAAAATAAATATGCTTGAATGGTCTGTAGACTAAAACTGATTCTTTGAAAATCAAACTAATCTATTACACACCAAAATAAGAGGCCCAAACTTCAAAGCAAAGTCACAATCATTTTCAGAAGCAACAAAACAATACAAAATGTACATATTTTAGGTAATACAACCAACAAGTTTTTGGTCACTTTATGTATAATACTTTTACAAGAATTAGAAAAATGTTGTTTAGGATTAAGGGTTTTATAACCCATTTATTTTTACATTTTCTGCACCAAGGGGTCTGGTTTATCTCTGTTTACAACAATAAAGAAAGATAAAATCCTTTCATTTAGGGATATGGACAACTTTTCAGGGTACAGTGGCAAAAATTATTTTAACAACCAAGCAAGCACAAATGAACAAGAGTTCAGCCACGTTATCAAAACAGCGGCATGTCACACAGTCTTAAAATAATCAGTCAAACAGAGTTCGAGAGAGTTCTTGGCCAACAACGGCTCATATGTGAGCGGTCGCCATGTTAAACTCATAAAGTCACTATAACTAAACTGCAGTGCAGCGTTTGACCACATGGGGGAGTACTGGTGATATGTGACAGAAGAGCCTGGTCTCTCTACACGGCTCAGAGCGGCAGACAAAGAAGAAGTCCCCTGCACCTGCGCTGGCCGTGTCATATGTCACTTCCAGCAGCTCTGATCTTTAAAACCAGCACCAGTCTAACACTCAAAGCTGTCCAAAAGACATGACCACAGACTCTCACTCATCTGACACACTCAAGGCGCTGAGAGCAACAGATGGAATTGATAGAAACACTCTCACCTGTGAGGCTGCAAAGCTTTAACGGTCAATAAATTGAAAAATATAAAAAATAACACAACAAGTGAATCCACATCAAGACTCATTTGAGTTTAAATGACTCAGTTCCATTCCAAGATTGGGATTTGCTTATGATGTCGACACAGCGGCCTCTTGCTCTCAAATCAGATGTTTTACTGATCAGACAGAGATGATCACTGTTAACACCATCAGATATTTAGTATGGCAAATAAGCACTGCCATGGCAACCTGACAGAGGCCAGCAAACAATAGTACAAACGTCATGGCAACCAGGATGGCAGGAGATAGATGGAGGAGAGATGTGTCAGAAAAAGCCAAGGTGTCTGACACTTTTTCTCTCAAACACAGGGTTTTCTTTTGTAGGTCAAAAATGACCACTTAACATCAGACTGGTCAGATATGTTTCCATCAAATCAACCATGTGGCATAGAGCTAGGTATCTACAAAAACATAGACTGGAACCCTCTGAATGCCCCACAATGTCACAGAGTTACTTACATCAAATCTCTCTACTTTTGTTCTTTATGGTTTGTTGAGCTTGTAAACTTCACAGACGGAACAGAGATTACCAGAACAATAAAGGTGGGGTTGGTTTCATAAAACCTGTTTCCTTGAATATGTTACAAAATTTGGATCCCGGTACTCCTGGCTGGTATTAAGATCTGTTTGGGAGACAGCACTGAATGCAGATGTAAATGGGGTCCAAAACATTTTGTGAGGCAATCACTCAAACCACATTCGTACATAGTTGAAAATGCATTCTATTTTTCTACTTTCTATTCAAAGACATCAGTATTATGGTTTCCACAAAATATTAAGCAGCATAAACGTTTTCAACATTCATAATAAATAATAATAATAATAAATGTTTCTTGAGCACCAAATCAGCATATTATATATTAGAATGATTTCTGAAGGATCATGTGACACTGAAG
Organism: Ctenopharyngodon idella; assembly: GCF_019924925.1. NCBI lineage: Eukaryota > Metazoa > Chordata > Actinopteri > Cypriniformes > Xenocyprididae > Ctenopharyngodon > Ctenopharyngodon idella. The sequence goes on from NC_067226.1 coordinate 4,729,366, forward strand.
ACTGGATGACTGCTGAACATTCAGCTTTACTATCACAGGAATAAATTACATTTTAAATATATTTAAATTAAAGAAAACAGTTGTTTTAAATTGTAATAATATTTCACAACATTTTTTTTTTACTGTATTTGTAATCAAATAATTGCAGCCGTGATGAACATAAGAGACTTCTTAAAAAACAAAATCTTACAGTCCCCAAACCTTTGAATAATAGGTTATGTCCCAGACAACAGTGAAAGACCTGTGTGCCTACACACCTGTCAAAGACAGCAAAACTATTTTTTTTTTTTTTTACTATACCAGGTGCATGCAGCTTTAAAAGCATGACTTCACAAGACTAAAGATACTCCTCTAAAAACATACAATTCCACTTAAAACATGTTTGTTTTTAGATTAAAATGCATGTACATTTGAGAGGAACACCATGCAGATTTTCCTTCTACACTCTGACGTAGTCAGTATGTAGTCATGAAATCCCCTTGAAATCTGATCACAAGTGGTCACAGGAGATACACTTGAAATGCATGTAACTACCAGGTGTAAACACCTGTAAAAAGTAAAAGAATATTGTCTTACCTTCACTACATGTGAGTGTACAATCTCAACCATTATTAAAAAAAAAAAAGTTTTCCAAAATATTTTGAAAGATAAAAAGTTTGTGTTACAAATACAATATGTGAATCTCATGAATATTGTTGAGTCTTATTAGGGTTACACCCTTTGCCAACTTTACCTAGTCTTAAAATAAATCAAAATGCAAATTATATGAAATGTTGTTCAAAAGAGTCGCTTATGCTCACAAAGTTTGCATTTATTAGATAAAATACAGTAAAACTAGTGATATTGTGAAATATATATATATAACATTTTATTTTAATATACATTTTAAAATGTTATTTATTCCTGTGTTGGAAAAGCTGATTTTACACCATCATTACTCCAGCTTTCAGCATCACATGATCCTTCAGAAATCATTCTAATATGCTGATTTGATGCTCAAGAAATATTTCTCATTGTTATCAATGTTGAAAACAGATGTGCTGTTTATTATTTTTGTGGAACCCGTGACACTTTTTTTTTTTTTTTTTTTTTTTCAGGATTCTTTGAAGAATAGAAAGTTAAAAAACAGCATATTTAAAATAGAATTGTTTTGTAACAAATGTAAAAAGTCTTTGCTGAATTTAAAGCAGCCTTGTAGAATAAAACTAATTCATTTATTAAAAAAAAAAAAAAATTCTTACTGACCCCAAACTTTTGAACAGTAGCATAATCTTTTTTTAAGGTGTTTAAAATGGCTTCCTGCACAGTTTTTCAGTCTGTTTATGAAACTTTTACAAGCAAAAATTAATTTTTAATTCAGAAGCTTAAAACATGCTCATCATATCAGAGGTCTAAAAGTCACTGTCAGCATTTGGAAAAAAAAAAAAAAAAATCACCACATCACTGACAGCAGGCCAAACAACCATACATGTACATGTGCATAAATACACTCACTTAATCAGACCCACAGGCAAAAATAGAGAGTCCTGTTTTTTTTTTAGGACAGATAACTTGCAGGTGCATTGTGGGAAATGTGTGTCATATAGTATTTGCATTACAACACACTGAAACTGTTCGCTCAAAGTAGACTTTAGTCTGCAGACATTCGCCTACATAAGGTCAAAGTGATCATACAACCCAAAGCTATCACAAATGGTGTAGGATCTGTGCTGACAATGAGACTAAATAAAAATGAGCCATCAACAAGACAGAAAAAACAAATAAACCATGATTCACTACTACATTGTCATTATGAGAGCATCAGAGTGATGAAGTGTGAGACAGAGAGTATAGAAGCATTGTATGTTTGTTTGAGAGAATTTCAGTTGAGTGGCTAAATAACTGCACACCATTCGAAAGCAAGAGGCCAACCAGGGCTGGCCAAACAAAAACAGCATCATAAAAGCCACAGAGCCAGTCAAGAGCTTCAACAACACACAACAGACCAGCCAGTGAACCAGAACAACAAACCAACCACTGATGAACACGTATCACCTTACATGCAGAGAGACGGGGTTAGAGAGAGACAGAGAGGGAAAACACCAGTCTGTACTTCAGGATTTCATAAAAATGAGAAACTTGTTTTAATCGACTAACATAAATAGCAAACAGTTTGGTAAAGTTTGTAATAAGCAAATACTGTATGACCTGAGATTAAGGACAATGAAGCTATGGCCTGATATACAACACATTAAATGACAAGCATGTAGTTACTGTAAGTTATTGATATCATGCTTGGCTGGTTTTTTGAAAGCTTTTTTCCATAACACAATACAATAAGCTTCTACATGTTAATATTATGTAATGCAATAGTGCAACATGACCTAACAATGAACTATATTTCTACAGCATGTATTCGTCTAAAAGGTTAATGTTTACACACAAACACATTGTTAATATTTTAAGTTGTATCAAAGTGTATTAGTTGATGTATTATGACCAAACATGTATTAACAACAAACAATAGTATTTACACATCAACCAAAATTAATAGTTAAAAAAAAATTAAATATTAATAAATGTTAATACTTTTATTCAACAAGGATGCATTAAACTGATGAAAAGTGACAGTAAAGACTAATGAAATAAATGTAGTTCTTTTAAACATTCTATTCATCAAACAATATTTCCACAAAAATATTAAGCAGCAAAACTGTGATTATCAAAACATTGATCATAATCAGAAATCAGTTTCTTAAGCACCAAATCAGCATGTTAGAATGATTTCTGAAGGATCATGAGATGCTGAAGACTCTTCAGCATCACAGGAATTAATTACATTTTAAAATATATTAAAATAAAAATTTGTTATTTTCAATTGTAATTATATTTCACAATATTACTGTTTGTACAGTATTTTTGATTAAATAAATGCAGCCTATCAAAATACAACAAAAATAGGTCACTTCTTGTGATCTTAAAACCAGGAGGTTCTAAATAAATCATTTATGCTATAAGGGTTCACAAAAACATCTGGAAACCCCTGCTTTAGTATGTAATTGAAAGCTTCAAAAAAGGAACAATAAAAATGCCAGGATTAATATATAAAACTTATGCCACCAAAAACACCACATACAAAATGTTAAGATCCTTATGTATACAGTGTTGAGGTAAATGGTTTTAACCCACAAAACGTGGTGATTTAGGATAGCCCAATCATAGATGGTAGCAAGATTGTGTGTGTAGCAGAGATGAATGTGTCCCAGTCTGTGTTCCTGTGGGTGTCAGGGAGCTGACGTCAGTGCAGGCTAACGCCCCTCACGGCTCAGCTCGTCTGCAGCAGCTGTGAGTGTGGGAAAGTCTTGGCTACTCTGCAGTCAACTCCAGCCAGTCTCACAAAGACAAGGTCAATGGCCCTTTCTCAAGTCTCATCTGACCCCTAGAGACGATCACATTTCACACTGAACATTATGACTTTTCGGCAGCATTGATCTGAATTGCACATTCATGTTCTCCGGGAAAACAATGTTCTCCATTAAAAAAAAAATAAAAAATTGCAGAAGTGAAAAAGCATTTCAAACCATGTTAATCAACTGAAACATTTTTTGTCCATATCAACGCTTTGGTCCTTGAACTTGGGTACAACCCATCCTTAATGGCTCACAGTCCTGGTCATTACAGAGTTATGCCGTCTTCTGGAAAGGAGTCAGTGACTTCATGCTGAGCAGTGATTATGTCTGGCTCTCAGTCGCTGGTGTCAGGACTCTGATGGACAGGAGAGAGACTGGGGAAGAGGGTTATGTTGTCAGGAGGAGCTGGCAGGCCCGTGGAACATTCCCTTTGCGGAGGGGAATGAAGAGATACCGCGCTGTCCTGTGCTTTTCACATAGGAACATCACTTCTCTCCAAACTACTGAGAGTAGTTACAGATACAGACCAAACCGGTTACAAGCTTCCAACATTCCACTTGACTGAAAAAGATATGATGGTGATTGCTTGATTACAGTCTTCCAGGAAATGATGCAAGTCATTATAAGACGCTCTAAAACAGAGACGCTGTAAATGGGTTGATGCATCAGCTGCAGTTTTATAAATTATTAAAAGTGGTTATGGTGTGATAATGGAGAGTCGTTCCAAAGGGAGGTTTTGAAAGCATTTCCCCACAATGTCGTCATGGGATGATGGCTTTTCTCTCCACAGTAAAGACAATGGTCTTCAAAATTGTCATGTTTTGCAAAAATTTTAAACATCACAAGAACTACTTTAATTAAGGTCTGGAATGCAGTTAAGCTCTAAGACAAGTTCCAGTTCATTGTGAGTGTTGTCTTAGTCTCAGTCTAAGCTTGCTAGCATCTGGTTTAGCCATCGCCATTTGTTTTGGAATTACTGTGGGGGGGCTGTGGAGGTGGGGTTATTCAGTGGTCAGCCAGGGTATCTGATTTGCTAGAATCCTGTCTAGGGATGTGCAAAACTATATATTTTCTAAAACAGGAAAACTTTAAGCATTAAGTTAGAAAGGGCTATTTTTCAAAAAGGAACATCTTGCCTTTTGATACAGCACCTTAAAAACACAATACTAAATGGTGAGAACAACAAAATATTCCCCCAAAAAATTAAAAATTAAAAAAATGGGTCGGGTAAAAGGGGTCGGTAAGTTTTTTAAATGTTTTTAAGTCTCTTATGCTTATAAAAGCTAAATTTATTGAATTAATTTTTTTTTTTTTTTTTTTTTTTTTTTTTTTACATTTAAACAGTAATATTGTGAAATATTATTACAATTGAAAATAACTTATCTTTTTTTTAAAAAAATATATTTTAAAATGTAATTTATTCCTATGATAGCAAAGCTGAATTTTCAGCATCATTACTCCAGTCTTCAGTGTCACATGACCCTTCAGTAATCATTCTAATATGCTGATTTGGAGCTTAAGAAACATTTTTTTTATTATTATCAATGTTGGAAACAGTTGTGCTGCTTAATATTTTGTGGAAACTGTGATATTTTTTATTAATATATAGTTTAAAATAACAGCATTTGGTTACACTTTATTTTACAGTGCAGTAGTTACATTGTAATTACTTAAGTACGGAGTACTATTAATTAACTACATGTACTTACTATAGAGTTACAGTTAGGGTTAGGTTTAAGGTTAGTTACTTGTAATTATGCATAATTTACTGTTATTACCATAGTAAGTACATGTAGTAACGTGTAACTACGGCACTGTAAAATAAAGTGTTACCAAGCATTTATTATAATGGTGTATAAATATATGTATATAAAAGAGGTTGTAACAACGTAAAAGTCTTTACTGTCACTTTTGATCAATTTAATGTGTCCTTGCTGAGTAAAAGTATTATACACATACACGTTTTCATATGTATCAGCAGAGCTGTGGCGAGATCATACAAGCAAAGCTCCTGAAAAGCAAAATGGAAAAAGTAACATAACAGCCAAAAGCTAATAGCAGGCCAGCAGCCGCAGAAGTTGCTGTCGTGCCTCCTTTGCCAACCAACCAGGTTCCAGTCACACCAGAGCGGGCGCTGTGAACAGGTGGGGATGCTTTATGGGGTCATCGGGGCAGCCCTAGGGCTTGGCTGCCCTCTCTTTCGCCCTGCCTCTGCACACAGCTGGCTGACTGCACTGCACTACGTTGCCCCTCTGCTGTCTTGGCACAGCTAAGAGCAAAGAGCTCCAGAGTGACTGCTCTTTTTGTCAGGGCTGGAATGAAAATCCTGCTGTCTGAAGCTTGACTCAAAAAGCAGGGAATACAGTATCTGAGTGTGCAAAGGATCTCTGGAACACAAGTGAAGGCACACAAGGGAAAGAAAGCAATAGTTCATAACTGTTTGCATGCATCGATGTGATCAAATATTCGAATAAATTAAGTACATATAAGCAAATGCAAATGGACCGGCTGCTGTGCTTCTTTGATTTACAGCTCACATCTCTGGGGTCACCTGCCTCCAACACAAACAGATGCTGCTGATGCAAGTCTGCAGAGCCCCAGCCAGTTCGGTTTACCATGCTCCTCCGTGTCACAACACCTACACCCCAAGATCACTACCATGAAACAAAAAGGGAGACTCCAGGCCTGAACCCTGGAGGAGGAAACAAGTGTTTTCCAAAGGTTGGCCTTGACACGTGTAATCAAGCTCACGTAAGTGTGTCACCTGGAGAATGAAATCTGAGCCGGTTGGACAGTAAACCTGTGCAGAAAGTTGTGTGCCATTTGGAAGATCAGGCTCTGAACCTGCTGATCTCTCAAGGTGTCATCAGTTTTGGGACTTCTTGGGGCAGTTGTGGCCTAATGGTTAGAAAGTCTGACTCGTAACCCGAAGGTTGTGGGTTCGAGACTTAGTACCGGCAGGAAATGTAGGGGGGAGTGAATGAACAGCACTCTCAAGGCAAGGCAAGGCAAGGCAAAAAAAACTCTGCTCCGGGTGTGTGTGTGCGTGCGTGTGTGCACGTGTGTGTGTGTGTTCAATACTTGTTAATAAGCTTAATAATTAGCCTGATTAATCAGAATCAGAATCAGAATCAGTTTTATTGCCATTTTGCCAAGTATACTTACACATAGGCCTACATGGAATTTGTCTTGGTGACAAAAGCATCCAGAATGACAGAATGACAGCGAAAAGACAGATAATAAGTAAAATAAGTGAATAAAAATAAATATACTTAATAACTACACAATATACAAAAATAGACAATAGACAATATATGTATGTACCAGGTATGTTACATACAATGCAAGTGAACGTGAATAAGAGGTTTGGTATGCAGACAAAACCGACAAATTAAAGTACGTTGAGAAATATAGTTTATCCCAAAGCATAAATTCTTTTTGAAAGAGTCAGATCTTCAGTTGTATCATAAGATTTGGTTTGAGTATATAACTTAACACATTATTACATTTAATAGTGTGAAAGCAGTGTTTCTGACTTTTCTTTCAAACATGAAGATCTGTGAAAAATGCACCATGAAGACTAAAAACAAAGAAAAAAGTAAAATATGGCAGCTAAAATCTTGAGAGCTGCAAAGCTACGAACACACGCGAGACTAATCTCTGTTAAAGTGTCTGTCTCTTCACTCATTCTTCAGGTTTTGGCTCTTGGCCGCATGCCAGACCGAGAGGAGCTTGCATAATAACTAACACGTTTTTGCAGGAACAACAAAAATGCCACAAGCTGAGGAAGGTCAACAATATTACGTCAATGATGAACTTTTTCCCACAATGGTATGCTTCAGGGCTAAATGGCCCATCGTTATTTGGCTTTGTTCAACTTTATACTCATCAAAAAAAAGAAGTCGACATTATACAAGTCAAAAAGAAACAAAGAACCACATACAAATGTGTTTAGAAAGTACCAGAGCAGCCATGAGGACATGGACTCAAAACAAACCACACAGACAGGTTATGATCTATGTATACAATTATCTGACACAAATGCAGAATTATCTCTGTATGTTTGAAATCACTACCATGATATGTACACTGTTCAGTTCAAAAGTTAGGGGTCGGTACTTTTTAAAGTTTTTGAAAGAAGTCTCTTATGCTCACAAAGGCTGCATTTATTTGATCAAAAATACAGTAAAACCAGTAGTAATATTAAAATGTAATTCATGTGATGGCAAAGCTGAATTTTCAGCAGCCATTACTCCAGTCTTCAGAAATCATTCTAATATGCTGATTTGGTGGTCAAGAAACATTTCTTTATACTCCTTAATATTTTTGTGGAAACTGTGATATATTTTTTTCAGGATTCTTTGATGAAGAGATATAAGAGTTCAAAATAACAGCATTTATTTAAAAAAAATACTTTATCTTTACTGTCACTTTGATTAAATTAATGTGTCCTTGCTGGAGCATTAATTTCTTTAAAAAACAAACAAAAAAAAAGAACTTACCAACCCCAACCTTTTGAAGTGTAGTGTACACAGTATTTACAGTTTGTGCTTAAAATGTATTACAAGATAGATAAGTAAAATAAACAAATGCATTCAGAATTCATATAAAACATTCATATAAAACACACTGGCTAGAAAAATATAGAGATTTGTTTATCATTTTCAGCCAGTTATAACAGGCTCAAAGACAATCACAAGTCATAACATTACCTTGGTGATATTTAAATCAGCGGAATTTATTCAAAACGCTATTTAAAAAAAGGTAACACTTTACAATAAGGTCTCATTTGTTAACATCAATGTATTAAATAACAATGAGCAATACATTCGTTACAGTATTTATTTATCTTTGTTAATGTTAGTTAATAAAAATTCAGCTGTTCGTTGTATGTTCATGTTAGTTCACAGTGCTTTTAATACTGTATTAGTACGTTGAAATTAACATTAACTAAGATTAATAAATGCTGTATAAGTATAGTTAATTCTTTGCTCATGTTAACTAAACAACAACATGACAACCCAATTCCATCAACTGGTCTTTAAGCCACTGGCCCCGGGCCATCAGGCCATTCTTATTGATCCCTGAATAAACAAATAACCTTCACAAAAAGTTGAAGCAGGGTTTGTTAAAGTCAGTTTTGAAAGCTTATCCAATCTAGTCTTGTTCCAGAGCGAGCACATAGAGTTCTAGCAGGAGCGTGTGACATATTGACTGACTCTCTCAAACTCCAGCTGATAGAACAGTGTGAAAACTCGAGAGCATGAAAGGTAAAGGAGTCTCATTCGACCAATTCAAACTCCTCCCCTGGCTTTCTATTTATTATTGTCTTCTGAAGCCTTTCATTTCAAAACAGAGGTTAAAATATAGGATCGAGAGGTGTACAATACTTCCAAGCCACATGAAAAAACATTAGCATTTTAAGTTTATCATAAAATCTCTTATTTTCAGTTTATTGCACCCAATATATTTAGCAGCTTAGGGCTAGCATGTTGCGTCCGTATGGCAACATTAATGCAAGCCATCAGCGTACTTTTGAGATTAGATTCTGCGAGGGTAGTTTGATCCAAAGTTAAAGCACAGCACTCAATAAATCACACACCCATTAATAGTTTCAGGCAGGTGGCATTTCATGTGGGTTCAGCTTCATCTGCCCTAGACCTCAGCTGTTCAACCCAGCGCAAATAGGTCTAAATGACTGTTGAACACACTGGTTATGTGCCCTACCATCATGAACACCCTCAACACTCCCTCTCAATGATAAGCCTCTTGAGCCCAGCCTTCATTTGTCAGTCCACCAGTTTACCGTTTATCTACTTCCAGCAGACGGTATCAAAAAACAAACTGTTATGTGGTGATGAATAAAGTTTTGTAATATTCTGTAACAATTTCATTTTCAATATCCTTGTTATATGTAACATGTACTTACTATTGAAATAACAGTAAATTATGAATAATTTACATGTAACATGTAAACCAAGCCTAATCCTTACCCTATAGTATATGTATGCAAAGTATATGTTGTTAATTAATATTACTCAGTACTTGTATATATAATTACACTGTAACAAGGACACCTTGAAATAAAAGTATAACCTCATATTCTTTTACACATTATTTCTGGCATCTTGACTAAACTTTGTTAGTCTGATGTTGCCTGGATGTTAATCGACACTACTGCTTGAATTATCTCTGTATTTTTTTCTTAAATAAATAAATGATAAAGATAGTACTGAAATGTTTTACATTTTTTATGGGGTCTTGACTAAACATTGTTATCCTAATGTCACCTAAATGTTAATGAACATTTTTAGCAAATTTTCATGTGAAATAAAATAAAATAAAATAAAATAAAATAAAATAAAATAAAATAAAATAAAATAAAATAAAGGGCAAAATGAATAAATTAAAGGGCAAAATGAATAAATTAATGGATAAATAAAAAACAAATAAATAAAATTTAAATATATAAATAATAGGCCCAGCGATACGGATTAAAAACCGTATCAAAAAATTGTTTTGTGGTAATGCACAAAGTATTTAAATATTCTTTAATACATTTTCTGGTGTTTTGACTAAACTTTAGTCTGACATTGCCTGGATGTGAATCTACACTACTGCTGAATTGTCTTGAATTCAATACTATGATAAAAGCTATTATTAGCTATTAGTAATTTGACAGACAGCAATCAATAAAAAAAATTTTTTTTTTAAAAAGTACGTACGTAAATATGTGCAAAATACTGAAAATATTCTTTAACACTGCCATCTTGAACAAACTTTATTAGTCTGATAGTCACCTAGATGCTGTTGAAAGGTTTCAGCGTATTTTCATGTGAAGCCAATTTGCAGTACTGAGAACAATAAAACTGTGTTCAGAAATGTTACAAAGCATAATCTAAGATTGACTCTAAAGTAGCCTTTGACTTCCCTGTTGTCACAAACAAGAGCTAGTCATATATTTTATGCAAGTGACTTTGAAAGGAGGGAGCAATAAATAGTGTTTCCTGACAGACAGACATTTATGCAGTAATTGCCTTGTAAATGAAGGCTGAACGAACACAGGCCACTGTTCCTTATAGCTTGATGGAACAGAAGACACACGTGCGCACACAACGGTGTGTCTACGACAGCCTCGCGCATAATTGATCCCTCAGAGTTTCTCCAGAACTCCAGTGTTAACATTACACCCCATAATGTCTCCAAAACATCAACATACTGGATATAACACGTCAGGCCCTGGAATTTTTCGCTCCGTGGAGCACGGCTCATGCCAAACTGATTTGTGTCAAGTAAGGCCAAACACACAAACAACGCTGGCAGAGAGGCGTCCTCTCATGCGGAGGGGAAAGAGAGTCAGAGCACAACAGGAAGACTCTACCTGATATGGCCATGGCTGCCAGATAGGCCCAGGCTGGAGGCCTTGTAAGGGAACATCTGGCTTTATCTTGGAATCAGTGCGGACAGACCTCTCACATAAACACAGGCGCTCTGGAGCGCTGCAGATCTCTAGTCACTAACAAGCCTGTGAACGGCGCCGAACTTCCATCTATTAGGGAACCCAGAGAAATCGCCTGTTGACAAGTGAATCATTTACAAACAAGTGGACGCTCGAGGCCACAGGCTTCTTAACTGCTTATCAAAGCGATCGTATAACCATGAGTTCTTCCTGCTTAACTCTTTCATATATATCAATCATATCTACTGAATGAACTGTAAATCAGGGGTCTCAAACTCATGACCTGGTAGACCACTAGTGGTGCAGGTGGTGCATTCCACTAATACTGAACAGTTCAAACAAATTAAGTGTTAACAAATGACAACCATGTATTGTTTATATGGTATGTGAAAATACAAACAAACCAGTAAATAAATAAATAATATATAATATAATATAATATAATTATAGTAATAATTGGCATTTACAAATATAATATATTTTATAAATAAATACAAAGTATCTTACATATTAGCTGGCTTTAATATCTAACTGTCAGAAGAAATATATCAAAAAAACATGGCAATCAATTAACATACATGGTATGTGTAAGTAATATTATTTCAGTTGGGAAGCAAAATAAAGTAGTTGGACTAGCTATGCAGTATATCAAATATAGAAATAGGCCTTCCAGTGTAGACGGCACTGTTGATTATGTTGGGAGAGATCTAGTGTTGTCACATCGTGACAGACGGGCGTTGTCAAACTTTTTTGATGTATGGGAGCACGCAGGTATGTTTGTTTTCCTAGGGTACAGTTTATATTTGTATTTAAGGCATGTAATAAGCCATGTAGAAAAATATATAGCTTACTGTAGTTCAGGCTACTGTTTAACCAACCTTTAGGAGAACTGAGGTATATATTCTTTGAAAACAGTGTGTATCCCAGTTAGATTTGCATATGTAAATTATATGATTTTTTATTTCATTTTTTATAAACTGAAATTATTTTCTATGGGAAACAACAGCATCCAGAAACATTACTTTAAGATAATAAACCCAAGTCACTGTTCACCACACACAGCTATGTGAAGGCAAGATACAAAAACACTTGTTTTTTCTGGCACTGGTCAATTTTGAGATTTTGAACTATTTGGCTTTTCATAACATGTTTCAGACTAGTGGAAAGAAAACATCCAAAATACTCTTTTAAGTGTATATTTTATTGCATTTAATATATTTGTGTTTATGGATCTGAATTACAAAATGAGTAATTTTCCCATGCATTGAGCCAGAAAACTTCAGTAGCACTTACGTAAACCAAACTTTATAGTTTTGTATCATTTCATACAACATTTTATTCCTAAACAACATATTAAAAATGTATTCTTTTTCCTGGCTGTATTTTCTGATTTATTGATGAAAAGAGGTCCAAAATCCCCTCTGAAAAAACTTTTGACTCTAATATGTCAACATAATGAATCAGGCTTTATCCAAATGTTCAGATTTCTGTTTTGGAAATGTATACAAATTAGTGCATATTTAATTAGATAATGCCTCATTTGCATATCTTAAAATAACATAACATGGTTTTGGTTAGCTATGAGACTGGGAGGCTAGGAGACCAGCTTAAACCAGCTGAACACCAGCTAAGTCGGGCTGGGAGACCAGCTAAAACCAGCTACTTCCAGCTTAAACCAGCTAAGACCAGCCAACCAGCTTAGGCTGGTTTTAGCTGGATTTTTCAGCAGGGTAATCAATCAACTGGGAAAGTATGTGGATATCTATTTGAGATAAGAGATTTAGACAGCTTTCTGATGATGTGTGGCAGTGGTGTTAAGCTTGTTATAAAGGGAAAAAAAAGCAGCGGGCAGCAAGGAAAAGCTCTGTGAGCCGAGAGGGGATCAGGGCAGGAAAGGTCAGTGTACGGCCGTAGTATGTGATGCCTGCCGTTGTTTCACTGTGGGATCTCACATGTGCAAACACGACTTTACCCTCACATGTTCTCTGTCTTACACACAGTCTAACTAAGAAAGTACAAGACAAGACTATAAGCCGAACTAACACGCTACCCTTCCTCAAACTCACTGGCATAGCCGTTTTATCATGATCTCACACCTGACAAGCTGTGTACTCTGTCTGCTGTCAATCAACGCAATCCAAAGTATACTGGCCAAAACACTTTAGAATAATAAAATATCAGACAGATTTTTTTCAAGGCATGCTTTGCGAAATGCCTGAAAAATGCCCTCTTGTCGCCAAATGTGAGTGTAATGATTTGTTTTATGAGAAACATAAAATGGTCCTTTGCGATAGGAGTGTTGTTCTGGATCAAGAGTCCAAATCATGACAGGAGAGTGTGAAAGAGAGAGTGTGCGTATGTGTAGGAACACTGCGTATGTCTGTGCGTATGCAGGAAAACAAGGCCTGGAGAAATCAGAAATCCAGCCATTATACCAAAGACCACCTCGTTCACCCTCTGATGTCCAACATCAGTTGATCAGCTTTACCCAAAGCTCAAAAGACACAGAGCTTATTGAAAGATGTCAAAAGGTTTATAATGGTATTATTTTTTTTTACAAAAAAGTAATAAAAAAGTAAATCAAAGTCAGAATGGTGTAACCAACATGCAGAAAGCCATTTCTATTATCGTGACAAAAGTACACAAAAGTTTGGGGTGAGTAAGCCTTTATTACTTATGTAACATAAACAAATACATTTATGTTACAAAAGATATTTCAAATAATGCTGTTCTATTTCAATTTCTATTCATCAAAGAACCCTGAAAATAGACAAAAAAAATAGAGATGCACCGATACTAAATTTCTCTGCCGATACCGATAGCCGATTATTCAGAATGATATCGGCCGATACCGATAGTTTGGTTTTTCTTAAGGAAAAAAAAAATCTCTCCCAAATAATGTTGCAAACTATACAAGGAACCCTTTCATTTGGTACACTACAATATTAGAGGTTACAATTAACAGCAGAGGTATTATATTCAGCTGCTGTTTATTTTCAGATATAATAATTACACTCAAATAAAAACTGAAATGTTTGTATAAAACTTAGTATTACATAAGGTAGTTTTCATAAGCACTTGTCTTCATGGCAAATTTGCACAAACATATAAAAAAACACTAGAGAGGAGCTTATTTACTGTTAATTATATGTAGATAGCTAAGGAACTGTGAACATTGGAAAACATTCCTGAGGTAAAAGTGACATTGTTCACAAGCTGTTTTATTGACGTCTTTCCGCAGTTGAAACACAAATAAAGTGATTACATGAGACATGATACATTCTGGTAAGTTGTACAATATATTTCAACATACCTTTGATGTTCATTCATGTTTTTCGAGATATAACTTTTATTGAAGAGGAAGAAAAGCTGCCGCCTGAACTGAGGCATTACAGTGATCTGACACGTCACATTTAAGAACGCCAAAACGCAATTTATTGTTTGAATTTCATGATAAAATGGACAGAATTTGAAAACTGAAACTTTAATTCTTATCAGAAGTAATAAAGCACAAATCTTTTTGCGATTATTGGATGGGAGGCCCTACAAATAATATTTGTAGGAAAGAAAAGCAGACTTGGCAACCCTGGCTTGAACTACGGGTGATTCATAGGTTCAAAAAGAGCCTGCTTTAATGTCACTATTTTTAAATTGTTAATGCGTTAAAATTCAACACGAGTTATTTTCTTCACACACAGTATGAATGAGTTGCAGTCTGAACACATCTTTCCGCACCCTTTTGATTGACAGGATATAATCGGCCCTGATCATCGGCAGTTTTTAAACAATCGGCCGATGGCCGACAGTGATAATAATAGCTTTTATCAGCCAATACCGATTGTTGGCCGATACATTGGTACATCTCTAGAAAAAAGTTTTTGTAATAATATTTCAAAATATGTTTTTACTGTATTTTTTGATCAAATAAATGCAGCCTTTGTAACATAATATACTTTCCAAAACATTAAAATGATCTAAATAACAGTAGTGTGTACTGGATATATTTGAGCTGCATGATTAATTTGAGAATCACATTTTTTTGTTGTTGTTTAAAATAGAGATCATGATTCCCCCATAATTCTGAATAGACAACTAAACAAAATAACATGTAATTTACTAGAGGTTCTGTTCTGCCAACATGTTAATTGCTGCAGTCTATTTAAAAAAAGATTTACTTAATTGTAATTAATTTCTTTTAAATCGGTTTGAGTGAATGATTCAATGACTCACTCAAAAAGACTTCACTATTTTCACTACTAGATGAATCACTACTTCTGAATTAATCTTTTGAATGAATGATTCAATGACAAATAAATTTTTTTAACAGTCATTTGTCGCCAACTACTCGTGTAACAATGTATTGATACAATCTTTATCAAGCGTCAAGTTATTTCAAAAGGTAATTTGCTCTATTTTGATCACTACTGTAGACATCAGTGTTTATATCTGAACTATAAACTTTTATACCAGTACTTCTGTGATCATTTAAATTATTGTAACACAGAAATAGTGATACTGTGGTTGAAGGTTAAAAGGTCAAAGGTTTGATAGACATAGCCGAATCGCTTAGGAATATGGGTGTCGCATGGGTGTTTGAATCGAGGCTGCGATCTTTTAACAGTTAATCGTGTAGCTCTACTGCCCCTTCAGCTTGGGTTGCTCCTTCACTCCTCAATGATTCAGAAATTCAACCAACTTAACACTTCAAAATAAAGCACTGCCAGTTTCCTCCTGGATCATAAATGGCTCATGTATTGAGAAAAAAAAAAAAAAAAAAGTGATATAAATACAGTTCTATTTATGCACATTTTTTAGCCTGAAAAATTAAGCTTTTTAATTTTAAGCTTATTATTTTTTTTCTAAATCATTAAATTAAAAGCAGTTATCATTACCAAAGAGCAAAGCAAACTCAAAGATCACAAATTCCCAAACACTCCAGAGTCTAGAGGTGTGTGTCTGTCTCATGTCATCTAGTGTGTGCATTATTTTTCATGTCACTGTGGTGACTCAGTGTTCAAATATCAGATATAAACCCTATGAACCCACACAGAGAAAGCAGAGAATGCACTGTCTCATTCAGAAAAAGCACAAAGCCTACAGGACTGACACTAGTTTGTTAGTTTATACATATATAAAGCTATGAACAACAGGTGGGGGAAAGCCTTCAAAATGTTATAAACGTTTTAAAAGGAAAAAAAAAAAAGAAAAAATGAGAGGAAATAAAGTGCATCAGGTATCTTCATGAATTAGTTTCCCAATGCTGCAATGGCCATTAAATAGTTAGTTTACCCAAGCTGACTTTCTGATGTAGAACACGGAAGTGCTGCACTGTGTTTGTTTACAACGTGAACAGAGTAGGAGACTGACACAGAAGAGAAGAAATTGTTGAATAAAGTCACTATTTTTGTTTTTTGCGCACAAAAAGTATTCTCATCGCTTCATAACGTTAAGGTTGAACCACAGTAGTCACATGGACTATTTTAACAATGTTTTTACTACCTTTCTGGGCCTTGAAAGTAGTAATAACGTTGCAGTCTATCAGAGGCCAGAAAGCTAACTGATTTCATCAAAAATATCTTAATTTGTGTTCCAAAGATGAATGAAGGTCTCACTGGTTTGGAACTACATGAGGGTGAATAATTAATGATAGAAATTCAATTTTTGGGTGAACTAACCCTTCAAGCAAGGTGGATGAGTTGATAAAGGGAAAAATACTTAGTTTGGCCAAAGTCGCATCTTTGGAATGTGGTTGCCAGAGGACATTTCTTAAGAAAGATCTCCTCAGGATTACTAATTGACTAGGCTGACTTTCCAGGCAAGATTAGCAGTGTTTTAGCTTCTTAATGTTTCCAGAAAGTAATCAAAAGCAAATAACTGACAGAGAGAAAAAAAAATGGATTCTGATTGAAAGTAATTAGTTAATACTTGAGGAAAACAAAAAGAAAAACAAAAAAAAAAACAGGATAAAATCGATACCTTTAAACTATTAACTATTATAACTACACTGTAAACCCCAACCTGGTATGATAACTCATTTCATTTGGGGCAGACCTAATGATTAGAGAGCTGGACTTGTAACCTGAGGGTCACAGGTTCGAGCCTCAGTACCAGCAGGAAATGTAGGTGGGGGAGTGAATGAACAGCGCTCTCTTCCACTATCATTACCCACAACTGAGGTGCCCTTGAGCAAGGCACCTAAACCCCAATCGCTCCCCAATCGCTTGCTGCGGCGTGTGTGTTCAATACTCACTGCTGTGTGTGTGCACTTGGATGGGTGTAATGCAGAGCACAAATTCTGAGAATGGGACCCCATACTTGGCTACATGTCATGTCACTTTCATTTGAGGAAACCGATTGCCTCAGTTAATTTTAGTACTTTGACTACTTTGACTATTTTATGTTGTTGAAACTTAACTGTATTGTTTAAAATCATTCAATTTAAAAACATGAACTCTCCTCTCATATAGATACCTGCTAGTTAGCTAGCTACTTAGCAGGCTATAGCACATTCTGTGACAAGAAGCTATCACTGCATCAGTTAAATTGACTGGTTAAATTTGACTGTTATATTTTACAGTGTATTTCTAATTGTTAAGACTTAAAAGAAAAAAATATTTCATTACTGCTATATACTGTAAATATTGCACGGGCTGTTTTTGCTCACATAAAACATGGAATTTTTTTATGTGCCAAATCCCCGATGGAACTGAGTATTCCCTAAGCAAACATTTGTTGATCCGGTCTCATTATTAAAGGACAGTAAAAAATCTTTTTTATTTGCCCATAGAAAAACAAATTAACCATTATCATGCCTCACTGTATCTACTTCGACATGTGGTGTCAATTTGCACTAACCAAACAGCATCTCGAAAAGAGCAAGGCATGTTAGGAATGCAAAAAGAATACTTTCCACTTGATCCCAATAGACTTTAAAACTGTTATCATGGTACAGACACTCCAATCACTTTTTAGGAAAAGAAAAACTGTGCAAACACAGCGCACAGCCAACTAATGAGTTATAGGCAGTGAGAACATCCCCAGAAATAATAAATGAGACTGGAGCGGCTCCTGCTGAAATGGTGTCTAAATCATGTTCCTCAGTCCTCGTCCTAAAGTCTGAGCGAGCATCAATAAAAAATCTGCCACATTCAGGTCTCTAACATTCCCAAACAACCACTGAAAGATCTTTTGATCCTTCTATCCTATTCTAGACCAGGTTAGCATGTAATCTCATCACAATCATCACTTTAAACATAAACATGTGAGATCTTGTTCCGCTACACTCTTCAAAAAAAAAGGTTCAGTGGGGTTCAATATAGAACCTTAGGGTTCTTGACTCAATTTTAAAGAACCCTTTATGCTAAAAGACTGCATACTACTATTATTATAGAATTATATTTTTTGTATGTTTACAAGCTGTTTAATTCATACATTTTAATTTTGAATATAAAATTAAAAATGAATAAAAACAAAATTAATTAATTAATTAATTAATTAATTAATTAATTCAAACTAAATCCATAAGATGATCCCATGATGGGAACCCTTAAAGGCCCGATGAAGTGTCTTGGAACACACAGCATTATTCAATGTGTTGACGTAATTTCAACTGAAACAGGAAGACAGGGTGATATATCGAATAGCCCCACCCCGTTTTTAAAATAGCCAATAGCGTTTCGTTTATATCACAGCCGTTAAATGCCGTAAAACCTGTTTCCCTTTAATATCTAACCGTTTATCCTCCTAATCTCCTCTATATCACTTTAAAATATAGCATTCTGTGCAGAATTTAAATGGGTCTGATACCTTTCGTGGTCTGAGCCGACTCGCGGATATGATCCGCTCTGTGCTCTCGTGTCCCTGGGCCAGAGCAGACTGTGCTCGCCCTGCGGCGGTTCACGTTATACTAACGCGAAAACGGACTTCATTTGCGTCAAAGGAAAGCATATTTACACTGTCTGAATCGTTCCCTATTCTCTATATAGTGCACTATGTGCCATTCACCATGTAGAAACTAGTAAATGTGTGAACAAATGGCCGATTTCAGCCGCAGCTTCAGTGTCTGTTGATAGTGTAGGAGGGGGCGGGACTTCAGATTCTAGAGAGCATTTGATTGGACAGAAGATTTGATGAGAAGCTGAAGTGCGATGTGATGTCAGGAAAATCCGTGATCCATTTTAGCGTAAGTGAGAAACTGTACGTTTTGAATGCTTATATCTCCTAAATGCAAATTTTGTCATTGTTTTGGAACACACCAGCTTATTTCATAACCTTAAGGCTAACATATTCATACAAAAAGCTAAAAAAACTTAAATTTTGATTTCAGGGGGACTTTAAAATGTTTTATATATGAAGCGCAAGACAGAACCTTTTAAGGTTCTATATAGAACATTTTCTTCTAAGACCAATTTTCAAGTCCGTTTTTAAAATACATTTATGAAATTCAATCATCAAATGAAATGTGTGTATGATCACATAAAAGTGTCTTAATTACACTGTCTTAATGATTCATAAAGGTTCCTCTGCCTACGTGCAGCGAGGGTGTAACTGAGTAACGTCAAGCTCGCAACCGTGGCGCCCCTGAGCAGGTTTTACCTCAACGGCCTGTCATTGAGGATACAGGTGCCCATCAGAGCACTGAGCTCCTTTTGTCCTGTGTGCCATGATGCCGAGAGCGAACATGATACCGGCCGCAACAGGGATCGTGATAGGGCTTCTGGTCATACATCTCTTTCCTATGTGTACGCAGGGCCGTGTATGCTGTCATCGGGTTTCTGGGGGTGTTGGGGGGGGATCAGATCTATCTGTCAGGCACCGGGCCGTGCCAGAAAGCTTTAGCTTTGCCTCCGCGGCTGATGAAGCGAGCGCCTGTTGGTGTGCGGCTGAAAAAGGCTTTGCCGTGCTCCTGTATCATCCCTGTTGCACGGCACTGTGGGAGCCCTGCAGCTGCTGCAGTCATTCTCCGGACACGAGCGAAGAGGAGCATCACGCTCCATTTCCCAAGAGGCCGTTCCCTTTGAAAAGCACTTCAAAGAATGGGATAAAAAGTTTAAAAAGCCTCAAGAAAACAGCCTGCAAAAAACTATATCATCCTAGTGAATGTACTAGGATTCTTTTCTGTGTGTATTTTAAATACAATAATACAAATTACATACAATTTATATATATGATTTGGAAAGCAGTCTCTTATGCTCACCAAGGCAGCATTTATATGATCATTAATACAGTAAAAACAGTAATATTGTGAAAAATTAACTACATTTTAAAATTTTCTATTTTAATACATTTTAAAATGTAATTTATTCCTGTGATGGCAAAGCTAAATTTTTAGCAGCCATCACTCCAGTCTTCAGTGTCACATGATCCTTCAGAAATCATTGGTGCTGAAGAAAGTTTTCTTATTATCAGCATGTATTTGCAATAGAAATCATTTCATTATAAATGTCTTTTACTACTGTCACTTTTGTAATGCATCCTTGCCAAATAAACGGATTCATTTCTTAAAAAAAAAAAAAAAAAAAAAATCTCACTGACCCCAAACTTTTGAACAGTAGTGCATTTATAATAATGTAAATGCAATAAATTTAAATATGTGGTATATATACTGGTATGCAATTTGAATTAGCATTTATTGCTTCGTCTTCAAGCACTGTTATACTTCTCTCTGTCTTTTGAGGAAAACGTACAATCAACAATCAAAGCTCACTTTGTTTCTTAGAGGCCTCTATTCATTAACCTGGTGGGGAACTGTGTGTGCGTCATACGTGGCAGTTTGGGTGGGCCACGGTTCTGATTTAATCTAGCGCAGTGCCACCACCACCACCACCACCGGAGTGTGCGTCTGTGCGAGAGCTCACTAAAGTAACGAGTCTTCTTTGCTAATGGCCACGTGATTACCACAGACGCCTATCACACTCTTCATTAAGCCACATGCTTGAGTGGCCTTCTTATCTCTCATGACAGCTCACGTCATTCATAACACACACGAGCAAGTACACAAAGCCCAAAAGAGACACACACACACACACCTCAGGGTTTAACAGACAGTACTTTTATGCCTCATTACTTACATTTGCGATGATGTTTTTGTACAGCCGTCTATAACTCAGAGGACATTTTTGAAATGTACCAATAAGAATGTCAATGTGTAACTATGTAGACAGACCTGAAAGAAACTTACTAATTGTCAAGTAGTTAAAGTCATTTTAAGCAAAGAGGCATTAAAGTGATATATTTATATTTTATATTTTATTTATACATTTAAATATATTTTCATTTACCTGCAGTGTAAAATTAATTTTAACTTATATCAATAATAATAAATTATATATATATATATATATAAAAACACACACTGAACTTTTTTTTTTACTCTGAACTCAAAGACAAAAAAATCTGACAGGATCAAAAAACAAATGCAAAAATAATAATAAAAAAGGTAGTAAAATGTCTTTTTAAACCTGGTAAAAAAAACTGGAAACATCTGCCTTTAACCATTTCATCTGTTTAAAAGTAGGACTTCCTGACCAGCATAAACAAAGTCAAGAGAATTCAGGACGAGGCTCACGCAAGAGGGGGTGAGACGCCGCCGCTGAAGTCTGGGCCCTTTCTTTTGACACAAATGATTGACTTTTCCCCTCCCGTGAAATGCGACTGACGTCATCATAGCTAAAGCTCAAAACAGGGGATGGGGGGAGGGGGGGCTGTTGGAAGGGCTACATTTTATTAGCATTACATTTTCACAGTGAAAACTTTTAATAGAAAAGGAAATGTTTGGAATATTTAGGTCAGTTCTTCCAGGAGTTCAGCTTTCTGCAGTGCAGTGAGTAACAGCGTTTCATAGTTTTGCCCTCTTTCAATGGGGTTCGCTCTCAGCAGCTAAACACACAGACCTTCCTCTGTAGCCACCACTGACGTCAGCAGTCACCTAGCAACAGTCTTTTGATGTAAAAGCAGCAGTGCTGACACTGTTTTCAAATAAGACAGAAACAGAGAGAGAAAGAGAGAGAGACAGATGGTCAAAGAAAGAAAGAAAAAGAAAAAAAGAAGGAAAAAAGAAGAGCAGCAACGCTTTTAAGATACTTGTGTTTCAATTGCATAATGTATTACCACAGTAATTTAATGCTTCCCCGAACACACACATATATGGAACTTTATTCTTTATTTTTTTAATAATACAGCTTTCCCAAAATTCTCAAATTGGGCCAATTTGATTTAGCTAATACTTTTTCCGTGCCTTCACAGATTAACGGACACACTAGGGAAATTAAAATAAAATTATGCCTCCCACAGACACGCATATTTAAAAAAATAATAAAAAGTAAAATACAAGAATAGTAAATTAAAAATACTTCTAAAAATACTAAAAAAAAAAAAAAAAAAAAAAAAAAAAAAAAGTATTCATCATGGAAATTATAGTATGTTTTAAGCTTTAAAAAAGCTTGGTCAAAAAGACCAGATTTTTTTTTTTTTTTTTTCAACAGAATTGTGTATTCATTACAGTATTTTTTAAATAAATCTGTGAAATTTAAATTCAAACTCAAGTAATAAAAATAAAAATCTTGCATGTCTTTCATTCTTTTGTCATGGAAATCAAACACCAAAAGCAATTATGATTTTAAGTAAATTTGACACAGGCTTCCCGAGCTCAGTAACTCACCCATGAACACTACATACGACCCACAATTCCCTCCTCCCCGTCAGACCTGACCACGTGTTCGACCCCCGCAGCCGGCCAAATGAACAAACAGCTTTTTCAAATGCAGGACGCATACAAGGATCAACAACCTCCTTGTGGACTTAAGAGCTACTAAGGCCACCTTAAATGTTTGAGTGTCTGGGAACCTTATGGTGCAATAAACCTTTCCAGATAAGCCATGCAGAAAATCCCTGGGCCTACTTAAAACCAATGAGATGTGCCGATTGTGTGGCTAATATAAAGAGGGGAGGTGTGCCAGACATCCCCTGTTTTGACCCATGGGTCTCCTAGTCTACTTTCGACCCCGTCCACTAAGGGAAGGTGTGAATCTGTCACTTCAACACATCCAGGAAAAGCCACTTATCTCTTAACTGTTTCCATTATTGTCCCAAAAACATGTAGACAAAAAGCACTGCATGGATATGGCGAGAGAAAGCGCACACGCGCACACACACACACACACACACACACACACACACACACACGGTTATGGAGAGAGAGAGAGAGGCCAGATAAGAAGCTGGGGAAATGAGGAACAGCCAGAGTACAATTTGACAAGAGTTTGGCTTGGACAGCTTGTCCTCAAATATCCCTCCTGTGCTAAATTAATAATATTTATCAATGTTAATCATGTCAATCACATGTAACGTATTAAAGGAACTACTGCTGCACTTGTGATAGAAAATACAGCAACTGAAGCTGAATGAGACATCAAGACAAAGTGAAAGAAATGATGCAAACATGTGGACAAGGAGGTAAGAAGAAAAGAAAAAAAAAAAAAAAAAAACTGTACTGCAAAAATTTTTTAAATAAAAAAAATATATATATATTTTATATTATATATATATATATCTATATATATATATATATATATATAAATATATATATATATATATATATATATATATAAATATATATATATATATATATTATATATTGTAGTATTGAATAAAAATGTATTTAAAAAAAATAAAATAAAAAATAACAGTGTTAGTAACCTAACAGCGGCACTTCAGCGCTTTAAGCAACCGCTGCTCAGCTCGGTTCAGCCAGCATGAAAAACTAAAGAGCTGCAAGCTAATTGCTGGCGATCATGACGCAAACGGTTTCCAAGGTAACCGAGTTTTGGAGTAGCCGCTCCAGCATTTCCTCATCTGTTTGCACTCACACCAGCAGGCTGACAATGCACTCGCTGCATCCTGTTTCAGTCTGCAGACAGAAACGGTGCTGATCTCTGTTAACCCCTTCCTCCTTAACCTGGAGAACTCCTGCACGCTTACAGCAATTATTACTCACACTACAGGTGCTGTTAGGATCTTGTGAGGTAGAAATGTGAGGAAAATAAGAGGGGTTTTCAGGCAGTAACAGAGAGGAACAGCTGGTTTTATGTTACGCTTCTTTGTGTCTACCATAAAATGCAACAGACAGCTTATGAACTGAGAGAGATGCAAAGAATGCAACTGAAAGCGTCAAGCGTTGAAATATTCCAGCTTGGCACGGTTCCTGGCACAAACAGAACACATTTATCTACTGCTTCCCTCAATAAAGAGCACATTTCACATTAAAACCAGCTGAACACATTATTAGATAATCAAACACGATTACATTGTGAATGCACTGTAAATCTAGCTGAGACTAAATAAACTGTAATTTTTGTAATAGTTTAACATTATTAGTTTATTACTATTTTAACAAAAAAAAAAACATCATGGGTGGTTCCTTATAAACAAATCTGTAATTATAGTTAATTTCATAAAATAATAATAATAATAATAATAATTTTATTATTGTTGTTTGTTTATTACGTTTTTACGCCATGTTAGCATCATGGCTATTTACATGGCAAGCACGAAGGTCAATATCATCCATAAAATTTACATTATTATTTAAAACATTTCAACTTAACATAAGATAGAAAATCTAAAATACATTCGGGTGATACATTTTGAAATATTCCAATCAAGCATGTTTCTGAATAAAAGCGTTTTCTTCATTTTATTATTAAATAAGAGTGCCGTTCAGTAAATAGTGCAGTATAAAGATCTTTCCACACTGTCAGCACTGTCTGCTTCCCATTTTAAATTTGCAACTTGGGTTGTGGAGAGGATTTTGTTAACCAGTGTTAACAGATACAACACACATAACCACCAATTTATATATGCTGCAAAATGATGCCAGTTACTCTGAAAAACAGTAGCCTGAACAAATAACTTAATCCCAAAATGTGTCAATAGGTTTAAAATTTCCACATTTCCACTCTTTCCAACATACACAGACACACACACTCATACCACCTCATTCAGAGAATGAGACTAAAAACCTCACTCGCACTCCAATAATGGAAATAGATCACAGCGCTTAATCTCACACATTATAGGGCCAAGCCTCCCCATTTTCTTTTCACTTGTTTTAAAAGGCATTCTCAGAGATTAACACCCAATGCTGTTTCACGTCATCTTTTTTGTTTATGAATATGAAGTACAATTTTTGAAACGTACTGCTATTATTGTTTTTCAAGCTGTAATTTTCATCTTAAGAAAAAATATTGATATTGAAACTATCACACCTCTACGAGAAAATACACATATACACACACAGAGAGACCGGTTTATCACGTCTCCGAGATCTCGGTATGGACGTAGTGTTCTCTACTCTGATCATGCCGTTGAGGAGGCAGTCAGTAAATTGTACATGGCAATAAGTAAAACTTGGCCTTTTTTTCCTGTAGACATACTCTCATACGTCACCACTTAGTGACGTCAATGTTATATCATTCCACATGGCATTAGTGCAGGAGAACGTGACAGCTGAGAGGAGCTCCACTCCACTGTTCCACCGTCTCACACACACATGCACCTTTTCTCTCTCTCTCTCTCGCTCCCTTTGCCTTATATTTAAGGGTTGCTTAAAGGCATTACTTGCTACTACATATGACTACAAATACAACTGTGTATATGGCTGGAAATGCATTTTGCATAATAAGGGATTTAATTACAAATTAAATTATTTGTAAATTGCACTCAGATGTTGGGAGTGTATTTACAAAAAAAAAAAAAAAGATACAAAATTAAAAGAAATAAAGTCTATAAAAATGTAATAAATTAGAATAAAAATAAAAATAAAATAAAAATAATTTTACAATTCAGAAAAAAACAATACTGCTGACTGTACTTACGATAACTCCACACTTACTGTGTGACAGCCATTGTGTTATACTATTTTTAGTCCTCTGTATTATAACAGTAAATCACAGCAACAGCTGATGTTTCAAAAATCTCAATGAGACAAAGACTGTGGCACAACATCATTGTTGCACACACCATGGCAGAAGGCCATGTAATACCACACAGGGTTTATTCCTTAAATATATACACACACACACACACACACACACACACACACTTCATGTTGATGAATGACTGCAAATGCTTCTGCTTAATCCAAAATAAAATTTAGAGACTGAATCAGAGATATTCACAGATAAACACACTAGCACCACGATCAGCAGAAGAGAACATTTCAATATATTAAACTTAACAACTAATGGGGGAAGCGTCAACTTTGGCAAAAAAAAAAAAAAAAAAAAAAGGTAGAATAACAGTGAAATAAGATGTGCGTATAACAAGGCCTTTATACCTAATGAAAATATGCACTTATGCGATTGCTCTTTTTTTAAGTAGCTTACATAAACCGATGTTCAGGTGATGATGTTTTACTGTGAATCTCAGCATGCACTTTCACCTCACTAACACCTCAGCGGTGGCAAAATGCAAATCCCTCTCATCGAATTCAATGAATTATGAATCGTCAGTCTAGCTGTTCTTTCATAAATACATAATATGGAGCGCTTTCCAAATGTGCCACATGCATTGCAGGGGATTCCCGGCCCAGGACATCACCCGCATTCAGGAATCTCATTCGCAAAAGTGATCTATTCATTTTCAACTGAGGGAAATTATTGTGAGCACACATGGCCTCTCTCTGGCATTTACATTCACACACACAATCACAGGCCATTCACATGTAAATCACAGCAAATCACAGTGCTCAATTTATAAAAATCATTGTGACAAACCACTTTTCACTATATTATATTATATTATATATATATATATATATATATATATATATATATATATATATATATATATATATATTTTATTTGATCAAAAATACCATAACAGTACTATGAAATATTATTACCTTTTAAAATAACTATTTTCTATTTCAGTATATTTTAAAATGCAATTTATTCCAGTAATGGCAAAGCTGAATTTTCAGCAGCCATTACTCCAGTTTTCAGTGTCACATGATTCTTTAGAAATCATCAACATGCTAATTTGGTGCTAATATGCTAATTTTCAATTTTTATCTATTATTATTGGTGCTCAATTATTAATAATGGCTCTTATTATTATCAGTGTTGAAAATATTGCTCTCAGTTTGCGCTGCTTAATTTTTTTTTTTTTTTTTTGAAACTGTGATACAGGATTCTTTGATGAATAGAGAGTTAAGCTCGGGACACACTTAATGACTAGCTGAAACATTCTAAGACTGAACTCAAGACACTATATGATTTTACATGCCGACTATAAACACCGACTGAACGCAACTGGCTCTGACTCAGTGCGTTGGGGCATGATCAGTCGTAAGTATCAAATTACATTCATAATCGGCCTTACAATCGTTAAGTGTGTCCTCGGCTTTAACAGCATTTATCTGAAATAAAAATCTTTTGTAATATTATAAATGTCTTTACTGTCACTTTATTCAATTAAATGCATCCTTGTTGAATAAAAGTATTAATTTCTATTTTTTAGAAAAAGATTTAACTTACCCGAAACATTTAAAATGGTAGTGTATCATGGTTTTCACAAAAAAAAAAAAAAAAACAATTAAGCAGCACAACGGTTTTCAACAATGATAATAGGAAATCTTTCTTATTTCACAATAAAGTAAGATATAAGAAAACAATGCAATGTTTGGTCAGTATTCATACTTCTTGATACAATTTGAATATAAAATATTCACAGTGAAATTCCATTTAATTTCCAATTCCAACAGAAACAACAGCATGACCAAGAACAGCGGTTTCTCACCAGAGTGCACCATAATGGAAACACTGTCACAATCAGCAGTAAGCTGTTAAACAAACTGTATTTCTTCAAATAAACATTGGTCAGTTTTTTGTGGAGTATGAAAGATACGGGCCCTTATGGCAGCATTTTAACCTTTTGTGACTTCAGCATTACTTATGTGCGTCTAAACCTTCTGGGGCCTCATTTGTTGTTGATGTATTGAAATAGATTAGCCGAAACCTTGCCTAAACACAATATATTAAACCTCACAGAAGCTGGCAAAACTGAAAATAGCTATGAGCCAAGTAGTGATTGTGCTCATTCTCTTCACTTTCGTGAGGTCACGAGCATCACAAAATACCCCAAACTCTCTATAAACCCATATGGCAAAACACCCCAGGGACAAATAACAACTGCCAACTTCACAGCTTCCATATCAACACGAGCCACTAATAGCAAATGACCAAACTGCATTCCAGTCTCAAGCTATCTGAATCATTCCGATAGCAACAAAAACAAAATTACAGAAATATGACCGCAAAAAAATAAATAAAAAATATTAAGCAGCACAACGGTTTTCAACACTGATAATAGGAAATCTTTCTTGAGCAGCATTTTTTTATTTCACAATAAAGTAAGATATAAGAAAACAATGCAATGTTTGATCAGTATTCATACTTCTTGATACAATTTGAACATAAAATATTCAACAACAAAAAAAAAAAAACAAAAAAAAAATGTTAAACATCATCATCATCGGTGGTTGTTTATTTAAGATTAAACACTCATATGTAATATAAAATTAACATATTACCAATGTTTTATAATGTTACAGACAATAATATGTCAACAACTGCCATCAATTATGACTTTGCATATGCATATAACAATGGTGATCTGATTTATTCAGTCTGATTTAATACTCTCTATCTGCAGTATCCATTTTCAACGACATTCAAAAGGTCAGCACTGTTCATCAATTTACATACAATTTTGCAAAGGCGTTCATATAATATTACATAATATTTCATATCTGAATAATTTTACACAGTCTGAGCCAAGTCTAGAAGTTTAGATGGGTACTGTCAACTACTGAAGGCGAAATACAATGTAAATAAATAAATAAAATAAAAATTGCACTTGCACAATGGTTCAAACA
This sequence comes from Ctenopharyngodon idella, assembly GCF_019924925.1. Lineage (NCBI taxonomy): Eukaryota > Metazoa > Chordata > Actinopteri > Cypriniformes > Xenocyprididae > Ctenopharyngodon > Ctenopharyngodon idella. Next base: position 4,758,149 of record NC_067226.1, read on the forward strand.
AATTCAACTAAAAGCACCTTGCCACTTTTGTTGTCTGCCGCTTTAAATGCTCGAGCCCTTTCAAGCAAGATGGATTCTGATTGGCTGTCATAGTTTTATCATTCATCAGCTAGAAAAAAATCATTCTGAAAGTGATTCCAATGATATCGTTTCTCAGTGTCGTAACTGCTATAGTTGTGGTGTGGACCATTATTTATATATTTAAAACGATTTTTAGAAATATATCTTTATCGTTATAGTTATTGTTCTTGGTGTGGACGGACCTTAAAGTCTCCATTAAATCAGAATTGAAGTTTTTTTGCTTTTAGCATGAATATGTTAGCCTTAAGGTTATCTATAAGCTAGTGTACTCCAAAACAATGGCAAAATTAACATTTAATAGATATAAGCATTCAGAGCTTACAATCTTTCACTTCTGCCAATATGGATCAATGATTTTGATGACATCTTTCTGCACTTCCAGCTTCTCATCAGATTTTCTGTCCAATCAAATGCTCTCTAGAATTGGAAGCATCCCGCCCCCTACACTTTAAATAGACACTGAAGCTGTGGCTGAAATCGTCACTTGTTCACACATTTACTATTTTTTATATGGTGGATGGCATATAGTGCACTATGGGGGATAGGGAAAAATCTGCCGCAGCGTGAACACAGTCGGCTCTGGTCGAGAGATTGTGTTTATGTATGTGGGGCAACGCAGCACTGTTTTACATGGTTAAAACTATCATACTAAATGCATTTGAGTGTGCTGAAAGTTATGTTATATCGTTACTCTGTGCGTTCGCTCAGAGACTTATTGCACTTTTTGATCTAGATCGATATTAGAATGTCATAAAACTGCAGGTCTTGTGTTGCTAAATGACATGCAATTAATTAAAAAATATATTGTGTTATGGACAAAGCTCTCTCTGATTATGCTATGTTAGCCACTTGACAAAATAGTCAAAAGTGTTGTCTGAGGCATGGTAAAAACGAGATACAACCAATAAGACTAACCGTGTCGAGCTATGTAATGATTATTTTTCTGTTGATAAATGCATCCAAACAGTTGCTCACCTGTCTAATAAAACACATAATATATTAAAGCGTCTTTGGTGTTTCCATGGTTTCTATGAAAATATAACTGGAAATCGGGGGTAACACGGATATGGCGTCATTGACAGGCAACGAAATTACATGGTCCGTGTCCTGGTTAAAATTGCTGATTTCTCTGGATTTAAACATTGGAAACATTTGGGATAATGTAAGTACACAAGTCAACAAAATATATAACATTGTTCTAGTGTTTTTTGAGTATTTTAATCTAAAAATCACACATATTGTGCCTTTAAAAATAAATGACAACATCCACTTAGTCCACTAGCCTAGCCCTCACTTGACTAATAAACAAAGGTACTTACCTGTGTGAAGAAAAGACTGACTGAGCACACAAGTGATGCCTCTCATGATGGTTTTAGCTTGATGTTGATCTATATATACACATACCAATAAAGTCCCATTTCAAGGCTGCAAACAGTACTGTGTATTTCGACTTGTACGTAACTGACCACCATTCTTTACAATATGATTAAACAGACACTAAACTGGCTGGTCATGTTGGGATTTTCTGTGCAACTTGAAAGCAATTTTCTTTAATTGCTCAGCTCTTCTTTCATCATGCCCTTTATCAGCACAGGTATAACTAAGATGTATGACAACATACAGAAAACTACTGGACAGGAACTAGAAAAAGTTCAGTTTCTTTTATCTATATCACTAATGCATCCACTCTTTACTCTTTTAATGATGAACAAATTTGAACAATCACATTCAATGAATAATATATTTAAAACTCATTTTGAGATGTTACAATGAATACAAACATGCGCATTGCACCTTTTGCAACTGCTGCAACTTCTAATTGGTATTCATATTTTAGTATTGACTTCAATTTCTAGCTACATTAGGAGATAACTGATAGAATACAAGAAGTTTCTTGACTAAAAGTCTAAAAATGCACCAACAGAATTAAAAAAAAAAAAACAAAAAAAGTATTTTTGTGGACTTTGGGAATAAATGTATGACACAAAGTCAATTGTTGCCATTCTAAAGTCACACTGAGTATGGATGAAACAGATGAAACAGTACATATTTTTTTGTTTTCTTATAAGGCTAGGTTAGAAAAGTGCCTATCACCATTTAATACATTGTCAATGTTGGGCGACGATGCCCATCCATAGCACTTTATCTTTAATGACAAGATATTTTGGCCAAATTACAGAAAAAACAGAGTGCCCACATAGCTACAGTAAATTTTATAACCTGTAAGTTGATGAAGACATGATTTGATGCATTTACTGCCTCTGATATGCCTCAGGTATGTCTAAAATCCTCAAATATTCGCTGGTCAAAAACCTCATAACTCCATTTGAGCTTGATTTTGGTAAAATGTTAATAATATAATGACACATGCAAGCATCTGACTATATATAAACTCATAATATCAACTATCAATATCAACTAATTATTTAAAAAACAGTGTTTTTATCCTAAAAAGTAGCATTTTTGGAGATAGGAGGTTTCCACCCGACACTGACAACATGGATTCAGTATATTCCAATTAACCAGCTCTTCCGGAGTTCGTTTGGCCTTTAAAAAAAAAAAAGGAAAAAAAAAGCAATGACAAAAACAGATCCTTCCTATAAAACAACCACAACTTCACCTGATCTGCAAACCACTGATATGCTTCCTAGTTTAGTTTGGAAACCATACATTTTCACAGATGATGATTTCAGCTTGTCAAAATGCACACAAATAAATTAATTAATTAATTTAAAAATTCATGCACGTTGTTGAACTGGTATGGTCATAACTTGAGGGGCTTAATTAAATAACAACTATAAAATGTATGATAATGTATGGAATAAATCAAATTTCACCTAACTGCATTACTTTCAGCTAAATTTCAATTGTAAAGTTAGCTTTGTCAGAAAGTATAACAAAAAGGAATGAGGCATAGTTCGCTGCTCTGCTCCCAACATCTCCACAATATAATCACAGCTCCATGTGCTATGTTAAAAGCGACTGGGCTTTGTTATGATTATCAACTGATTTAAAGATTCAAGCCACATAAACATTTCAAACAGCCTGGCTACCGCATATAGTGGTCCATCTTAAAAGCGCCATAATCCTGCCATGGGTTCTAAACACAGCTCAGGCTGTGACGAACATTGGGCTGAAAATGCAATGAGTCACAGGTGGCTTGAAGAGAGGACTGGAGCTGTTTCTCACTCTGTGCAAGTGAAACAGTCATGAGGCCATACGTGAGACACAGCACTGACCGGAACAACCAAAAAAAAAAAAAAAAATTCACACACACATCACGACACTGTCGTGGGAGAAAAATCACAAAGAAAGGTCCATTAATTTACACTTTTTTTCACAAAGCAATGAATTTAACAGTACAACATGAAGTAGGATCAACTTATGTTTACTTCAAATTGCCTTTAATGCTTTTTCACAACTGATAATGACTGAACTGATCAAACTTTTGAGGTCTGTACAAGGAGGATGTGAAAAAGAATATAATTTTTTAAATATATATATATATATAAAAAAAAAATATATATATATATATAAAATTTACTAGACCTTATGTATATTACTACTAAAAGTTGTAACAAACAAAATAAACATTACTATTATTAATATTTATAATAATAAAGTTAAGTTATATAATAATAATAATAATAATTAATAAAATAAACTAGTATAGCAATACTAATAAAATGCGTTCCTTAAAATCAAGGTGATTTTGTAAAAATAAAAAAAAGAAATAAGTTGTTCATGACATCCATCTAAACAGGATTGTGTGCGAGTATGAACAGAGGGAAAGAGCTGAACTATCAAAAACAGTCAGAGAGAATCGAACTGAGAGACTGGTGTCTCAATGTCTCATCATGACTCAAACTGAGAAAAAGACAGAAAAGCTGCACAAAAACACCTATTTAAAATTCACTGCAGAACTACCATACTTAAATCAAAATTACACATAGACGTCTGTTTTCAATGTGCAGCTTCGAAGTGCACTTCTCCAGCTCCCTTTTGATTAGATGAGGGCTTAAAATTAAACAGTTGGATGTCTTTTTTTTTTTTTTCGAACTAAAAAAAAAAAAAAAAAAGCATTAATATGGTAAATATAATGGCCTGATGACACAAAATTAAATTTTTGTTCTGTGCATTCTGAAAAGGTCTTCTCACTCCACTTCAACAATAAAGGGCATTTTCAATAAATTTGTCATTAGTAATGATGGCACATCGAGCATGAATATTGAATAAGCACAAACAGACACAAGTTAGAATTAAATACTGCCGCAATTCAAACTAGGACAAAATAGAGTGGAAATATAGGCAAATCTAGTGAAATCCATTCATTTTTATTCTAGTTTGCTATTTTGTTTCCAGGTGTCCTTACAGATCCCAAGTGAGGGAGAACTGATGCTACTGCTCAGTAAGAACAGGTGCTTGGTCAAAATAAAGTCTGAAACTGGTCATACTGAAACCTCAATTCATGAGCGTGACTGGAACAGTGCACTCATTCAAAGCACACTCAAAATCTCTTGAAGCACAAAGTGAATGGCTTTATGTGCAAGCGAGTAGAGAAAGGACTAAACTCTTTATAATTAGTGTGAAAACATTCCAAATGTACTTGAATTATGTTTTATAATTCACTGAAATACTGCCTTCATTTATGTGCAGAAACAAGCAAGAATGACTACACGAAAACCCAGCGCAATGTTACAGTATATTTACTTTGCCACACAGGTTTGATGACCTTGAATTTAGTGTTTAAACATGATGACCCTTTACCCTTGGCTGGGGCTGACTTTTTTGGGCAATGTGGGCTTGATGTTTTAAAAATCAAACAGCTGCAAGCAACATATCCTACTTAATGAACTAACAAAGTTTCCATATTTATAGAACTTACAGATAACAAATTGCATGCGCCTAAAAAAGTTAAATAAACTGTCTGCTGATTTTCCATTATGTCACACACACATAACATAAGCCAAATAGTTTTGTTCAAACTTTTCACTTCGCACTAGAATGCAAAAGAAGAGTCAATCAATGGCAAACTTTTAAAACTCTATATATACTCTATTTACGGCACAGACACTGGGACGAGCGATGCCCCACTTTTCATGTGTTTGAATCAATGATTAATAGTGTATTTTTTTTCTCACTTCAGTACGAACACAACATTCTGAACAGCATTATAAGACTGCTGTAAACTGGATAACGTCTTCTTCTGGATCAAAAGTAAACACTTTCCTGCAGTACTGAGAAGAGGCCATAAGGAAATATGACTCAAAAAGACATTATCATAAAATGTGTTTTTGTAACTTATTACAAAAGGATCAAAATATTATAACAAGGTTAATATTTTAAATACATCATTCTGTACTGGACTACTAGACTTCACATAACTAACTAGGCCTAAAAACTATTTTGATCCATTTGAAACATACCAAAACGTACATTATGCTCACTCTAAAATACCAAACAATGTTAAGCTTAAATGTTAAAGCAAAAAACAAAACAAAAAAATCCTCACTCCATCAGAATGAAACAATCAAAACTTAAATAAATTTGGGAGCTAGGCAACAGGTGACTGACCTGGCCCAACAACAGGGTATACAAAATACTAATACCATCACATCCATGATATAAACTGTGGATTGTTGCTCAAGCTGAACGTGTATATATCGGGGTTGTGATGGTGTAGACCTAGAGCTTAGGAGTGTGTTTTTGTGGTTTAGGACTGTAATTGTATGTGGCCATTTGAAATGTCATAAGTGTGATGAGGTGTATCATGAGTGATGTGTGTGATAGTAGTGTAAATCAGGAGTGTGATGGTAGTATATATCAACTGGTTTTTCGGGATCAGTGTGTGATGATGAACAGCCCCTACCTGTTCTCTCGATATACATGGCAGAGAAGGTCTGCGGGGCATCTTACAACTGCCATAATAACTGCTGGACGTCTCTCCCAAAGAAACACAGCTGGACCTTCTCCTGGGTCTGATGACGGGAACTTTCTCCTCCGCGTTAGGAACCCTGCCGGCCGCCTCCCTCGGTGGGTAATAGTGATCAAAACAGAGCGCCAGCAGAGAGCCGGAGACCCCCGCCATACACGCCAGCACCGGCCTGAGGGACGGAGACAGGCAGCCGAGGCTGGTGAAGGACAGCAACCACACCAGGCTGGCGAAGACCAGGATCAGGACGCTGTGCTTGAGTTTGAGAGTGGGGATGAGAGTGAGCAGACCCACGCAGCCCAGCACAAACAGCAACCTGCCCATCATTTGCATCTGATGGTGCTCCTCTCCCCACTGCAACAAGCGCAAGACTATCAAATCCCCCAAGTAGCATGATGCTGGTAAGGACAAAAGCCAACATCTGCTGCTTTCCCTCTTGGTCCGCCTCAGGTAGAGGGTCAGAAAGAAATACGCACAGCCAATACTGAATAAAGGACTGATGGACTGTGAGAAATCAAAGAGGAAAGTCCGCAGCTCCGAGACGCCGTGTTCACTCTGAAAGCTCCTAGAAATTAAACAGGAGAGCGCCAGAACTGCCAGCGCTCCCACGTAGAGAGCCGAGCCGCGGAGTAGTTTGGACTTGAGGATATCCTCATTACAAAACCTGCAGACGTTGAATAAAAAGCCCCTCGGATGGTCTTGTTTTAACGGAGTGACGCAGCTCTTCACATAGCCGTTCCTGAAGCTCTCCGCGCTGTTTGCATTGCCAACAACACCATCGTGGTGTCTGATTTTACTGTGCAAAACCTCTCCGTCCTCCTGCACAGCCATGTTGTCCTCCTTCAGTGCTCTTTAAACTTTCATTCCTCCGAAATAAATCCTCCGTGTGTCAACGTTTCACTACATGACGGCAAACGCGCTCCATGGTCACTCAAACGTGCTCAGGCATTTTTGGCCAGGAGGAAAAGAGGCTGAAATGTTGTTGTTTTTTAGCAGACTCGAGCTCTATGTCGCCGTCTAGGTGCGACAATTTGTAACAATGACTAGAGCGCGAGACACAGACGCGCGCGCTCTCTGCAGCGCAGCCAAACCGCGCGCAGCCGCGCACCTTCAATTTATGTCTGTATTTTTCATTTCTAGTCAGATTTCATAACGTTATTGCAGTATTTAAACAATACCAGACGGCTAAAGTATATCTAAATGTAGAAAGCTGCCAATCTCAAGAACTTAAACGCAGGAGATGCATGTATGCATGCGTGTAGAAGTGTGTCTGTCCTATAATTAGAAACTTTAGAGTCGTGTGTATACAGCCCTTATACATTCATTGTCTTTATTTTTTGCTTATACTCAAGATTCTAGCATATGATTGAGCTAAGCCAGTATTTAGTAATGTAAATAGTATTGAGTATTCTGTCATTCACGTTTTCTGCTGTTCATGAGCCAAAAGGGCCGTTCATGAGCCCTCATGGTTTCGATGCATAAGCACCACAAGAGGTCACTAACATGGACATTATGTTACAGTTGTTGGTTTTTCTTACCAATAATGGGGGTTCCAGAATCGAAGCCAACTTAGGAACCCCTATTAAAATGCTGTTTTACACTGCAAAACACATCATTATTATATTATGCTAATTTTGGTTGAGTCTCTCAATTACTACCCCTGCATCAATGTCCTCTATAAAAGCAACAAAATCAACCAAAGATGATATAATCATATATCATCCAAAGATATTAACTACATAACAAATAATAGTAACACTTTACAATAAGGTTTCATTTTAAATAGTAGTTTAACTGTAGGAATGAACAATAGGCCTACTTCTACATCATTTGATAAATGTTAATTTCAACATTTACTAATACATTTTTTAAATCAAAAGTTGTATTTGTTAACATTAGTTTATGCATGTGAACTAACATGAAAAATTGTATTTTTATTAACTAACATTATATTAATAAATGCTGAAATGTATTACTGCTATTGTAAAGTTTTTGCCAAATAACATTTTAAATATATATTTTTAGTGAAATTGCTATATTGTCTTGCCAGTCAGTCCACAGAATTCCTTCATGAATGTGTTAGAACATTAAATATACATCAAACATAAATGGGGACATAAAATAGGCCATGATCCTTTTGTCTTTGTTCAGTCAACACCTTTTCCATTTTCAAAAAAAAAGGGGGGCGGGGGGAAGTCCCTCCGATACCAATGATTCAGGTAAAAAAAAAAAAAAAAAGCTGTATTGTGAGAGTCTTTCCCTTAAAGCGTAAACACAAAGAATGGTTTATTTAATGGTCTTAAAATGACTCAAGTTTGTAAAAAGATCCAGATATAGAAGTTTATGAAAAAGTATTATATTTATTCCATATTGATGAGCAAGAACAATTCATGCATTTGGCTGGAAAATTGGCTTGAAATTGTGGTTCTCGCATTATGGTTCAATTATGATCTCAAAAGATGGTGATAATGCTGGTTCCATAATGCATTGAAATTGACCTCATTTTCTTCACTTGTGTGCTGCAATCCCCACAGCTGTCTTAAGAGCTTTTCCATGATTCCAACTGCACAAGTGAAGTGGTTGTGTAGATAAGTCAATAAAACCACCAGTGATTCTCATGTGAGGATCTAATGTATCTTCCAAGTTTTTATGGGGCAAGTAGAAAGTGGTTCTTCAACATGAGACTATGACATGATTTTCATACACAAATGTATACACACTCAAAAAAGTCAGTAAGGCTTCAAATTATACTGTGTTTATATTGATTATTCACATACTGTTTTCACCGTAGTTTGAATTACGCATTGTATTATGTTGTTTTTTTATTATATTAACAAATATAATAAATTGTAGGCAATATAAAAATTGTTTTACTCAAAAATTTACTCATTTACCCATTTACTCAAAAAAATGTCGCATTGTAAATGTAAATATAATATCCTAACAATTAATATGCCAATATTATTCCAATTGTTTAAACAATGAGAGAATATTTAAAGATACATTTTGAATGAATGGTAAATATACTAAAAATTCTACTGAAAATCTCCTTAGCGTAGGTAATCTCAACAGGCCTGTCTTTTGGCCAAGAGTATAGAGACAGAAAAGACTGAATCTGAAGAAAATATTTATTTGTAAATTTATTTTTCATTAGCCATTAGTGTTTCATGTAAGTATTGTTTTAGTATCATTTGAGACACTATTATATTTTTATTAATATTTACCTTTTGTTTTTATATATTCCATTTCAATTTCAATTTTAGTTAATGTTTTATTAATTTTTATTGTGTGTTTTTGTCTGTATAGTTTTTATTAGGCTATATTTTTATTTCTGTTTTAGTTTTAGCTATTTAGTAGGCTACATCAAGATAAACTAAAATGAGATGTTGTGAAATAGGCAAGTTTTTTTATCCTTTATTTTATTTCAGTAAGCGTTTTATATTAATTTTATTTACAGTAGCTAACGAAAATAATGTTTTTCGTTTTAGTTAACTAATAACTCTGTTTCAGATCAATGAATACAAAAGGCTTGTATTACTGAGCATTTGCGCATCAAACTTTCGGTTTTACTTTTTTTCCTTCACTCACGAACCATCAAACTTTCGCGTTTGCGTAACCGTGTAGTGTGAGCCTTCTGGCTCGCTGTAGTATTGATGTGGCCAAGTCAGTCAGGTTCCACGTCATTCGGAAGGATCAGAATTTCACCAGACACGGATGCGTATACAGAAGAAGAGAAAGACCTGAGACTTATTTGAAAGGTAATAAATAAGAAGCAAAACAAGTCAGCACATTAATAAAAAACGAATTTGTTGTCATTTTAAGCCACAGACAACAATCACCAGTTTGTGTTCGTTTTTATCGCAGACTGTTAGCGTGCTAGCTGCTACTGCAGCAGTGATGTCGTTTAAACACGCAATCAGTAATATAACTGTACAACATTAACTGTGTTACCTATATGTTATTAGACAGCAGTGCTGATATTAATACGCTTAGTGTTTATAATACATGCACAACATGGTACAAATCGATCTTTTGTCACGGCTGGCTCAGGTTTTTCAAACTAGCTGCTAATTCAGTGAATCCCAGTGCGGTCGCAGACCGTGAGACTTCTAACAGGATCTTGATTAAAAAGATTCTTGTTACCAGGATCGACGCTACAAATCATTAGTTAAATGTACAGTTTGACTCTGCTTTATGTAGTTGCACATACTGTGGTAGTATCATGGTATTCTTTGAAGTACAAGATACGTGAATATGGCAATGCATCTAGCAATTGTTGGCTAATTACAGAAAGTTGTACATATACAATTTTGAGAAATATCATTAAAATGATGTACACTTACATGAGGTGACTCCAGTTCTAACAGTCTTCTAGAAAAATGGGTTTTATTATAAAGGGTGCTGGTGGTCCTTCTTGGCCACCACCAAGTTGACATCACATGACCTGCTGTGACACGCAATTAAGTAACTACTACTACTAAAAATGTTTATTTGTATAGCACCTTGAGCCAGTGCTCACTGCTCAGGCCACTTCATGTGTGCACAAGTATAAAAGTACCAAACAATATTCATAATTTCAGTAGAGATGTCACATTACACAGTTCAGATACATTACATTTCAAAGGCTTTTTTTTTTTGTTTTGTTTTTGTTTATGGTATTAAATGACTATTCACTTGAACTTTTACTAATGTATTTTGTAAACTTTGTTTTAGGAAAGCTCATAGGCATTCAGTCTGAGTGGAGTCTTGTGAAGGGAAGAAGAGCTGACATCATGACAGCCGCGGAGAATGTGTGTTATACCCTCATCAATGTCACCAATGACTCTGAACCGCCATCAGAAGTCAGCTTAAAAGCTGATTTAGGTAATATTCATGTGTAGTAATGTTAGTCAATTTGTATTAATGTACACTACCGTTTAAAAGTTTGGGGTTCAAGATTAAGTCATTTTGAGAACAGGCAGTTTTGCTCACCAAGGTTGCATTTATTTGATCAAAAATACAGTAAATAAATAAACAATATTATCAAATATTATTAAAACTAAAAAATAATGATGTTCTATTTTATATATTTTAAAATTAAATTTATTCCTTTGGCAAATCTGAGTTTTCAGCAGCCATTACTCCAGTTTTTAGTGTCACACGAAATAATTTTAATATGCTTTGATTAAAGGGTTAATTCACCAAAAAAATGAAATTTCTGTCAGTAATTACCCACCCTCATGTCGTTCTAAACCCGTAAGACCTACGTTCATCTTCAGAAAACAAATTAAGATATTTTTGATGAAATCCGAAAGGTTTTTTTTATCTCCCATAGAAAGCAATGAAATTACCACATTCAAGGTCTAGAAAAGTAGTAAAGACATTGTTAAAATAGTCAGTGTGAATACAGTGGTTCAACCTTAATATTATGAAGTGACAAGAATACTTTTTGTGCGCAAAAACAAAACAAAAATAACGACTTTATTCAACAGTTTCCTCTCTGTGCAAGCTGAAGGACTGTCATTCTTGATCAATGTTATGCAAATGCATCCTTGCTGAATAAAAGCATTAATCTTACTGACCCCAACATTTTGAAAGGTAGTAAATGTGGGGGTTAAAATGCACCCTAACAGTTTTGCTCCTTTATGTTTGTCAAAACAGAAAAGGGAGAAATCAAAGCCAAGACAGAGGCTTTGAAGAAGGTCATCATCATGATCCTGAATGGAGAGAAACTGCCAGGCCTGTTAATGACCATCATCCGGTTTGTGCTGCCTCTGCAGGACCACACAATTAAGAAACTACTCCTAGTTTTTTGGGAGATTGTTCCCAAAACTACTCCTGATGGCAAACTTCTTCAGGAGATGATCTTGGTCTGTGATGCCTATAGGAAGGTAGGCATGAAAAATGGAACTATTATGTATATTGCTTATTGTGAGGATATATATTTCTTTGTCTAAATATGCCATCTGTGTTCTGCATCTGCAGGATCTCCAGCATCCCAATGAGTTCATCCGTGGCTCCACCCTGCGCTTCCTGTGCAAGCTGAAGGAATCTGAGCTGCTGGAGCCCCTTATGCCAGCGATCCGCGCCTGTCTGGAGCACCGTCACAGCTACGTACGACGCAATGCAGTACTGGCCATCTACACTATCTACAGGTGTGTTGATGGATCTTTGTGCACAAGTGAGAAACAAACATTAAAGGCCGTTTTTTTTTATATTTCATTTGTTCATTTTTTTTTAGGAACTTTGAGCATTTAATCCCAGATGCTCCTGAGCTGATTCATGATTTTCTTGTAAATGAGAAAGATGCAAGCTGCAAGAGAAATGCGTTTATGATGCTGATTCATGCAGATCAGGTACACAGTCTGATTAAAAATATTTATTTTTTTTGTTACAAGAATGAATCTCATGAAGCTAAGTACCTGTTCTTTTAATAAATTTTTGCAGGATAGAGCTCTGGACTACCTTAGCACATGTATTGATCAGGTGCATACTTTCGGAGACATTCTCCAGCTCGTCATTGTGGAACTAATTTATAAGGTGAGGTGTCAATTCATATTTAAAAATAAATTTTTGTTTAACCCACAGAGACCCAGCATAGAAGAATAGCGTTGTAAGTATAAAGCAATTAAATAATATTTAACTTTCTCTAAATATGAGTTAAAACAACACACAACAGTAGCTGCATATTAACTGCCTTAATTATATTCCTTAATATTCAACAATATTATTGATTTGATGGCACTGACGCAATTGAATGAGAACTGAGCTGGACGATGAAATCGCTGTTTTCTGCAGAACTGATTTATAGATAAAATAATCGAATGTAATAATTGACGATCTCTACAATGGAACTGAATCAACACTGAACTGGCTTCAGCTGAACAATGACACTGTTTCCTTTTAGAGCTGCTGTACAGTCGAAATAAACTCTGTAAATCACTGTAAAGCTGCTTTGAAACACTCTGTATTTTATAAAGTGCTATATAAATAAAGGTGACTTGACTTGAATGCCACAGCTTGCTAATGTCACACAAAGCCAGCTGACACATTTCTTAACAGTATTAGAACAAATGTATCTAATTATAAAATAAGTATTTGATGTGTAATATTTTCTAATATTTTCCTTAATGTCTAGTGATGGAAAAAGGCTTAAATGCGCTGAAATTTTGAACATAATTAATTTTGAGACCATTTTTCCACCTTTTTCCTGACGAGCCTACTGAGTTTTGAATTATGGGTGACACTTTGGGGAACTTACATTCAAAAAGTCTGAAATTAATAATTTCAAATTATAAGCTTGAATTACATATAATCCTTATCTGTCAGTTTGACTGAATGAGCTGTCAATTTTCCTTCGTTTTATTTTCAGGCGTCATCAGAATAACGTAATGCTTGGTATTTTAGTGTGACGTGGTATAACAAAAATATCTGTGGCAAGACCTCTTTTCAGTAGCTGCATTCTTTTCCTCCTGAATATTTTCTCTTTTTCCCCTTTATTCCGCTGTAACAGTAGGAAAAAAATACAACATGTTCTGAGCATTTGTGGTCTGGAATGCACTGAGATTCTCTCATTTTTATTCTCAAATCCTATAAATAAATATTTATAACAATAACAGTAACAATAAATATTTTTAACATAAGTGGTATCTAAATTACTACACTGAATTTAATATATGCTTTGCTAGGAAAATTTATAACAGTATTTAAAATGGTCAAATAATGAAATTTCTTATATTGCTGAATTGCTGAGTTGAGAATTTGAAACTTTTGATTACCATATAGTGGTGACATTTTGCAACCTTAAATGCATAGCACTGCAAATTTTCTCTATAACTAATGGCTTCTTACAGGTATGAATAAGGGTGAAAGAATACACCATGAATATCAATGCTTGCTATTTTAAATTAAAAACTAGAGTATAGTAAACAAAATAATGGAAATTCTATAAAATAAACTAATTTTCTTTTTATTAACCCTCGCGTCATTCTAAAGCTGTATGCTATTTTTTTTTTTTTTTTTTTTCAGTGGATGTTTTAAAAAGAATCTCAATAGTTTTTCTGTGTAACAACATTTCATAGGGACCACAAGTTGTCAAGCTCCAAAAGGGACAAAAGCACAATCCATAAAAATTTTGTATTATATTCCACATTACTGATTAACTTCACTTCGACTGTGGCTCTTGAATCATAAACATGAAACATCTTGTGGCCAGTGTCAAGTCTTCATTTTCTGTTCTGGATGAACTACTTTTTTACAGAACTGCTGTCATCAACAGCGCAGTTATTCCTCATGCTTAATCAAATGCTGAGCTCTTTGGCTTTATGCACACTGCATACTATCAGGTGGTCTAGATTCTAGAACACATTCTCACTGTCTATTTTATATCTCTACATTTGTTTAGGTCTGTCATGCCAACCCCTCGGAGAGAGCTCGTTTCATCCGTTGTATATACAACCTGCTGCAGTCGTCCAGTCCTGCTGTAAAATATGAAGCAGCTGGAACTCTGGTTACTCTGTCCAGCGCTCCCACCGCCATCAAGGTACAGCGTCTAACACCACGGTTGTTCCCATATATATGCTTTCTGCATGGTGGGAAATAGTGGAATGACATTGTTTAAATGTTCTCTGTTTCAGGCTGCTGCTCAGTGCTACATTGATCTGATCATTAAAGAGAGTGACAACAACGTAAAGCTCATTGTTCTGGACCGTCTGATTGAGCTGAAGGAACACCCCACACATGAGCGTGTGCTGCAGGTATACATGAGTTCATCACCTCATTTGGAGCCATTCGTTCCACAAATTAAACCAGTAACAGGAAGTTTGGTGCTTTGTTCTGCTTATAGGACCTTGTGATGGATATTCTGAGGGTTTTGACCACTCCTGATCTTGAGGTCCGCAAGAAGACCCTACAGCTGGCCTTGGACCTGGTGTCCTCCCGCAATGTAGAGGAGGTGTGTGTGACAACATGCCATTTAAAGGGATAGTTCACCCAAAAATGAACATTGTCGTCATTAATTCATGTCGTTTCAAACCTGTATGACTGACTTTTCAAGTGGAACACAAAAGGAGGAATGTTGACGAATGTAGTGGCTACTCTTTTTTATGTATCGAAAGTGAATGGGGACTGTAAATAGCCAAAAAGAACCGTAAAACACTATAAAAGTAGTCTGTATGACTTAAGGGGTGGTCACACTATTCATTCCATTGACAAATGTGGGAGCCTGAAAACTCAAGCTCATGCAAAGAAGTTTCAAGAAGTTTGTTTTGTAACATTTGAAGATTTGATCAATAGAACGATACATCATGACGTGACCTTTTAGCTGAATTAAAATAACCAAAAACTATAAAGCTGCAGGTTTGCAGCGTTGCAGGAAAGTGGAGTAGTTTGTATATTTTCACATTTTTTTATTTATTATTATTATTATTTGTTATTTGTTCATTTTGTTTTCAAAAAAAAGGTGCCACCAAACACTGTGATGTCATATCCTTTTTGTTGCAATGTCCAAAGAAATTTTGCATACTCAAAGTCTAGTGTAAAAGCTGCATAATGTGCCACATTCTATTACTTTATTAGCTTTTTTCTGATTTTGGCACTTGACATCCTGGATCCCTATTTACTTTTATTATATGGAGAAATAAGATCAAGAATATACGAATACAAAATTGAAGTCTTTCATTTTAATTCACTATTAAGTAATTCACTGTTCTATTCAAGTGCCTCAATTGTTTTTTTTTCCACAGCTGGTTATAGTGCTGAAGAAAGAAGTCATCAAAACCAACAATGTGACAGAGCATGAAGACACAGACAAGTACAGGCAGCTGCTTGTTCGCACTCTCCACTCGTGTAGCGTGCGCTTCCCTGACATGGCAGCCAATGTCATCCCTGTGGTACGTCTACTGACTGAACACTCAGAATGCTTTTTTACAGTTAAACTATTTTAAAACATTCTTTACTAGCAAAGAAATTGAAGTTACACACTTCACTAGATCGGTGGACCATTTAACTGTTAATTCATCTAGCCCTTTTAGACCTTACGATGAATAAACTCTCTGCACTCATCTTTACTCTTAAATTCACTACTTGTGTTTTGTGTGGCCACAGCTGATGGAGTTCCTGAGTGACACTAATGAGGCAGCCGCAGCTGATGTGCTGGAGTTTGTGCGTGAGGCGATTCAGAGGTTTGACAACCTTAGACCTCTCATCATTGAGAAGATGCTGGAGGTTTTCCACGCTATCAAGACGGTCAAGTAAGAGATGCTGAATAACAACTTCTTTAAAAGTTTGATAAATCCAATTACATATATCATCTGTACATGAAAAATTAATTTGTGTATTCTAGACCGTTTAATAGTTATTTGTCTTGTTTAGTGTTATAAAAGGGATTGTGATGCATTGCAGTAATTTTAAAAAAGGACTTTTGTGTTGCAGGATTTACAGAGGAGCTCTGTGGATTTTGGGTGAATATTGCAGCACTAAAGAGGACATCCAGAGTGTCATGACAGAAGTCCGCAGATCTATGGGAGAGGTCTGTAGTGCATCAATTTGAATAACTTTGTCACGTCCAGGGCTCGTCATTAACGCATGTCCAGAGCAAGCACCAAAATGAATTCGGACAATTGAAATGTCAAATGAATTCCTTGAGAGTGAAATGAGTAATCATATCAAGTCGAATGAAATTGAGTGGAAGTCTTGGAGGTTAGAGGTTGAGCCAGCAGCCATATCACCATGTAGCCCAAGACTGGTTGCCCAAGCTAAGCAGGGTTGAGCCTGGTCATTACCTGGGTGGGAGACCTCCTGGGAAACCAGGTTGCTGCTGGAAAATGTGTTAGTGAGGCCAGCAGGGGGTGCTCACCCTGTGGTCTGTGTGGGTCCTAATGCCCCAGTGTAGTGACGGGGACACTATACTGTAACAAGCACCATCCTTCGGATGAGACGTTAAACTGAGGTCCTGACTCTCTGTGGTGATTAAAAATCCCATGGCACTTCTCGTAAGGAGTATGTGTCCTGGCCAAATTCCCTCCATTTGCCCTGATCAATCATGGCCTCCTAACAATCCCCATCCTGCGAACTGGCTCTATCACTTTTTCTCCTCTCCAACTATAGCTGGTGTATGGTGAACACACTGGTGCCGTTGTACTGTGGCTGCCGTCACATCATCCAATTGGATGCTGCACGCTGGTGGTCGGTGAGGAGAGACCCCTAATGTGATTGTAAAGTGCTTTAGCTGTACGGTAGTACATAGTAAAGCACTAATATACACTATATTGCCAAAAGTTTTGGGGCACCCCTCCAAATCATTGAATTCAGGTGTTCCAATCACTTCCGTGGCCACAGGTGTATAAAATCAAGCACCTAGGCATGCAGACTGCTTCTACAAACATTTGTGAAAGAATAGGTCGCTCTCAGGAGCTCAGTGAATTCAAGCGTGGTACCGTGATAGGTTGCCATCTGTGCACTAAGTCCATTCATGAAATTCCCTCACTACTAAATATTCCACGGTCAACTGTTAGTGGTATTATAACAAAGTGGAAGCAATTGGGAACAACAGCAACTCAGCCACAAAGTGGTCGGCCACGTAAAATCACAGAGCGGGGTCAACACATGCTGAGGCGCACAGTGCGCAGAAGTCGCCAACTTTCTGCAGAGTCAATAGCTACAGACCTCCAAACTTCATGTGGCCTTGAGATTAGCTCAAGAACAGTGCGTAGAGAGCTTCATGGAATGGGTTTCCATGGCCGAGCAGCTGCATCCAAGCCTTACATCACCAAGTGCAATGCAAAGCGTCGGATGCAGTGGTGTAAAGCACACCACCAATGGACTCTAGAGCAGTGGAGACGTGTTCTCTGGAGTGACGAATCACACTTCTCTATCTGGCAATCCGATGGACGAGTCTGGGTTTGGCGGTTGCCAGGAGAACGGTACTTGCCTGACTGCATTGTGCCAAGTGTAAAGTTTGGTGGAGGGGGGATTATGGTGTGGGGTTGTTTTTCAGGGGTTGGGCTTGGCCCCTTAGTTCCAGTGAAAGGAACTCATAATGCTTCAGCATACCAAGACATTTTGGACAATTTCATGCTCCCAACTTTGTGGGAACAGTTTGGGGATGGCCCCTTCCTGTTCCAACATGACTGCGCACCAGTGCACAAAGCAAGGTCCATAAAGACATGGATGAGCGAGTCTGGTGTGGAGGAACTTGACTGGCCTGCACAGAATCCTGACCTCAACCCAACAGAACAGCTTTGGGATGAATTAGAGCGGAGACTGCGAGCCAGGCCTTCTCGCCAACATCACTGCCTGACCTCACAAATGCGCTTCTAGTAGAATGGTCAAAAATTCCTATAAACACACTCCTAAACCTTGTGGAAAGCCTTCCCAGAAGAGTTGAAAAAAGATTTTTTAAAGATTAGCTAAATTGCGATAAACATTCTTTATTAATGTCACTACACCTTGTAGTGCTCTAAAACATTAAACTGTTTTAATCTATGTCTGTCTGTCTTATTCAGATCCCAATTGTGGAGAACGAATTGAAGAAGGAAGCGGGAGAGGTGAAACCTGAGGAAGAGATGACTGCAACTCCAGCTCCTAAGCTGGTGACAGAAATGGGCACCTACGTCACTCAGAGTGCCCTGAGCACCAGCAGGCCATCCAAGAAAGAAGAGGACAGGTGATTATCTCCCCTTATCGATACATTATGTAGATCGTCCTCTTTATTACATCTCTAAAATAATCCTTTATTCTGTAGGCCTCCTCTAAGGGGTTTCCTGATGGATGGAGACTTTTACGTTGCTGCCTCACTGGCCACTACTCTCACCAAAGTGGCACTGCGCTATGTTGCCCTTGCGGAGGACAAAAAAAGGCAAAATGTAAATTCATTTTAAAACTGCTCATTCCATGAACAGTGACTAAACTGTCAATCTAAATTATTAATGTGTCTAATTGTGGTAGAATAAATTTTATTTTGCTGTTTTTAGTCATTTGTGGCAGAGGCCATGCTGTTTATGGCCACTGTGCTCCATCTGGGCAAGTCGTCTCTACCCAAGAAGCCCATCACTGATGATGACGTAGACCGGATCTCGCTATGCCTCAAAGTCCTGTCCGAATGCTCGCCCCTCATGAACGACATCTTCAACAAGGAGTGCCGCAGATCCCTGTCCCATATGCTCGCTGTCAGACTGGAAGAGGAGAAACTGTCTCAGAAGGTAAACATGTCTTTGCATTGCTTTCTCCTAATAACTGAGCTCAGAAACATAATGTGGTATAGATGGACATGTTGTCGGATAATGTCTTATAGATTAAAAGATCATAATTTGTGACCATGATATTTAATTTTGTTCTTCTTGTTTTATCAGAAAGAGTCTGAGAAGCGTAACGTGACTGTTCAGGCAGATGATCCCATCTCCTTCATGCAGTTGACCGCTAAGAACGAGATGGCGTCCAAAGAAGACCAGTTCCAACTCAGTCTGCTGGCCGCTATGGGCAATACTCAGAGGAAAGAAGCCGCAGACCCTCTGGCCTCTAAACTTAATAAGGTCTTTGGAGGATTTTATCTGTATCTGTTTGAATTTGCCGTATTTCTATGATGATGACTAGTTGCGCAAGGCTAAACATAATTGGAAAGGTTGTTTGTAGTTCATTTTGTACCACCAGAGGGCATGTTGGTTCAACTGATGGAGATTTTAACACTAAAGTGTCACATCAGGCAGGAGTCTTAAGAATGTTCCGCCCATTTATAGCATCTCACAATATAATAGTTCCATACTTCTCATTTTTTTCAGCAAAGCTTTTGAATTACAGGTTTTGAACTTTTTGTTTTGACTCCAAGACCACAACAATATTTGAAGGCCCCCTCCTCATATAGGCTAATAGCTTTCCTCTAGTACATCAGTTGTAAGTTTTGTTTTCGATGCTTATTTTTCATTTACAGAAACTAGGAGTGTCCAAAGATTAAAAAAAGTAACTAAAATAATTCTAATTAAATACATTTCTGAGTTCCAGAAATTTTAAAAGCTGAATGTTCTTCAATGATATAACTCTACTTAACAAATGAATTTACATGACTTTTCTAGGTCTAGAAATGGCAATTTTAAACTTAGGCTACCTCATATCCAGAGCTGTAGGGAAAAAAAACTGCTGTTGAGGTAGTGAATAAAAAAATGAAATCTTAATTTTTAGCTTTTATAGCTTATTTTTGTATTTTTAGCTTGTTTTGTCTCATTTTGAATCATTTTAAGTTATCTTAAGGCCCCCTATTGGGCCCCGGCCCTGTGGTTAAAAACCATGTCCCAGACTGAACCATCTCATGTTTTCTTCCAGGTCACCCAATTGACTGGTTTCTCAGATCCAGTGTACGCAGAAGCTTATGTCCATGTCAATCAGTATGACATCGTCCTGGATGTCCTGGTTGTTAATCAGACTAGTGACACCCTCCAGAACTGTACCTTGGAGCTGGCAACACTTGGTACAAGTTGTCCCTTTCAAACATAAAAATAACTTTTTAGCGTGTTTTTTGTGCATGATTTACTGACCATATTCCTCAAACTCCAGGTGATCTTAAATTGGTTGAGAAACCGTCTCCTCTCACATTGGCTCCTCACGACTTTGCCAACATTAAAGCTAATGTGAAAGTGGCCTCCACAGAGAATGGCATCATATTTGGAAACATAGGTTTGTGGACTATATGTAGATAACCTTATTTAAACCTGTACTATTTTGTTGTTGAGGTAGGACCTGGAATCACTTTAATAATCAAAAACATATTTTGCAGTATATGATGTATCAGGAGCAGCCAGTGACAGGAACTGTGTAGTCCTCAGCGACATTCACATTGACATCATGGATTACATTCAGCCGGCCTCCTGCACAGATGCCGAGTTCAGACAGATGTGGGCTGAATTTGAGTGGGAAAATAAGGCAAGTCTGGGGGACTGGTGAATTCCTAATGGATAATGGCTACATTAATCTCCTTTTCTGTTAGCGGGAATATCTAGAATTTGTACTGTTTTTTTTTCCACACAGGTTACCGTCAACACCAACATCACAGATCTGAACGAGTATCTCCTACACATTCTTAGGTCCACCAACATGAAGTGCTTGACCCCAGAGAAGGTACAATTCTCAAGTGATGAGAACAGTAAATGCAGTGCTAAGCAGATTACTTAAAAATTGTAGTCGGTTACTGATCCCAAATTACATGACACAATTTTTGTTACTAATGTGATCCATTACATTACACATTTAAGGTAATATAATTGGTACATGCACATTTAGACTGGGACTAGGCTTAAAGGCACAATATGTGAGAATGTTGCAGTAAAATATCCAAAAACCACTAGGCCAGTGTTACATATTTTGTTTAGTTGAATACTTACAATATCCCAAATGTTTCCAACTATTTGTAAATTGTGAACGCTCAGAGTAACGTTATAACATCATTTAGCCGGCGACTGCGGCATAATAAAAGTTCCGCTGCTCGCGAGCCGTGTGTCGCGTTCGTCTCTCATTAGCAATCTCTCCAGCGGCCTCGTTCAGCTCCCACAGCACTCGCCCTGCACTGCTTCATACTACAGTAACGTTAATAATCTCATCCATGAACATGTTTTCTGCTCGAGTCCCGTCCCGATTCTTTTCCACTGACTGTGAGGTGAAGATGACATTTCCCAAGATTCCACGCTCAAACTTGTCGACATCAAGCTACGCCTTTGTTTTGAATAGGCGACCTCTAGCGGTGATAAAACTACATATTGTAGCTTTAAGTCTTGTTTGTAAAACTGGGGGAAAATATTTTATTTGTTTACCTGCATGTCATGTGACCATTAACCAACATCAGAGAACTGTGAACTTAATTTTATTATGTTATTATTGACTTAATTTTATTACTGACCTAATTTATTAATTTAATCTCAAGGAGTACTTCAAGTAAATATATTAGGTCAAAGAAGTTGAGGAATCCCTGCATTCCATTTAAATATGAAATGATGTGAATTTGTACATTTTAATTAGTTTGAAAGACTTCCAGAAATGGTAATACATGGTAAAATGACTCACTGAGTGATAATTCAAATAAAAATTAATGTCTTCTTTAGGAGCTGATTAGATATGCATTTTTGCAATGTTGAGAAAACACTTCTGAAAAGTGAAATGATTTCTGTAAATCCAGTGATCAAATGCTGTGTGGGTCTCAGTTTTCAGTAATAGGCACATGACTAATGGCCGGTCTGTGTGTGCAATTCCACAAACCTGGAAGACCTTGTGAACATATATAAGCAGTGGGCTTTTTTAGAAAGTGGTTGGGAGAATCAATGAATTATGAATAATTTACTGCCATTGTGAGAATACCATGTAATCATGTTATCAATAAAAAGTAATCTAGTCTGATTATGAGTATTTTAAAATGTAATATAATTTAATTGAGTACTTAATTTTTGGAATCTGATTACGTAATCCAGATTACATGTAATCAGTTGCTACCCAACACTGAGTAAACGCCTCTATGACTTTATAATACATTTACATTCATATCTCATGTTTTTTGTTTTGTAAATCAGGCCCTGTCCGGCATCTGTGGCTTCATGGCAGCAAACCTATATGCTCGCTCTATATTTGGAGAGGATGCCCTTGCAAACGTTAGCATTGAAAAGCCAATTCACATGGGACCTGATGCCCCAGTCAGTGGACATATTCGTATTCGAGCCAAAAGCCAGGTGAGGTTTTTTACTCTTTGCACCATTTTAATTTAAAGGCATTGGGATCTTTACAGTAAATACTAAATGCTGGATTAGCATTTATGTGCCTACAGACGTGGATAATATTTTAGAATTTCAGTAATGGATTTAGTGATTTCTTTTATAACTTTTTTTCCCCCAATCTGCCTTTGTATAGACACTTATATTTTTGGGTTTTAATAGACAGTTACAAAGTTGTAATTTATTTTTTTAAATGTGTCAGTTTTTGAATTTGCCTATGTGATGCTTTACTGCATGATTAATAACTCCAGGTGATGTTTTGTTTTTTTCAACAGGGTATGGCTTTGAGTTTGGGTGACAAGATCAACCTCTCTCAGAAGAAGTCTGTCTCGTAAATTTCTGAAATTGAGGCCATTGAGGCAAATGGCGAGATTCGACTAAAAAGCGCTACGGTTATTCCAATGTCTTGTCTTTTTTTGCTATCGCTTGTTTGTGTCTCTCCAGACTGCCGTACACATGCAGTGCTTTGTGGCCAAGCTCTAAGCTCTTCAATCCCATAAAATATGTCTAAAGGGGATTATTTTGACATTTTCTACCAACTCAATTCTTAACTGCTCTAAAAGGGATTGACCCTGTTAATCTGTAATCATGTTTCAATAAACATTGCACACCATATACCACGAAAGTGTTTTTATTCTCTTGTTAAACGAATAGTGTTACAATGACCCTTTTTTATGAATTGGGTCACTTGTAAGTAGTCAAAAACAGTACTGCCCTCTAACCACAGTTGACACAACAAAGGATGTGTTCTCTTGAAGAAAATCTTCTGGAATCTTGAGAATTTTGTTATGGTCTCCTGCCTCTTGGATGACTGAGACTCATAAGACTTGTGGTCAGTCATAACTTTCATGTCTATGTAGTGAATAATAATATTAAGTATGAAAGCGTCAAGGTTGTGGTTTTGCCCCGAGTAGATTTGGCCACATAGGGAGCCACATTTTGTTAACTGTCTTTTACTCGCCATGGTTGTATTTTATTTTATTTTATTATTTTTTTGGTCAAAAATACAGTTAAAATGATAATACTGTAAAATTTTATCATTTAAAATAACCTTTTTATGTTTGAACATATTTTAAAATGTAATTTTTTCCTGTGATGACAGAGCTGAATTTTCAGGAGCCATTATTCCAGTTTTCAGTGTCACATGATCCTTCAGAAATCATAATTATTTTTGATTTGGTGCTCAAGAAACATTTCTTATTATCAACATAGTATGGAGCCCCTAAAGGGACATGGTGATGAAAAAAAAAAACATGAGATGGGAGGGAAAAAAAGTATATATTTCAATGCTTTTGCATTTCCTCGCAAAATGTTTTTGCTGTACAGCACAACTGTTTTCTGTATACAGAGCCCCTAAAGGGACATGGAGAAGAGAGGGAATGAGATGGGAAGAAAAATTATTTGTCAATGCTTTTGTGTTTGCTTGCAAAATGTTTTGTGTTCCCCCGAAGAACACAGGGGAACGCAAAACATTAGCAAGAGAACACAAAAGCATTGACAAATAATTTTTCTTCCCATCTCATTCCCTCCCTTCTCCATGTCCCTTTAGGGGCTCTGTATACAGAAAACAGTTGTGCTGCTTAATATTTTTGTGGAAAAATGCCGATACATTTTTTATATAAGTTAAATATAAGTCTTTTGTAATAACATAAATGCCTTTTTTTGATCAATTTAATTCACCCTTGCATAATAAAAGTATTAATTTCTTTTATTTCTATTTAACTGACCCCAGACTTTTGAACGGAAGTGTATGTAATCACTGCATTCACCTGGTCACCAGTCATTGTCTGTTAAAGTGCAGTGGAAGCAGTTTTTGATGTAAATGATACATTAGATCTAAGTAGTTTCCAGGTTCATACAGAGTGGGGAGAATCGGTGTGAAAAGCGCTGACGTGACTATATGTAAGTCCTGCATTTAATTCCATTATGCTTTTATAAGAAGGAACATTACTCGCATAAAAATTACATTAATGGAGTTTTATGAGTTTCCCAGACTTACAGTATATATGGTTATATATATTATACATGCAATAAAATAATAGCCAATGAAAATGAGGTAATAAAGTTCTAAGCAAGCACTATTAATTAAGAGGTTCAGCTCGTACTGCACCTTCTCAAATTTTTTCCACATAATATGTAATGCAGACTGCTTCAAATTTTGTTCAACATCTGAATACATAACTGTTATTCCAACTGTTATGAAAGGCTTAAGCCTAGTCCCAGACTAAAATGCATGTTTGAGCTGTTTTAACTGAAAGCAATTTGCACTGACATTATCTTAAAATATGTCCGTGCCATTGTTTTGTCTCAAGATGCACACCAGCAATGTTTTTTTTTTCTCTGGCATGTTTATAAAAGCTAATAAAAGGGTTAGTTCACCCTAAAATCAAAAAATTATCCTATGATTTACACACCTTCAAGTCATCCTAGGTGCATATGACTATCTTCTTTCAGGCCAACACACTAGGAGATAAATTTAAAAATATCCTGGCTCTTCCTAGCTTTATAATGGTAGTGAATGGAGGGCCAAATTTTGAAGCCCAAAAAAAATGCATTCATCCATCATACAAATAATAAATATGGCTCCGGGGGGTTAATAAAGGCCTTCTGAAGATAAGCGATGGGTTTTTGTAAGAAAAATATCCATATTTCAAACTTCATAAACTAAAACAACTAGCTTCTGCGTAAGTCGACTTGCGCAACAAGAGTAAGTTCTAATCATTGCAATCTAAGCCCTGTCTGTGAAACCAGGCCTCAATCTAAAAGTGACACAAAGCTGGAGCTTGATGGTTTCTTTGACATCTTTACACCTCGGCTCTTTTCCTGCAAATGCAATTTCAGAACGAGAGTTTGATCTGTATTGTAACTTGTCAGCTCCTTTTGTTCTCATGAGGCACACATATGAATGTATTCCATACATCTGTTCTAACCATTTGATTGTAAAACAGAAGAGAAAACCTCTACACTGTATACATTGCAAACCATAACAGTTTCATTCAGAAGAGGCTATATAATCCAAGCTTTCCATTATATTTGCTATTCAGTTAAAATACTGTTTGAATAAATAGTCACATTTGCTTGTGGTGTCATGAGGCCAAGGGGAGACTTTACTTTTGGAGAACAATCTGGGCACAGTTCAATTTGTTACCTGTTCTTAATACTATCTCTGTGTAAACACTGCAATGAGTTTGATCAGTGTTCTGGCAAATCCTAAAAGTAAGTATAAATGATCTAGGCCCGGTTTCACAAACAGGGTTTAGCCTAAGCCAGGATTAGGCCTTAGTTCAATTAGGGCATTTAAGTAGCTTTTATAAATGTTCACTAGAAAAAAACATTACTGGTGTGCATCTTGAGACAAAACAATGGCACTGACATATTTTAAGACCTGTCAGTACAAGTTACTTTCAGTTAAAACAGCTCAAACATGCATGTTAGTCTAGGACTAGCTTAAGCCTTGTCTGTGAACCGGGGGCTAATGTTTTATAGTATTATTGCCTTTTCATCAAGCACCCTTTGAAAATGTTGCACTGATCCACACTTGTCATTATAGTGACTGAGTGGTGAATCACAAAATGACAAAGCTAGGCTACGGTTTCTGTTTTGGTATTACAAACAAACACAGTAGGTGACTATTAATCATACATGTATAGTAATAATGAAAATGTTCCATGATCTGAGTCATAATGTTAGAGTTTTGACTTTTGCATTAAGAGGTTTTTGTTCCTTTGATTTATAATACTTATTATAATTAATCCAGTATCATGCAACAGGAAAATGAATACATTAAGTGTTGTATAGAAGCAACATCACACTCGCAAGAGACTATTGTATGATATATATCCACAACACTCTTAGTCGTGTGATACTGCTTTATTATATACTGTTCAAAGTTTGGGTTTATTTTTTTTTTTTTTTTTTTTTTAAAGAAATTAATACTTTTATTCAGCAAGGATGCATTATCAAAAAATGACAGTAAAGATAATGTGACAAGATTTCTATTTCATATAAATGCTGTTCTTTTGAACTTTATTTATCAAATAACCCTGAAAAATTAAGCAGCACAACTGTTTTCAACATTGATAATAATAAGAAATGTTTCTTGAGCAAATCAGCATATTAGAATGATTTCTGAAGGATCATGTGACACTGAAGAATGGAGTAATGATGCTGAAGATTTTCACTTTGACATTATAGGTGAGCATATAGTGAGCATAAGAGACTTACTGAGTCCATACTGTTGAACGGTAGTGTATGGATCAAGTCATTTCAAATGAGAAGGGTGAGGCTGGCAAAAACTGTTGAGGTGAACAAGAGTGACGTCATCCAGAGATTTTATGTGCTACAGACTCCCAATAAAAGTTTGTCTGCTCGATCCTGCTATTTCACTAGAAGTCCCTAATAACATCATTAAAGAAGTAGATAAAAATCTTTACAATTTCATTTGGAGAAATAGATCTCATTACATTAAAAAAGGTACCTTAAAGGTGCAGTGTGTAAATTTTACGGCATCTGGTGGTGAGGTTGCGAATTGCAATATAGAGAAGCTACGGTGGCCAACACAGAACAAATATGTCGTCCTCTGAGACAGCAGAGAGTAGCTAGTCAATTGAACGCGCTCTGTAGAGCAGTTTGTCTGTTTAGGGCTACTGTAGAAACATGCCGGTGCAAAATGGTGACTTAACATGTAAGGGGACCTGCGGTGTACGTAGATAGAAATGGCTTATTCTAAGGTAATAAAAACATAACATAACAGTTTATTATTTAAGGTCTTTATACACCACTGAAAACATAGTTCTAAAATGTACACATTGCACTTTTAACTAATTCGGTTGGTAATGGAGGCTTAAATGTGCTTGACTTCAGCACATCAAATGCAATTTTAAAGAATAGTTGGATAGAATAGCAAGCATTACTTTCAATACAAAAATAAAATTTGGTATTTAAATTCCTAATCTAATCTTTGAAAAGATTGGTGGGGTTGTTTTTTTGTTCAGTGCAACTTTGAAATAAGTAAGATTCCAGTTAGATTGTGTAATTTTTACAAGCAGGTGCTACTCTCATGGATGCTTATATATAAACATAATTTCTCTCCAAATAAATGTATAATTTGTAATAACAGGTATATAATGTTTAAACATAAAACTTTGTTTTTTCAAAAATGGGTAGACAATGGTATTGTATTTGTTAAACAGTTATTTAATGAAAATAGGCACCTGTATACCTACATAGAATTTCTTCAAAGGTATAATATTCCATTAATCCCTAAAGAATATTGTATAGTGTTTGATGCTATACCACCCGGTTTAAAATGTCTGTTTAAAGGAAATGTGAATAAGGAGACTGTGAGTCTCAGACCTGGTGTTGCAATTAAAGGAGTTTACTATTAATGATAGAAGATGGAATAATTACTTTATCAGGAAGTTACTAACAGAATACAGCCCAATATCTTCTAAAACATACTGACATTCTAAATTTGAGTGCATTGACTGGAAATATGCATGGTTGCTGCCTAAAAAATATTGCATAACAAATAAGGTGAGAGAAGAACAATTTAAAATACTCCTGGTGTACCCTGTTAAAATTCTTTTTCTTAGATTTCGTACTGATGTAGATGTTACATGTGATTTCTGTGGGACTGAGAAAGAAAACGTTGTCCACTTATTTTTTAACTGCATTTAAATGTTTTGGATAAATCTGGAATGTTTCCTTTGTTAAATGCTATAGGCATGATAGTTTACTTTCCTGAAAAATATGTATTTTTTATTTTATTTTACAAAAATTACCACCAAATGTGGCCTTTATTGTTAATCTTTGTTTGATTATAGGAAAATACCATATACATAAACAGAAATGGGCAGAAATTGGAAAGCCCAACTTTTTGTGAAAAATTATATTGAATTTCTGCTTGGGTTGAAAAACAGTAAAACAAAACACACTAGGTCTCTATGTGAAGCTTTTATGCTATTTATATGATGATCTCATATCTGTTCCTTTTTCTGTTTATGTTTTTATTATTATAATTATTATTATTATTTATTTTTTACCTGTATTATTATTTATATTATACTGTATATTTTCTATTTCTTTTTTTTTTTTTTTGTAGTCTATATTTGTTCAATACTTTTATACTATATGTTGAAATCACTGTTGTCATACTTATTGTTTGTAATGTAACTGGCATTTAAATAATAATAAAAAAAAGACTCCCAATAAAAGCAGAGTAATCTTTGGTACACTGAATAAGGGGGGTGTTCAGAAGTACTGTAGATAAGACTGACATTTCTTAAAAGAAGCTGGAAAAATAATAATTTTCAGATGTTTTATGTAACAAGTACACTGGTTATCTTTTTTTTTTTTCTTTTTTCAGGACTGTGGGAGGTGGAAAGAACTCCCGTTGTTGCTTTCCTCTCGGCGACTGCAGTGGGACCATGAGAATCTTGGAGTTCTGGATTACGAGTTAATTGAAATTCCTGAAATTCCTCTGGGGCGAGAGAAGGAGTCAAAGGGAATTGATTAATTCTGCTACTCAAATAATATCTTTCCGACAGTTTGTATTTGAGCTACTGCTAAAGAGAGTATGCAAACCGTTGCCTGTGAAAAAAAAGAGTATGCAAACCACAGTATCATGACTGTTTTTTTTTTTATTATTATTTGTATGTTTCTTGAGGTACATATTATTTAAATTATTTTTTATTATTAAAAATATATTTTCCCCACATATATGCAAAAAAAAAAAAAAAAAAAACGTTAACAATATATAATGTTCATTCTGACCCTCTGTCTGAATTGATCAATTTTTGCTTCAGATCCAGTTCAGTTGGCTCCATTACACTCTGCCTCGTTTGCAAAAACAGTCTGCACTCAAATGCTCCGAACAAACATATAATCCTCCGATGTGATCCAGGACAACATTAAAAATAAACCATCAACTTGTTTCTTTGTTTATAATGAAAAGGAAGTTTTAAGCTATGAAACTTGCAGGATGATTTAATGGTACAAAGACCTCTTAATATCCCAAAAGTTTAAGGAAAATTAGACTTCTCATGTCATGACCCCTTTAACAATGGCATTCAAGGAGTTCGCTGTAGTAATTACATGATTTACATTTCACAGCTGATGCTTCCTGGTGTTGTAAAAATTCTTACTCTGTTGATTCACGTTCCGTCTTTGTCAAGATCTCTAAGTCATGACATGTGCAGGATTGTCTGTTGGGGGTTTATTAGGATGGGTCACTGTGTTAAGATAGACTGAGCCTCAGTAAGTGTAGTTTCTACTGTTCTGCAGCTGTGGAAATAAACAAGGGACTTAATTGTTATATTTATCTCACACACAGGTTCTGTGTTACTGGTTGTCCTCTTCAGATTTCCATAAAGGGATGAAAGCATTTGAATAATTTTCCCACGGGTTTCCCACAATGTAAATTTGAACTTGACAGCTCATTTAGGAGAGTAAAGTGATCAGGAAACAAATAAAATACAGTAAAAGAGAGTAAACATATAGTGAGATAATTCATTTTCAGCGTTGCGAGGATAATACCACTACATAGACATTCCATGTAAAGTGACACTTTAGAGCAGTGGTTCTCAGCCTTTTTGATTCCAAGTCCAAAAAAAAAAAATATTTGAAGACCCCCGACATATAGGCTTAGATATTTTATAGCCTACAGCTTTGTAATGAAACTGTGTGTGCTGGTAATATATCAAAATGATTAAATAAAATCATTTAAATAATAATAATTCAATTCTATACTTTCAGAAGTTCCAAGAACTGAATTCTCCAGTAATTTGATTACAGCATTTTTAAATTATTATTTTTTAAATCACAAATAGCAATTTCTTTGCAATTTCTACCTGATAAAATATTTTAGCTCTTGACATAAATAAAATGTATATTCATTATAGAACTTTCCATTAGTTTTAATATTTTATTAATTTCCATGAATTTTCCAGGTCTAAAAATAAGATATATCCCTGCATATATCCAACTCTGATTTTTACATAAAACTGTTGTTAAAGGGTTAGTTCACCCAAAAATGAAAATTCAATTACTCACCCTCATGTCGTTCCACACCTGTAAGACCTTCGTTCATCTTTGGAACACAAATTAAGATATTTTTGATGAAATCCGATGGCTCAGTGAGGCCTGCATTGCTAGCAAGACAATTATCACTTTCAATGACCAGAAAGCTACTAAAGACATTTAAAACAGTTCATGCGACTACAGTGGTTTAACCTTAACTGAACCACTGATTCGAAACAAAAGATTCATAAAGCTTCAAAGCTTCATGAAGCAGTGTTTTGAAACCACCCAACACTAGATATTGTTGAATAAAGTCGTTAATTTGTTTTTTGGTGCACAAAAAGTATTCTCGTCGCTTCATAACATTAAGGTTGAACCACTGTAGTCGCATGAACTGTTTTAAATACGTCTTTAGTAGCTTTCTGGGCATTGAAAGTGTTAATTGTCTTGCTGTCAATGGTGGCCTCACTGAGCCATTGGGTTTCATCAAAAATATCTTAATTCGTGTTCCAAAGATGAACGAAGGTCTTACGGGTGTGGAACGACATGAGGGTGAGTAATTAATGACAGAATTTTCATTTTTGTGTGAACTAACCCTTTAAGGTAACAAAATAAGAAATATGATTTTTTTTTTTAAAAAACCTTATTTTTTTTTTGGCCCTGGTTGAGAACCACTGATTTAGAGGATTCAAATTTACATTTATTCTTTTAGCAGATGTTTGGCAAGCAAAGCAAAAAATAGCTTAAACCAGCCTAAGATGGTTTGTTGGTCTTAACTGGTCTCCCAGCCTTGGCTTCAGGTAGTCATTCAGACATTCAGCAGTGAATGACCATAAAATAGCCCAGGACCACCATAGACAATATTCATAATAGTGTTCGATATTGTTTTTTTCAATGTCAGACTTAAACTTTTTACTACGCAATTTTAAATATATTGTAATTGAGATAATAATAATAGTAACAAACCTACACATACCGGCGGGAATAGCAGTGTTCGCCCCCTAACGTCTGTTGCGTGTACTGGCTGAACTGATTAGCCCTATCTTCCCCTCATCTTGCAGCACAGGCAGTCAGTGCCTGGTAGCGATTTAGACGAGGGCGTATGGACTTGAGGCAGCAGTGAATGCATTTCCCACAGACTGTGGTCGTACTTTTCTCATCTCGTACGGATTACCACTGAGTTCACACATCGCCTAAACGCCGTATCGCATTTTCCCGCTGCAATTCTCCATCTGAAGGCCTGTCACAGAGTAAAGTGGCTCGGTGTGCGTGTGTTTAGACAGCGGAGCGAGAGCAGCAGTGTGTCCCCGATGGCTGGCTGGAAGGACGGCTCAGTGCAGGAGAAATATCGTCTGGTGGTCGTTGGAGGTGGTGGCGTCGGAAAATCAGCATTAACTATCCAGTTTATCCAGGTAAGCGGAGAGATGGCGGAATGATATGAGGTTTTCGGCCCTTTAAAAATGTGAGTGTGATTAGCAGATATGGGTGGATCTTGCTCACAGAAATGGGGACCCCATAAGCGGAAAGGGGGGTTCGGGAATCCAAGCTAGGCCTGCGTCACTTTTAACTCTCCGCTTATATTCAAGAAAATTACTGCCTAAACGTAAACATAAACATATCAGGAGAAATGCAAGAGTTAATGCTTGTAGTGATAGTTAAAACTCTGTAACGAAAGTGCTGTATGTAGTTCATAGGCATGAGAAACACTTTCGTAAACTGTTGCATATTATACTGAGTTAAAAAATTATTGAACATAGAAGGCTATTGAAACGCTTGACTTGTTTGTTTGACCTTTCAAAGGCAATATAGAGTCTAGAATTATATTTGAAGACTTCATAACAAAGTTATGCAACAGTATGTAAAACAATATTGACACATTTTCCCCTCTTCTTTTTGATGAATGACTAAGTCCCTTAGAAATGTAATATGTTTCTGCCAAAATACTTTGGTTACTGTATTTATTGTTTCTTCTGTCAAATCTGTACTAAGGAAAATGGCATTTCGGGTGTAAGAAGATTTCAGAATCATTATGTAATTTTAATTGTTGATGACAGGTGTGGTTAATATCAAATTATTGTAAAAACTGCAGTACCTGGTTCAGTAGTTATTGTTACACTTGAGACGTGACAAAACATGTGTCCTTCAAGTTTTTAAAATGGCAACATCTACACATTAAAATTAATCAGAGATGGTATCTAGAATGTTTGTAACACAAATATGTTTTTATCTTCTCAGACCATTAATACGTAGTACTTCATGTACTTATATATATATATATATCATTATGACACCATTGTGTGGTCTCAGTTCATTCATTCGTTCATTCATTGAAGTGAATGCTAAATTGTTGACTCATATTATGTGATATGCAAGAAATGAAATTGGGAAATTCATTTAAAATAATTTCTTTATACATTAACTTTAAAGTTTGTTAGTTTTGTAGTCTGTTTTGTCCCGGTACTCAAGAATCAGTTGTTATAATAAGACAAGAACACAATTAATCACTTTATTTTAGGTGACTTATGTGCCTATGATGTCCTAAAAGGTGCCTAGGTAGACAACTGACTAATGTTTAAGACGCAGTCTAAATCTGTCTCTCATAAAGTAGTCTCATCTCTCATAGTTTGTCCTAAACTTTTACAAAGGCATTTTTAACAGCTACATTACAGCAGATTACAGGGTGACAGTGTGTTAAACAACTTGGTGGGATTGGCAACATGTCAATGAGCTATTTTGGGTGTAATTCAGGAAAATGTGGTTATATGCCCAAGGGGGTTGATTTGTTTTTGTGATGAACGTTTAATAGGAAATCAGAGTTTCTTTTCTTTTAGGTTTAAATTCCAGCCTAACTATTTTATCTTGGCAAAGAAACCCAATGATAAATCTTAGGGTGTGTATCAAGGTTGACTAATTCATTTATAGTGTGTTAAGATGCTATTAAAGAGTATTTGTTGGATTTAAGAACAACAATATACAAATAATACAATTGCACTCAATCAGTCTGATACGTAAAGTCAGCA
This sequence comes from Ctenopharyngodon idella, assembly GCF_019924925.1. NCBI lineage: Eukaryota > Metazoa > Chordata > Actinopteri > Cypriniformes > Xenocyprididae > Ctenopharyngodon > Ctenopharyngodon idella. The sequence continues at coordinate 4,791,922 of NC_067226.1, forward strand.
TGAAACAGAAGTTGCAATAGTCTTCCCTATTGTGAAAAAATGAAGGGCGGGACTTGATTTTGTCCATGAGGAATTGATTGGATGGTTTGATGGTTGTTGTTTAGTATTGGTGTGATCTCATGTGAGTGACAGGTTGTCCCGCCCCATCATCAGAGAAGAGAAGAGATGTCGCTGCATAAGGGAAGGGGAAGTTAATTTCATTAAAGATTATGAGGACAAATGAATAAAAAAATAGTGACGTACATGGATAAATCCCTTATAATAAATGCTGCAATATTCCATGTAAAAATAAGAATTGTCCATAGTGAGTTTAAAACAGTAGATTAATATCAGAACATACAGTTTTCTCTATCTTAGTAGTGTTGTATTTTTTTTTTCAATCATGCTAGATTGCTGTGTTTTTTAATCCACAGTCTCCTCCCCATATACCAGTTAGTTTGATTATGGACTTCTTTGTCCATATTTTTGCAAGCATTAGCAAGAGAGAAATGAATATGCTCGATCACCTTATGCTCTTGTGATTTTTATTAATGCTTAACTGCTGCTGGTAGAGCTTAATAATCAACATGTTGGCATCATGATCTGTTACTAGTAAATGTGCTGAATAAAACACCTGTAGATAGTAATGAAAAGCAGACTACAATTATACATTAACCAAACACACTTCAGCATGTGGGATATAAAAAGATTGTGTTGAATCTCATAGATGCTAAATGTGTGAAAACAAGAGTACTTCAAAGAAAAGCGAAGAAGACCCTTCCTGTTGGAGTGTTTCTAGAACTTAGAAGTCTTTGCTAGTGCGAAAGCACAGCAGCTGTTTTCTGACTCCAGGCTTTCCCATTCAGATGTGTGTTACTCAGGGAGGTTTCATCTGAGTCATGTTGGCTTAATGACCATGGCATGGAGAAGCCGGAATCTGGCCTCTGAAAGAGGAAGTCCCTCCACTCCTGTACGGTTCCCATGGACCTCCTGGATGTGTATGGGAAACTATGTGCTGCCTCCTCGACTCACACCGCTTTGCGCCAGTATGTTAGGTGCATGCATGACATTCTTCGTTAGTCGGGAAACATTATTGATTGCTGTCAAAATTTAGTTGAAGAAACTGCACTGATGCATTAACTTTGCTTGACTGCTAAATATCTAAGTCGTAGGCTACATGGTGCCACAACGATGACTTCACTACAAAAACAGACTGGTTGATCTCAAACTAGCATCATCATGACATGGGCCATGATCAGCGCCAGTCAGGCATGTGACTCAGACCAAAATGGATTAGTTTACGTCATTGTGATGCAGTCCAAGCTGTGTAGTATATGGCCTTTCATGGAGTTTCATACAGATATTATTTAGTACCAGATTGCATTTTTCTTGTTTTATTGTAATTTTATGATTGTTAATAATATAATCTACTGGTCAAGATGATTTTAGTCATTTTTCATTTGTAACCTTTTTTTACTTTGTGTCGTAGGTATTAATTAATAATATATTTAATTAAATTGTTTAATTTATAATTGGTTATAAGGTCTCATTTGTTAACATTAGTAAATGTATTAACTAACATGAACTAACAATGAGCAATATGTGTTTTACAGCATTTATTAATCTTTGTTAATATTAGTTAACTTGTTCATTGTTTGCTCATGAATAAACAGATACAACTTTTGATTAAAAAAACGGTAGCACTTTATTTTAGGGTCTTTTAACTAGTTGCTTATTAGCATGCACATTACTAGAATACTGGCTATTTATTAGTACTTATTAAGTACATATTAATGCCTTATTCTGCATGACCTTATTCTACATTCTTAAGCCTACCCAATACCTAAACCTAACAACTACCTTACTAACTATTAATAAGCAGTAAATTAGGAGTTTATTGAGGGAAAATTCATAGTTAATAGTTTATATGTGTTCCCTATACTAAAGTGTTACCAAAAAAACTATTATTAAATGTTGAAATTAACATTATCAAAGATTATTGAATGCTAAGAAGTATTGTTCATTGTTAACAAATGTTTTTAAATTGAACCTTACTGTAAAGTGTTACCTAATATTCTAATTATTATTAATAATAATAATTAATAATATATTTACATCTATTGGTCAAGATGAATTTTGTCATTATTTTTCATTTTTTAACTTTAAGAGTAAATATATAAAGTAAATGTAGTTTGTAATCTGTGTTATTTACAGCTACAAGAACTTAATTGTCTTTGCCTCCTAGGTGGTTAGTGCTCTGCTGAGCTTCTTGTGAGTAACGGCTGTTCCTTATTAGCAAAAGTGTGAAAGTGAAATTGTTGCAGGGCTCACTGACCTTTTTATCGCTTCAGACTGTCTCAGAGTACACCAAGCATAGCATGGCGCTGTTGAAGGCACGATCACATGTTAGCTAATATTAGCTCTTATCACTGGCTCTCTCATTTCTGGGAGAACGGACTCCCTGCAGCACCGTTTCCTTACAAATGTGACATGGTCAGACCTTGTGGTTACGTATGTGAGTGTTTTAGCTTCAAACAAGGCCTGTACTATAGAGGAAGCAGGAACAACAACATCCAGCTCAGAGGCTCATGGTAGACAGATTTGATTGCTAATATGTGAGGTCATTTAGGAGAAATGCTGTACGGAGCTGTAATTGAATAAGAGTAAACGATAGCAAGGCAGGTCTTTACTGAACTTACTGAGGTTGTGGTGATGATGGTGATCTGTGTATATACACTACCGTTTTGATGTTTGGGGTCAGTAAATTTATTTTTATTTTTTTAAAGAAATGAATAGTTAACGACACAAATTATTCAAATTATCAAAACTGTTAGTAAATCTAAATTATCAAAAGTGATATTAAAGACTTTTCCACATAAAAAATTTAGCAGCACAATTGTTTTAATAAATAGAAGTGTAATAGTACACAAAAATGATGATTTAGTACATACCTTGCTTTTGAAGTCACGGTTATAGCAGGGGGGGAAAAAAAAACATGTTTTTTTTTTTATATTAAACAATGGTTTATTGAACAAACTATGTTTGTCATTAAATAATAAAAAAAATGTTTATGCTGCTGTTGTAGACTTGTAATTGGGGGAAGAGATTTGAAGTGCTTATACTGAAGTGCTTATTATAAAATATGTTACAATAAGTTTATAATTATTGCACTCCCATTCTAATCCGCTCCATCTATTTGATGTGCATGCATGCTCTGGCACTCGTTCATTGAAGTCTGTGAAGTTACGCGATAATCCTTTATGTGAAATGGAAATACTTGTGTGAATTTGTAACATTTACAGTCAAGTATACAGCTGTAAGTTGAAACTAAACAAGCACTGAGGAAAACGCATCTCAAATGCATTAAACAACATGCGCATCTGACATTAGGGCGGCAAGCCATGTAGGTTTATGATTTAGTTTGAAGAGCTTAATTTAAAGCATGTCTCATGTTTAAGACAACTTGGATCATGCACTTATTTGGCAGAAGCCGAATCATTATTTCTCTGATGTGTTCACAACATCATCAACATCAAAGTAAATCGATATAAAGAAGAATATTGTCCCATTCTAGAAGTTAAATCAGCACTGTATTCATTTAGTCCACATGCACACCGAACTGGAAGATCCGTACGGAATTTTTTTTTGGTTTGAATACATGCACTGTTATAACCCTAAAAAAAAATGTTTCTTGAGCACCGAATGATTTCTGAAGGATCACGTGACACTGAAGACTGGTGTAATGGCTGCTAATAATGAAGCTTGGCCATCACAGGAACAAATTACATTAAAATATATTAAAAAAGAAAACAGTTATTTTAAATTGTAATATTTCACAATATTACTGGTGATACGTGGTTTATGATCAAATAAATGCAGCCTTGGTGACTTATTTCCTTTAAAAATATTTTAAAAATGGTACCAACCCTAAACGTATGAACGGTAGTTTAAGTATGTGTTGGTTTGGGGTAGAGCTGCACGATTCTGGATAAAATGAGAATCACGATTTTTTGGTTTCAAATAAAGATCGCGATTCTCCCACAATTATGAATAGACATCGAAACAAAAACAAAAAAAAACATCTAATTTAGTAGAGGTTCTGACAAAATATTATTTGCTGGACTAATTGCCGGAAAATTTTTAATTAATTTGAATGAATTATTTAAAAAATTGTTCTGAATATATGAATGACTCATTAATAAATACTTGTTTCATTACTGGATGAATCAGGGTTTAACGAATCTTTTTGAATGAATGATTTAATGACAAATTCACTTGTTGCCACCTAGTGGCGTAACAAGGTAATTTATACAACAGTTATTTCAAGTGCCACATTAGTTTCGATTTGCTCTATTTTGATCGCTATCTGATGTCCAGTGTTTATATCCTAACTGTAAACTTTTATCTTAGTACTTCTGTGATAATTTGAATATTTGGCAGCTATTTCGGGCATCCAAGACCAAGTCCTATATCTGTTTGAATGGGGGAATCCTGGAATCTCAGAAACTGCTTGGCAAACTCACAATTAAATAACATATTTCAAAAAAGCAACAAAATCTGACATGAACTGTCCCATAAATGTTGTTTCTTTATGCTCAAATAGCGTTAAAAAAAGCTTATTTTTCAGGCTAGACGAGCCAATGCGCATGTGCAGTCCTAAGCGCGAGTCTCAGGTTTCTATGGGAACCGGAGCTTCTAACGACAGCTGCAGTGACGCAATGACTTTATTCAATCAGCGATTGGCTCTTTTACTTGGAAGGGGGGGGACATATTCTGTATTGCGCATTGCAGTTTCTCCCATTCATAACTAATAGGAGTGAAGCGTCTTTCTATATAGTCTTTGAAATAACTACTGTGTGGTTCAAAACTGCTTTCTCTGGATCAGCGGCAGCACGAACACAGATGTGAATGTTCCGGTAGGATTTTTGTCAAAGGTTTAATAGACACAGGCGATTCGTTGTCATTAATAAATAAGATCGCGTGGGTGTTTGAATCGAGATTGCGATCTTTTTACGATTAATCGTGCAGCTCTAGTTGAGGGATGCTAACTGTTTGGATTTTTTGATATTCAGCTGTATCTGCACAACATCACATAAAAAGGGGTTGATTTCCTTAAAGGCTCACTGAAGTGTCGAAGTGTGTTGACGTAGTTTCCACTGAAACAGGAAGACAAGCGTTTAGTTTATATCACAGCTCGGCCAGAGCCGTTGAGCTTGGACCGGAGCAGACTGTGTGCACTCTGCGGCGGTTCGCGTGACACTAACGTGAAACCAGACTTCATTCGCCTCAATGGAAAGCATATTTACACTTACGTCTTAATCTTTCCCTATCCCCTATATAGTGCACTATGTGCCTTTCACCATATAGAAAATAGTAAATGTGTGAGCAAGTGACCGATTTTAGCTGCAGCTTCAGCGTCTATTTATAATGTAGGGGGCTGGACATTTTAGATTCTAGAGAGCATTTGATTTGTCAGAAAATCTGATGAGAAGCTGAAGTGCAGGGTGATGTCATCAAAACCGTTGATCCATATTGGCAGAAGTGCAAGGAGACTGTAAGTTTTGAATGCTTATATCTTCTAAATTTTGTCATTGTTGATAGTCTAATAGATAATCTTAAGGCTAACATATCCATACTAAAAGCCAAATTTTGATTTCATGGTGACTTTAAGCTGTTCTTTTAGATTTAGAATCGTGTGCTGTGGATTAAAAGAAAAGTCTTCATAAAGAAATTTCTGTCATCATTTACTCACCCTCATGTTGTTGCAAACCAGTACAGACTTACTTTCTTCTAGGCCACAAAAGAAAAATCATACTGATCATTTAGGGAGGTTTTCAAGCTTAAAAAAATGATAACAGCACCATAAACGTGGTTTATTTGATTCATACACTATATTTGATATCTTTTGAAGTGTTAGGATAGCTTTCAACTCTCTACAATGCGAGTAAATCGCTCGCATATGCGACCAAATTTCACACTAGCGGACTAAAAATGTCTTTAATTAGCCAATATATTGAGAGCCCTCTGTCGCATTCCCTCACACACGCGCTCACCGTGAGAGAAAGAGAGAGGCTTAAGCCATGTAAAGAGAATTGATGCGCTAGATATAAATGCAGGGCTCAACAATAAGGACTGCCCGATGGCCAAGAGTTGACGGAACTGTCACTACCCCGATCGGGCCAATGCTGTATCGTCATGAAAGTTTGATATTTGCACATGTTTTTAAGCTTTGCCAATTTAAACATTCAGGCGCAGCACACAAATACTGAATTGAGTTCTTTTACGTCGTCTTGCGCTTGAACAGGCAATTTCCATTGTTCTTGCATTCCATGTAAAAAGTCTGGAGAGTAAAATAAAGACTTTACTAGCCAATGGCAACTTGAGCTTCAGTGTGTCCGTACTCTGTAGAGGGTTGGCTTTGTGTGACAAACAGACTGAAATTTAAGTTGTTATTCTCTGAAAATCTTAAAACCAGCCTTAGCCCTCCTTGTTGCATTCGTGAGAGAAGCAGTGATCTTTGATTTGTGAATTAATCATTTAAGTCAGATCTTTTATTTTTTTATTAAATCGGATGGTGTAGTTCACAAAACAGGTCTGAATGATGAATGTCTGAATGCCTGAATTTCGACTAATGCAAATTCAGCTTGCTGACTCATTGCTCCTGTCTCAGTGGTGATCAACCCACTGGAGGGGAAGATTGTCAGTGAAATAAAGACTCAAATGTTCATGGAAATTATTATTATTCATATTTTTTTGCGTGAACTTTTCCTTTAAGCAAATCACTATGTCCCCACAATTGGTTTGACAGTAGTAAGTGTGAAGGCCAGTGTGTGGGAGGCTGTGTGTTTGAATGAAGCAGCTAAAAAAGTGAGAGTATAGCTAGAGGTTGTTTTGTAGACTGCAGACTCACCTGGTGATTTCTCACACTGCTGTACTGATAAAAACACACACATTGACTGTACTGATAAACATGCTACTATATAAGGATCTCTCAGCTTTCCCATAACTTCTCAACATTTCAAAAGTTTAAGAAATAAATACTGTTATTCAAGGATGGATGAAATTGATCAAATAAAGACATTTATAATTTTATAATGTTACAAAAGATTTCTATTTCAAATAAATGCTGTTCTTTTGAACCTTCTATTCATCAAAGAATCCTCAAAAAATGACCATGATTTCCACAAAAATGTTCAGCAGCACTGTTTTCAACAATTATAATAATAGGAAATCTTGAGCACCAAATCAGCATATTAGAATGATTTCTGAAGGATCATGTGACACTGAAGACTGGAGCAATGACTGCTGAAAACTCAGCTTTGCTATCACAGGAGTAAATCACATTTTAAAATTTATCTATGCACCATTTGACCGTTTTTTAGTTTTATTTTGGCCGATCTCTATTCCGGACTTGCACACAAATTGCATCGCAATCATTTCCTAAAATTTAATTTGTGTGGAAATATTACGAAGTCTGTAAACAGAGGTCAGGACATTAACACAGGCCAGAGACAGGACATGCTGAAGATGGATGCAAAAAGTAGAGAAAATACTGTACCAGGCACAGCAAACTCACTGTTCGGGATGCTCGATATATAGGAAGAAAAATATAAATATTGAACAAGCGCAAGAAGACTGTGCTGTTATCTGTGCTGCGCACACATCCAAAACGTGCACACAGAAAGCTGCCTCTCATACTAAATAGTGCGCAATACTGAACTGAGTTCTCGTCCACATCTGTTTATAAATACACAAAAAATATATAAAAATATCCTCATATACACAGTCGGTTATGTCTTAAGTGAATGTAATTTAGCTATATACGTTATTTTATATTTGATTACAGTTTCTGTCTGGACGATATTGATTAATTGAACATTTTACCTCGATTACGATTAATGAACGATTTTTTTTTTTTGCCCTCATAGTTTACAGACAAGGTTTGTACTGTAAATATGCTTGACTATTAAAGGTGGGGTATATACGTTATTTTATATTTGATTACAGTTTCTGTCTGGACGATATTGATTAATTGAACATTTTACCTCGATTACGATTAATGAACGATTTTTTTTTTTTGCCCTCATAGTTTACAGACAAGGTTTGTACTGTAAATATGCTTGACTATTAAAGGTGGGGTATTTTTTCTTAATGAAAGAGTGCTCTCACATAACAGCTCACTTTCAGCAATTATTTTGCCTATGGTTCGTAACGTTTCTTACAGATTTCTGCTCGTTGTAAATCAGATACAGATAAATTAGCACAGTACCAGTACATTTATTTGAATGCATTAATGAGAGAGCGATTGCGTGTGTGAATTAGTCATACTGTCTCTCCATTAATTGTGAAGCTGTGGGTTGTAAGTAGTTACTTCAAAAATAGAAAAATATATGCTATAACTTTTGAATTTCTAAGGTACTTTAATAATAAATCACAGCGCTCCTCTCTGTGTGCGCAATCTTTACGTGATGTGCAGCTACTGTCTGTATGAGTGTTTATGGTTCTGAATTTCGGTTTCGATTACTTTTCGATTAATCGTCCAGCCCTAGTTTCTGTACCTGAATACCTAAAAATCTTAAAACACCTTATTTCAATCGTATCTTTGTTCAGTTGCATTTATTTGTGTGATTGCTAATTTATTTATCATTTTTCATTACTGAGTGTTTGCTTGTCTTTAATAATGCTTGAAATTTTTATTAGTTAGGCTAGTTGTTTTTGCCATGGTATTTTTAAACCATAAGTTCCTTGTGTAAGTGTTCTTTAGCCTGTTGATTTTTTTGTTCATGTTATTCAGCTACAATTAAATGTTCTGCAATAAGACTTAGAATAAATGTGAAAGATTTCTAAGTTTTTAGAATCGATAAGCAGAAGTGGAATCGGACAGAATCGGAATCGATAAGGAATCACAGTGATAAACAGAATTGTCTCTGACCACTGGAACCCCACAAACACCTATGAGCTGAATCATAGTTAATGTCTACTTGTCTGATGTGACACTCTCTGGTGTGGTTGTCAGCTCAAGCCAACAAGTGCACTAGCTAAATAATGTTAGTTGTATGCGTACTTTGTCATTTAGCACAGAAAATTTTGAAAAATGTGATTGTCAGTTTGTAAGGGGCCTGTTTTTGTTTGTCTTGTGAGCACGTTAGCACATTATGGAAATTGGTCATCTTGGTGGTGTTCTTTCTCTTTTCCCCATATAATTTCTTATCTAGTGTGTCACACTAATAATATGACATTTTGTGGGTTGTTGTTGACTTGTCACTTGCTCACATTTGGATGATTACAGAAACATTGTAGCAAGATACCTCTTATGGCCTTGATTTGGGTCATCTAGATTAAAGGCATAGTTTGTCTAAAAATGAAAATTCAGTTATAAATTTCTCACCAAACCTGTATGACTTACTTTCTTCTAGTGTTGTCAAAAGTACCGTTACTTCAGTACCAAGTCGGTACTGAAATTTACAGATACCAGCTACCAGATACCTGATACCAGCATTTCTGTAGTACCGGGAGTACCGAGTATTCAGGTACATTCGGTTCCCACTAATTGGGCTGTGCCAGTATTTTACATGAATATGACACGAGTGAAGCGCAAAGCTTTGTTTACAGAAGAAATAGGCTAATAGGTTAGCAAATAAATGTGACATCGCAGCCATGGAAACATTTTGGTTCATGCCGAATGAGAGAGGTACGTCATACATTTAAGCTTTGTCGGCTTTGTATTCTGTTTTGCGAATCGCGATCTGGTCACCCGATTAGCAGAGAATTTAACAATATTCCATTAGTTTTTCCACTGAACATGGGCCTATTATATTTGCATTCTTTATTGTGGTAAAGTAGAAAAAACACAGTAGGACAGAAACCTTTTTGCTTGCACGTCAATTTCTATTTAACACAGTTTGTGCTTGTTATTAGACTTCATAAGGCGTGTCAAGTTTATTTGTATAGTGCGTTTCACACATACCAGTGATTTGTAGTTTCGCTTTCTCTGGCAGCGCTAAATCAAACATAGCCTGAATGTCTGAAGATAAAACTCGCTCTTCAGACCTTTTACAACAAATGTCAGTTGCTTGTAACATCAGGAGATCACATGAAGATATTATTAAAGAGAAATAGTCTCTTTCCTGCTTGTGTCCCACATCCCTCTCAAAGCGCAGAGCGGTGGGCTATATGACTAAACAAATGTTTTTTAGAATAATACTTAACTTTCTTATTATTTAGGTTACCATTATTTACTGATATTTATTTCATATTTTTACAGGCTGTACGGTGTTGTTTCATTGAAGGAATAGCTAAAATAAACACGCACGTCTGTTACAAAATGGATGTTTAAGCATTTGTTTATTTATTTTTTTATATTTCAAAATTTATTTCATTGAGGTATATACACACACACACACACAAACAAACATACACACACATGCTTCAAATATTTATATGTATGATTACCATCATATTTAATATGTTTTTAAAAATAGGCTAGTTAAATAAAATAGTAAAATAGCTCCAACAGATTTTCCTGTGGTACCGAAATTGGTACCGAGAACCGTAAAATTGTACTGGTATTGGTACCGACTACTGGAATTTTGGTACCGTGACAACACTACTTTCTTCTGTGGAACTTAAAAAAGATATATTGGTAACCAAACAGTTTCGGCTCCCATTGACTTCCATTGTATGGATAAAAAAAAGTCAATGGTGATTCACAAAATACTAGGGGTATAACAATATATCGTGTCACAATACATCGCAATACAAAAATGCAACAATATGTATTGTGGATAGTGACAATCTGTATTGTGTATAGTTCACCCAAAATGAAAATTACTCTGTGGGGAAAAAAATCAAGTTTACAGAGTTTTAGTGTCAGTACTACATTAAACTACTATATATACTGTTGAATATAATGTATAATAATGTAATGGGGGAATATGTGTGGGTCCTAATAATGCCTAATGTTTTGTGTTACCAGTAAAAAGTGGCCTACATTATTTTAAATATATCTAGTCAGTGACAGAGTGCAAGCATATTTGTCTAAAATAAATTTGAGTTTCAGCTTCAGAATCATGAATATTTTTATTCTGGTGTCACCACTGACACCAACGAGGGACAAGCGATCAAGAAAACGATGATCGCAGTGACTTTAAAAAATATATTTCTTTTTTTTCTGATTGGTTATTACAGCATTTTGGGCGGCACCTGAGGTCTGATTGGTTAGGACAGCATGCCGTCCAGACCAGCGAAATAGCGTACAGTGAAGCCTGGAATCACTTTGATCATGAAAATGCAGTTAAGTGACAGATGTGCAGCGCCAATCTGCATGACATTATAATGAGAACACTATTGTAATAGGATGTTGTAAATTCTTTAAAGGGACAATTCACCCAAAAATTACTTGATTAGTCATCAAAATAATCAACCGATTTACCAATTACTGAAACAATCTTTAGTGACAACTCTAGATGATATTATTAATAATCCAGCAGTGTTATTTTTTTCTCATCATTATTTTCAACAGTAGGCCTATTAAAATAGTTTCTTGTCATGGCTTCGAAAACGCAAAGGAATGTGGCTGTAATTACTTGATAAAGTAGATGCAAATACAGTTAAGTGCAAGATGTGCAGCACCAATAATGGCAACATTATAGAATGTTGTGAATTCTTTGTGCTTTAGTTGCCTGTGTTTCAGCGCGTTGTTACGGGAAGAGTCCATCCACAACAGGAGTAACAGTTTCTGGCTAGCAGGTAACTTAGTTCACGTTCACTTGCATTTGCATCCTTTTGTGCAGATACAAGTTATAATGTTAGGTTTATGTTGTGTATACCCAAAGTCCCTTTCAAGGAAAGTCTGTTCACTTGGCGGCCATATTTGCAATGCCTCCGGCCAAGCCCTGTCTATTTGAATGGAGGAATCCTGAAATCTCAAAAACTGCTTGGGGAACTCAAAATTAAATGACAAATTTCAAATAGGCAACAAAATCTGACATGAACTTTTCCATAAATGTTGTTTCTTATGCTCAAATAGAGTTAAAAAAGCGTATTTTTCAGGCTAGACGAGCCAGTGCGCATGTGCAGTCCTAAGCGCGAATCTCGGGTTTCTATGGGAACCGGAGCTTCTAACAACAGCTGCAGTGACACAATGACTTCATCAATCAGTGATTGGCTCTTTTACTTGGAAGGCGGGACGTATTCCGCCATATTGCACGTTGCAGTTTCTCCCATTCATAACTAATAGGAGTGAACAGTCTTTCTATATCTATAGTCTTTGGTATACCTGATTAATCTCATATGTGTCATATAGACTGGGCTTCAGTTTACTGATGTTCATTAACTCTTCAGCTTCACTTTATGCAGCTATTCCTTTTAGAAGTTTCTTTTTTGAAAATTGATGCATTACTGTTAATCTAGCAGTGTTATTTTTCTAGTCATATTTTCATAGACATATTTTCATGTCATATTTTTATTTTTCAACATTTATTTTTATTATCGCCATGACGGACATGGCCCGTCCCCCGCACACGCCCCGCCCCTGAGTATTTGAATACTCGTTTTTGAGACCTATCAGTACTCGAAATGAAAAATTACCAAAATGCCCATTCCTACTGAAAACCATGAGACACTTGACGTTTCAGAATTCTTTGATGAAAATAAAGTTCAAAAGCACAGCATTTTTTTTAAAATATAGTTGTGTGTTTTTTTTTTTTTTTGGGATAGTGTCTTTACTGTCACTTTTGATCAATTGAATGCATCTGTCTATTTGCCTGTCTGTCTTTAATTATACTTTAAATTTTATTTGACACAATAACAAACCCACAAACTGATATTTTAGATCTGGAGCACAGCACTCACATGTAAAGCATTATTTAATTCAATAAATGAATTGAATTAAATGGATTTAAGTGGAAAAATTAAATCATAAAAATATATATCAGGACCTCTTTTTAATGAATAGTATCTTGAGCAGACCAGAGCCAGGAACTGCTACATGAGGCCTCTGCTTTATCAACATGATCTCATGAGAATATGTGTGTATTTTTACGTAAAGTGTGGTTCTACCACCCGTACATTTACTTAAGTTTATACACAGGAAAATGTACAATATTGACGTATTGACAGCAATAAAACGTAAATTCCAAGTGTGAATGTGTATGAATTCCCATGTATTAATATTAAAATCGTGGCATTGCTTTGATTCTGTCGTATTCAATTGTCACATCAATACATGTTTTTAGTCGCATTTATTAAATGCAGTTTATTCATTTACTTAATATAACATTTCTGTTTGTGACTCATTTCGGAGGATTACATAATGTTAAACAAGACTACACTTTAAAACCTTGAAATGAATAACATTTCTGTAATTGTTTAACCATTTTGTAATATTTAGTTTGTTTGCTGTGAGACACAAAAGGTGTTTTCTCCTATGCAGTGACTGACAATACATAAGAAAACACAACAAAAATTCACAAATCACATCAATGTTTATTTGTTTTAGTTCGCTGTACTCCAAATCTTTTGTTTGCAAGGAACAGATCCAAATTCAGCCCTCTATCCGGCGATCTTCACCTTCATTCTCAGCAGGGACCATCACACTCGTTATGATTCAAATTTGAAAGTTGTGTCCTCGAGATGCATTACGACATGGTTTACGGCACTGATATCGAAGCGCTCATTGGCTCTCACCTGCTTCATCACAGATTGCGACATGCCGTGTTTCAGTGGATTGACATTTGAAATGAGCGTGCGCCTTCACGACAGAAGCCGGATTCATATTTTCATGGATTAAAAACTTAAATTCTGCTCTGTAACCCATAAACTATTACCTCCAGAGAGGACTGCGACTCATTATCATTTGAACTATTTTTGGTACCACTTTTGACATTTTCGCAATAAATAAATTATTGTGAGTACGCTTGTTTGTCTGTTGTTCTTTTATTTATAACAGTGCGTAGTTTTAAGAAATGGTTATGGCTCAAAATATCGTTTTAATGCTATATTGTTACTAAATTTGTCATTTTCCTACACATCCATTATGTTTTATTCTTTTAATATTCTGTATAAAATGGGAATGTTTAGGTTCGGGATTTAGGGAACTTATCTTACATTTATCTATAAAATGATAAAAGGGAAATTATACTTATATCTTTATGACAACATGAAAGATTCGTAAATATTTTACATTTTTTTCGCTGTAAAAGCGTAATAATGCTACGTTTAAATGCTGCCAATACGTCCATATTGTACGTTTCAGCACATATCCAAACGTACAAAAATTTACATTTTGTGTCTTTGAAAGTTACGTGTTAATACCTACATATTAACAATGAGACCAGGCTGGCTTTATTTAAATTGAGAAAAAGGCCCATACGCCTCACCATGATCCTCCTATCTTTTTCCTTATATAAATCCATTGATTCAAACTAGCTCATTAGGCAGATGCTGTAAGCAAGAACTTCTTAAAGGGGTTCCGCTTCGTCCCAGCTGTAGCTTATCCACCGCTGTGCTGACTTATCCAGTTCTTTAATAAAGCACAGCGACAGGCCAATTCATCGCAGTGTCTCAGGAGGCTACACCTCATCATAAGAAATGGAGCACATGGCGTACCTCATTTACTTGCCTGTCTATTGTAGGTTACACACGCCCGGCTCATCTAATAATATACCTCTTGGTTGTTTTTCAGCCCTCATTTAAATGAAGTCACTCTTTTCTGATTTGCCTTACTACTGAAAACACCGCTCTGCACTGGTTAGAGTAGCAGTTTTGCAGAAGTGGTAAGTTTTGGTTACATACGTTTTGAGTATGCGTGTTTTTGAAAGAGAGTTGTGTGACTCTTCACAAGAGGGGGAGGGTATGTAGGCTGTGCGTCTGTGTTTGTCTGATGTTTGTTGAGTGGCGCCCACACACATCTCTCGCTCGCATACCGCCTCTTTCGTTAACTTCTGTGGCTTTTATGTGGCTCGCGTTCTTCTGAGGTATCCTGTTTACTTTGCTAACTGCTGGATGAACATCTATTGACTGAATCATAACTCACACCTTGTCTGCTTTACGCTGTGCTCTGAAAATTATACCACACCTTTTCTATGTTTCTACTCTAGAAGAAAAATAACAACATTTCCATTGCGTAACAAACATGTAATCTGTGGTATGTTTGTATGAGTAGATTTTGAAGTTAAACAATGCTTTACTTGGAATCGTTTTTTTTTTCTTCCAAAAAGACTATCAAAAGTTTGTATTTCTATTACGCTAACCGTTTATTAGTTTTTAAGTAAGGGGAATAAAAGGAGATCTGTCATGTCGAGCAGTCTGCACAGCATCTGCTGAGCATATTCATATGTCTGACATCTGATTTATTATCTGCTTATAGATATATCTGACATTCAATTACAATCAAAAGTCTCAGAAGGTTTCTTTAATCAGTTGGAATTTGTGTCTGTTCTACAACAAACATGGTATTTTTTACTTCTACGTAAGACAGTCAGTTGATTCAAAATTTTAAAATTAAATGTTATAACATTAATCGCATGATATGCTGATAATTAATCTAATCAGTAACAAATAATTGCAATATCAGTGTTTGCAGAGAAAATACTCGATTGATGTAATTGTGAATTAACTGACCTTACAAAAAGTAACTTTTGGAATCATTATGTTGTTTTATTAATGTATAATTGACCACAGCAATTCATTTTGCAGTAAAGATTGGCAGTATGTCCAAGGTAGACATGTGTTCACACAGGACGTGTTCTTGCTTCCGGTCTACACTATTTTTTTTTTTTTTTTTTTTTAATGTTATTCTATGTACATGTGACTGACACTGTTTTTTTTTTTCAGCATCAGGATCTCTGTTTTTATATACACTGCATTAAGTTCAGAAGTAGTTCAACTTTTAAAAACATGCTTTTAGACACCTGTTTTCTGTTGCATTATATTACCGGACGTCCACCGCTTTTTCTAATGCTAAAACGTGTAAATTGCAAAAATATACTTTAAGCTTGAATTGCTCTGATGGTAGGACCATTTCTGATTAGGGAATATATATACACTACTGTTCAAAATTTTGAAGCAAGATTGTTTTTTTTGTTTGTTTTTTTTTTAAGAAATGTGTACTTTTATTCAGGGATGACATTTAATTGATCAAAAGAGAAATTAAAGATATTTATAATGTTACAAAAGGTTTCTATTTCAAATAAATTGTTCTTTTCAGTTTTCTATTCATCACAGAATAACGGTTTACACTAAAATAATAAGCAGAACAACCAGTTCAAAATGAATTATAAGAAATGATTTATTGCAAATCAGCATATTGGAATGGTTTCTGAAGGATCATGTAAAAGTTACTTTTTAAAAATATATTAAAATAGAAAACAGTTACACCAGTTATCTTAAATTGTAAAGCTATTTCACAATGTTGCTTTTCCCCCGTATATTGAATCAAATAAATGCAGCCTTGGTGAGCATAAGAGACCTATTTCAAAAACATTTAAAACATTTTACCTTATTTATTATTATTTATCTCAAAATATTAAAACGTAAATTTATGTGTGTATATTTATATTTAATCATACTAAAATAGTGCTTAAAGACTCACGATCGAAATATCTGCCGTAGTAACGGTTCTCTATTCTATTCTTGCAAGCTGGTTGAAAAGTTATTTGCTTTCTGAAGCTGGGTGGGTCACAATGCAAGTCTCTATTGCGGCAGTAAGTGTGGAACAATCGCACGCAGGAGGGATGTTGTGAAAGTGCTGACCTGATATCACACCCCCAGACCATTGCAGTTGCTCAACCCCCCCACTCTCTTTTAGTCTTTTTTTCATTGTGCTGTGGAGCAATGTTTAAGCCTTTTGGCATTGCCTGCCCTGATGATTTTCCACACAGGCACGTGCCACGAGGTCAGTGGCTTTATAGTGGGCTTTGATGAAGTTACAGTTCAGCTGCTCAGTAAGTCACTGAGCTCATGGCGCCTTCCCCCGGAAGTCTGGCCAGTGAATCGGCACCCCTTCCCTGCATTCCTCATGTGCCCTCAGTATGCATACATACCTCACTCTGTCCCCCAGTCTATCCCTAGCCCAGCAACTTCAGCTGACCATCACAGACCATTTAAAGTTGGCATGAAATGAAAATTCACCTTGTCTGTTTTCTAAATGCATGTTATTGATCATAAACGAGCCAGCCATTATTTTTGGCTGTATATACACAGAGCTGGACATTAACTTTTTTGCTCAACAGCCACTGTGGCTACTAGTGGTTTTCCAAAGTTACTAGGCAAACTAAAAAACTGCCATATAGATATTTTTAATATTATCTCATAATTTGGCAGCAGGTATATAGGCTGCTGTCACTTTAAGACTTGACACACAGACCCATTATACTGTTATACATGCTTTTTCTTTCTCAACTGTTTGTTTACTTAAAACATAACAATGTGTTTATGTGAATACTCACCAAGAACGGCATTTTGACGTAACATTACCATAGTTTCCGCCCACAACCAGTTGGACGCTATCCGCCATTTTCTCTGTGCTCGAGCAGCTGTGGTGTTCAAGCAGCATTCAAGTAAGAAATGTGTTCTTAATAAAGCTACTAAAATTAATTCAATCAAGAGCAGTGAGTGACTTTCTGTTTTTCTTTTGTTGTTTGATTCATATTAACAGCATACAGTGGCAAGAAAAAGTATGTGAACCACTTGCAGAATCTGTGAAAATGTTAATAATTTTAACAAAATAAGGGAGATAATAAAAAATGCAAGTTATTTTTTATTTAGTACTGTCCTGAGTAAGATATTTTACATAAAAGATGTTTACATGTAATCCACAAGACAAACAAATAGCTGAATTTATTAAAATAACCCCATTCATAAGTATGTGAACCATTGATTCTTAATACTGTGTGTGGTTACCTGAATGATCTACGACTGTTTGTTTGTTTTGTGATGGTTGTTCATGAGTCCCTTGTTTGTCCTGAGCAGTTAAACTGAGCTCTGTTCTTCAGAAAAAATCTCCAGGTCCTGCAGATTCTTCAGTTTTCCAGCATTTTTTGCATATTTGAACCCTTTCCAGCAGTGACTGAATGACTTTGAGATCCATCTTTTCACACTGAGGACAACTGAGGGACTCAAACACAACTATTAAAAAAGGTTCAAACATTCACTGATGCTCCAGAAAAAAACATGATGCATTAATAGACGGGGGGTGAAAACATTTGGAATTTAAAGATCAAGGTAAATTGTATTTAATTTGTCTTCCGGGAAACATGAAAGTATTTTCTGTTGCTTTCGAAGGGCAGTACTAAATGAAAAAAAAATGATATTCAAGCGAAATAAGAAAAATTTGGACCTCTTCATCCTGTTCAAAAGTTTTCACCCCCCGAGTCTTAATGCATCGTGTTTACTTCTGAAGCATCAGTGAATGTTTGAACCTTTTTTAATAGTTGTGTTTGAGTCCCTCAGTTGTCCTCAGTGTGATAAAATGGATCTGAGTTTTTGAAATAACCTTGTGTTTATTTGACAGTTTAATCGCAATAACACATGAAAGACAACTTAGTTTAACACTCAAGGGATGCCCTGTTTGACATCCAGCTCTCTTAGCACATGCGTTGGGTGTGTGCGTGCTCAGAAAACCACATATCAGAAGTTTAGACTGATATGGATTTAAGGGTGTACTCACACTAGGCATGGTTGCCTTCAACCCGAGACCGAGTGCGATTGTCCCCCCCCTCCCCACTCCCCCGCTGGCCTGCACTCACACTGCAACTAACGTTCTGGGCCAGAGCACGCTTACGTCATATACGATGCAACTTTTTGAATGGAAGAAAACAGGAAGAAATGCTCTTTCATTAAGATACTGCCTAATATATTATAATTTATGCCGCGCATCGATTTTCACTTGCACGTATCAGAGGATTACAAAGGCAGCTGACGGTACTGAACCGCGCTCTGGCCCACCTCTTCCAAGTGGGCCAGGGCCTGCTAAACGAACTACGCCCGGGCACAGTTTGGAGCGATCACACTAGTCAAACGAACCGGGCTTTGGGGGTCAAACGCGCTCGGGCATGGTTCAGAGCGCCTAGTGTGAGTACACCCTAAAACGCATGCAGATGATAAACTCAAACTCAAAATCAAACAGATATCATGTTTTAGTTTTTAGTAGAGAATTCACAAGCTATTGGCTTCGCCCTCTGGGGTGGGGAGCAGGAGCTCGTTTGCATTTAAAGAGACACACAAAAACAGCCAGTTTTTCTCTCACTCAAAAATTGGCATTTTCAACATGGTATAATAAATGATTTGTAGGGCATTTTGAGCTAAAACTTCATAGACACACTTTGGGGACACCTAACACTTACATTAAATCTTGTAAAAAGGGGCATAATAGATGCCCTTTAAGCCTAATAAGTAGCAAAAAAGTAAAGTTATGCACAATCCTACACTGAAATTAAAGCCATGTAACCAACAATATTCATCTGGAGCAAATGAAACAAGTGAGTGAGGGAAGGCGGGTTTGTGTGTCAACTCGGTGTCGGAGAGATGAGAGAGCGAGAAAGCACAGCTGGTATTGTGTATCTATTCAGTGGCAAATGAGTATTGGAATCGTTTCAGATATTTCAGTGTCGATATGTATTGAAAAATCGATATTTTAACACTACATTGCACTTAGTTCATTATTCAAGATGCCTTTTTCAAAAACTACAATTAAAAAAATGTATATATTATATATGAAATTCACCCTGCCAAAGTGGCTAGTAGGAGTGACTGCGTTACACGCTATTGCTGAAATGTTAACGTCATTTTAAATATCATAACTCTTTATTCTGCTGAAACCCCAGACTTCTCTCTTGAGACATATGGCAGACTCTAATCATTTCATCCACATAAACCCTGCCCCTTTTTTATAATCGACTACAAGCTCACATGTTTGCTGTTAGCTATTTACTGTTGGAGTTCAGACAAACTGATGGTAATCCAATGCCATGGCTTCCTGAAATTCATTCACGTTGGAGTAGACAGAAACTGAGGATTTTAGAAATCCAGGCTCAGTGATTCTAATAATCCAATTTCCTGTGACCAGCCAAAGGCCTTTGTAGAGCAACAAATGAGGACTTTTCATAATATATTTTGTATAATCATTTAATATAATAGGTATTTGTGTAATCAGTTCTGCTGCTTGTTTAAAGCACACATCATCCAGTTCAAAATGTCATCTATATCCAACTGATCTGTATCACTGTACTGCAGGAGATCTTCCCAGTCTGCTGAATCTTGGGGTCCAGTCCACTTGGGCAGCCCAGTTGTCAGCGAGCAAGACAGGTTCAGTTTAGACCGCGCAGCTGTTGCAAGGCTGTCGCATAGAAAGAAGGGGGATGTAGAGCTCCTCGACAGGTGACAGACGTGTGTCTCACAGCCTGCTTCACGACCCGGAGAACATGTGGCCCTCTAGAACCACTTGGCCTCTGAGGACACATGTCAAGTGGGTCTGATAAACGTTTGGCAGAACCATCCAAAGCATTTGATATTTTTGTTTTGCAGGACTTGACCCCAGATTGCACTCGTATGTCTCTGGTTGTGGTATCCAACTCTAATCTTCAGCAACCAAAACATTCTTTCAGGATTAGGATCTAATTCCTTTGTCAGAATAGAGTGATGTTTTTTAAGAAGGATGAGCGTTTTGATTTAGCGTGATCCATATTAGTCGCCCCGGGTGTAAAAATGGTGTCTGGTTAAGAATTGTACTGCTCTCTCCTCTCTTTCTCAAGAAGGAGGGCTCATGAGGACAGTTGGTGCGTAGTGCCATTAGTTCTTATTTATTAGCAGCAGTCTGGTGCTTTAATAGCATTTCTGTTCTCTGTGTGTTGGGAGACTGCTGGCCTAAAACGGTAATGGTGCTGTATTTCTGTCAGGCTGCCAAGCAAAGATCTCATTCTGTTAGTCTTTCTGGAACAACACACAAGCCTCTCTTTAACTTCCAAAATACTGTAATACTACGTTGCCAGAAAGCTGTGTGAAGGTTTTTTTTTTTGATCAGAAGATTCCTCTTTTGTCCTTAGAAAGCCACGGTGGCAGTGGAATTGTGACCGTGTGGGTGGTTAACGTCGAGCAACCATAAAAGAAGGCTGTTTGATTGGGCGGGGGTCGAGAGGGTCGCAGCTCTCGGCCCTCTTGTGCTGCTGATAGTCGTTTTTGACACGGCTGGCTCGTTCCACATTCCAAGCATGTAATGACTGCGGTATGCTAACACATGACTTCATCCAACTCTGTGTCATGTACTTCCTGGAATCTGAAGCGGTCCGGTAATTAGTGCTGCTGGCCAAGGCCAGTATCACTATTAGTGTTGCTCATACTTAAGAGGTAAGAATTTGAACAAACTCTTAATCCAAACTATTAGATTTTGGTGCATAACTCATCCCACACTGTTTGTGCTACAATGCTCTGGCAACCTTATCATTGTGTTGACGAGTCAAGTCACATTAAAAAGTCAACTTTCTGTTTGTGAATGTTTCTCAGTATTGGTTTACTTGTGAGGAGTATCTTGAATCTAACTTGAAAGCCTCTGTGGCTTTTCTGCTATTCTGAAAACATCACATGGAAATTAATAGATGTATTAGATCACTCAAGCATAGGATATTTTTACTGCATTAGTGAAGTCACCAACTTACATGTGATGAATGAGGTCAAATAGTTAATTTTAACCATGGTCCATGACTGATTGGTTTTCCTGGCTAGCCAAGCAACGGCAACTGAAGTGTATTCCACTTTATCTTGTTGTGCCACTGAAAAGAGAATACCATAGTCCCTGCATTTAGGGACTGAAGCCAACCGAAACAAAAAGTCTGTTTTTCTCTTCGCAACAACAAAATCAGAGGCCACAGTGGCAGCCTAGCAACATTAGTGACTAAACTCTGGAGCTGGAGCACTCAGGGATGCTGAGAGTGTTTGTGCTTGATGAGTGTTGCTGTGCTTCTGCTCATTTTGGTGTGATTTAAAACAAAGCCAAATACGCTGGTGACAAGGAAGTGTGTTACACAACTGTAAACCAGTTCCTCAAATTGCGGTAATATATAGGCCATGACGTAGAGCGGTCAGACGTCAATTAAAAGTCAGTTGCGTGAAAAGAGCTCTTTGAGTGTGTTGAGTGGGGCGGTTGCTGGTCGTGTCTCTTTTAGGACCCCCCGGAGAGTTCAAACAGAGCGTTTAGACCACGCTGTTCTTTTGCCGCATGATTGAAGCCCTGAAACTATTGGTCAGCTCTCTCAGTCTCTCTGTTCTTTTAAACTCTGCAGGGATGCTCCTCATGTTGGCAAGGCCTCCATTGAACTAGTTCAGGTTTATGAAGCTCCTCTTCAAAAACACAGGTTCACAGGTGTCCTCACTACACAGACATCTGTGATGGTTTGGACTTGCCCAATGTTGTTTATGTGGTTTTGCGTGACTTTAATGTGAGTTTTTACTTTATAACAGGGCACCTGTAGATTCCTTCACCCACAGATGGGGGTTTTGATGCCTGACCAGCTGCTCTGAGGAGTTTCCAGGGGTTTCAGATGATTTGCTCAGACCACTGCTGGGAATGATCCATGACCCTGCTAGAATCCTTGATTACTTGCGGAAATAAAGAGTCGTGTCTTCTTATTCGTTCTGTTGGTTCAACTTTCAGCCTCCAGCTGCAGTTCATGTGATGAAAAAATGCATGGAAATGCATTTGCTTATCTGAAACACATGATGTCAACAGGAAGTTTACTGTGTCCCACAGCTGATTAGTTACAGAAGATGCAAGCAGTGAGAATTCAATTCCTGAAGTTGAATTGATGTACCAAACAGGATGCAGATTTGAAATTCAAATTTGAGCCAGTTCATTATCTGAAACACATGATGTCAACAGGAAGTTTACTGTTCCTCAGGTTACCCAATTGATAAGTTACAGAAGATGCGAGCAGTGAGAATTAAATTACTGAATTCAAATTAAATTTCAATTGAGGTAGCTAATGCAGATTCGAAATTTTGAAATGCAAGGAAGTAGAAATACAGTTAATCGAAATTCAAGAAATTCATACGACTGTTATTTCTATCCAGCAAAGCAATGTTTGTTGGCCAAAGTTGAATGTTGGCTCCACAAAGTTTAAAAATAGCTTAAAATGTAGTCTTAAAAGTCTTAAAAGAAATGATAGCTGTGTCTGAAATCGTGTACTTCAGTAGGTACTACATTTGTTGAAGAACTTTGCGACTGTTAAATGTATGTTCTGTATGTTCTATAAGTATATATATGTAGTATAAATGCAATCTGGACATATGACATCTGTTTTGTCTCTTCCCCCGCCATTCACGACTCCTCTCCTGTGGCCTCATGGTATAGTGAAGTGTCTATCAGATGTCCACTTTGGAGTCTTGGAGGAAGTAGTTGGTCATTTTCACGTTTTTTTTCTGCATAATATATACTAGGGAAGTAGGCATGCTCAGACGCAGGGCATGTGTTGATTGAATTTCTTTGAATTTCAATTTTGTGAATTCCTCTTTGGGTCATCTCAATTCAAATTCTAATTCAACTTCCTGTGGGGTGTGGCCAATTCAAGTTACAACTGAATTTAAATGGAGCCCGATCTGATTCTTTGTGCAACTCTGATCGTTTAACCTTAACTTTATGGTACACTACATCGTTATTGAGAACATTTACCAGAAACATTACGATCCCCTGTATTCTTTCAACAATTACTCCCTATACACTCCTTGTTCTTGTTCATATTGTTATTATTGAATGAACCTTTTTGGCTGTTGCATGAGCTCATGGGAAAAATAGGCGTTTCCCCAGGAAATGGAGGCTCTTTTGTGTGCTAGCCAGTCCGTACTGCAGGGAAATGCAGGCCCTGTACTCACAGTGTGGACACCACGCAGTCCATCTGCTTCATCTTAACCTTCTCATCACAGCTATTTGCCCGTGATTACTGACAGCTGCCAAAGGCCAAGCTCGTCCGCTAGCTTGTGTGGATGTCAGCTGTGCGAAGACCTATGAATGTTGAGAGGTCGTCATGGTAAAAGTTGAATAAGGAGATTGTTGGTTACAGGTTGCTCAGCATGATTGATATGCTTGACTGGTTTACAGGAAAGTGCTACAAACATGGCCTAAGGGTCAATGGCTTCAGGTAATCATTCAAAAAATTTTGCGTAACTGCAATTTGTCACATGTCCCTGACCTCTTTTACTGTCCTATTTTTCATCATGATTATCTACAAGACAAGGGTTCTTCTTGTAGCAGATGGTCTCAGACTGTAAGCTGGCACTGTTTGCAGTGGTCAGCTACTGTGATGAATTAATTCCTGGATGAATATGTCTCTTCTTCTCTCATTGTGTCCTGGAGCCCATAAAAATGAAAACCAGTTGGCATTGGCATTTTTAATTTAATTTTAACCTTCCCAGCAGTAGCTCCGTCTCATGGGAGCATGTATCCTAAATGTAATGAGCTGTATTGAATGGTAAACTAGATGACAATCCTGCATTGATGTGTAATTCAGCAGAAAAGTCGATGCAGTGGAGGAATATTTGTTGGTTACTGACCATTATATGAAAATTATCATCTTATTGTTATCGAGAATTTCAATGCTGGTGCTTTTCTATAAGTTTGTCTTGAGTGATTGTAACCAGCTGAGAAAAAAAAAAATCTAAAATTTATGTACAAATTTGAGTCAATTTCACCCATTCACAATATTCCAAGTCTTCAGAGGCCATACATTATATTTATGTCATATTTTCTATTTCAAGTATATATATATATAGGGGCACTTTGGATGGATGAATTTAAAAGAAAGTGGGTGCTTCTGTTTAAGGCCCGGCGTGATGCCCTCGAGGTGGATGTGATTTGGCTGCACAACGAAAGCCTGGCTTTAATTAAAGCAGCAGCACTCAGAGCAGGATCTCCTTGAATCTAACTCTGAGCCATACACCTCTCTCATCTAAATACACACCCCCTTACTCTACATACTCATATATACATATACGCACACAGTGAGAAACAGAGGTATAGGTGTGATGGATTTGCTTCATTCCTGCCACAGCTCAGAGCCTCTTTAGCCATGTCAGTGTGCATAGCATTTATTTGAGATGGAAATATTTTGTAACAATGTAAGTCTGTACTATCACTTTTGATCAATTTAATGTGTCCTTGCTTAATAAAAGTATTAAAGGGTTAGTTCAGACCCGTAAGACCTTCGTTCATCTTCGGAACACAAATTAAGATTTTTTTTATCCCCCATAGAAAGCAAAATAATTACCACATTCAAAGGTCCAGACGAGTAGTAACGACATCGTTAAAATAGTCAACGTGACTACGGTAGTTCAACCTTAATGTTATGAAGCGACGAGAATACTTTTTGTGCGCAAAAACAAAACAAAAATAATGACTTTATTCAACAATTTCGTTTACATTGTATAGACAGTGCAGGCTTCCATGTTCTACGTCAGGAACGATTTCACAGTGACATGAGATCTCACAGAGACTCGCAAGATCAAACGTGACTTGAGAAGAAAAACAAATGGAGGACAATCAACATTGTCAGCAGGCTCTTCTGCCACACGTTATGCTTTACAGTGAAAAACAAAATAGAAAAAAAAAGAATATGGGTGATCTTCTTTCTTAATACTCCACTTTCGAGGCATGTTTGTGGCTGCAAAGTTTTAGCTAAAGAAGCACGCAACATCCGGTAGGTGATGCTTGCTCATTCTCATTGGCTATTGCGGGTATTACGTCAGAGGCAGCCTGATCAAGTCGTGAATATCAAACATTTTTTTGATATTTATGATTTGAGAACGGGGACGCTCCGTCTCGATCGGGAGCAGTTAAATAATCGTAATGTCACCACACAATAGAGGATTTTTTGGACAAAAAATCGCTTGCCGACAAGCCTAGAAGCAAATCGGGCTTAAAATCTTCAAGTGTGTGGCCAGCCTAAGACTACAAACACCCCAGTCTGACTGCTGTTCATCGCATTGACTGTGGTTCACATCTTTTTTCCTAAACAAGGGCTTACTGTTCAAAGGTATGAATTCACTGGGTGGATAGAGGATGGATGAATGGATGGAGGGATATGTGGGTGTTGAAAAGCAGAAAGAAAGAGAAGTGACTGAAGTGGAAAGGAGGTTCCTTGTGTGCGGTGGGAGGGTGGGCGGAACGGGAATATCTCTTTTGTGAAATCATCACCACCCAGAGGACTGTACTTTGCTGGCTGCTAGCCCTGTAGGTGGAGTTTCCTTCCTTTAGGCCAAACGTTGGAGGTGCCCTGTTGGTTTCGACTCACTGGGGTGGGCCTTTTCCTCTGCTCTCCCAGAATGCTTTACGTCAGGTGGCTCAGATCACCCTTTATGGCAGCCGAGTTATATGACACACTTGGAAACTTTGGCTAGCACTCTTTAATTGGTATACCTTGGCACAGAGAGCACTTATAGAGCAGTCAGGGAGTTTGGAGGCCCCCCTAAAAAAAAAAAGGCTGAACTACATGACTGAAGTGTTTATAGCAGGCATCGTCTGCACTGGTATAGTCACAGAGCGGCACTTCTTCACACATGACAACAACAGCTCTGCTGAATTGTGTGGGCTAGATAGTAGCTTTGTTGAAAGGAAGAGCTGTGATTTGCATTTAGGATGGTTGTTTCTAAGAACAAACACTCTCTGTGGGAGAGTTTGTGTGTGTGTGTGTTTGTGTTTGTGTGAGGGCCAAAGCAGATGGACCCCCCACTGTTTGAGGTAGCCATTAGTTCTGGTCATTCATACATCTGATGAAGGTCAACTGGGACGTGCTGTCATGCAGAGCAAAGGTAGGACAGGTGGGCATTGGGTTGGCAATGCGTACAGGTGGACATTACTGAACAGCTACCCGCAGCTACTGTTTGACTTTGAACAAAGCTTGCATTTCAACCACAGACCCTCTATGCCTTCCCTCCCAACCAAAGCAGACTATATGTGGGTTTACTTAGCTATTTGGCTTGTCACTAGAAGTTGACTAAATCTGACCAAACCTCCTTTTTGACTTTTTTGGGACTTTTTTATGTTTATGAACTTTTTAGCACTTTTTTTAGGTTCATGGTATCATTTAAATAGCTTCACTACCATTAAAATGTTTTAAATAAATATTTTTATTCAGCAAGGATCCATTAAATTTATCAAGAGTAAAGAAAAGAATCCTGGGGGAAAAAATGTTAAGCAGCACAACTTTGATAATTCTTCAGCTCCTAATCAGCATATTAGAATGATTTCTGAAGGATCATGTGACACTGAAGACTGGTGTAACGGCTGCTGAAAATTCAGCTTTTCCATTACAGGAATAAAGTACATTTAAAAATTCAATTGATTTGAAAACCAGTTATTTCAGTTGCAATAATATTTTACAGTATTATTGTTATTAATGTATTTTTGATTAAAAAAATGCTTTGGTGAGCATTTAGTGAGAAATCAAATTAATTTAACTGAAATCAAACTTTTAAACTGTGGTGTAGGCAAGTAAGTGTCTCTGTGTATGTGTGTGTGTGTGTGTGTACATTATTTGCCTGGCATGAGGGCAGTGCCATACTGTAAGTTAAAGCTCTGAAAGATGTTGCTCTACAGGAAACTCTGTGGAATGTATTAGCCCCCATGTTGCAACATGACTAAAGGTTTTGGATTGATCACGTGCCGACTGATGTTTTTCAACTCTCTTTCTATCTTACTCATCAACGTGTCACTTTCACTCTCAATTGACTGTAGCATTATCACGAAATCTTGTGTACACATGTGCGTGACTGAAATGCAAGTTGCAGTGCTTAAAATATTGTGAGTTTGTTAGAATTAGCAGAAGGTATTCTCTCTGTCTGTCCATCTGTCTTGCTCTCTCTCACCTCATTCTGCCTGTAACCCCACTGCGACGAGTGAGCAATGAAGTCGACTGCATATGCAGCACTGCTGATGAATTATTGAACAGTGGAAAATGGACGTGATGGAGTCTTGCACGCAGTGCATACAGAGGAGCCACTGTGTGAAAGGATGACTGATGTCAAGAAAAAAATAGCAAGTGGTTACAGGCTTCTTTATGTCAGTGCACAAAGACTTTGCTCACTGTCAAAACATTTGCAAATGTAGTTTGGCTGCACTTTAAATTTAGAAATACAATGCAAATAATCCTATTCTTTTTACTTTTTTTTTTTTTTTTTTTTTAGAATAGAACAGAAAAATGTCTATTCTACCTGACAGTTATCACTGAAATAGATGTTTTGTTATATCACGTCTCTGTGACCGACAAAGAATCTGACCACAGCCTGTACAAGTCAGTCAGAAAACTTGGCAGTTTGGTGCAGGAATCCCCCCACCCCAAACTTTTTGGAAAAGGCATTATTTTTTTTATAATTCTACAATATATATGAATTGTACATCTTACTGCAGCTTCAAAGCAAATGTAAGACAAGACTTGTTTTCAAAGAATGCATCTTAATTATTGAGTGTACGACCGATTATTGGCTGCACGTTATATCGTTTTAGTATCAATATCGCGATGTGCGCATCAGTGATAGTCACATCGCAGGATGTGCGATCTCAAGTATAGGGATTGTAGTTGATCTGTACAGACCAGGCACCACGGTTCGAAACGCAGTGGTGCCTGCAGCCATACGGCTGTACGCACTTGTGCGTACCATGAGGAGGCGCTAAATAATGCTGTTTTAATTTTTGACATAATTTTTAAATTGATTATAAATCTGTCTATGTACACTCATGACATCTTGATAAAGCAAGAGAGAATGAGAACAAATAAAGGTGTGCGTTTGTGTGTTGTAAAGTCAAATGTGTGTATGTGCGTGCAGGGGTGGGGGATGGGTGAAAAGAAATCTGATTGGCTAGTCTTTGTTTAATTGGCGCTTTTTCCACACATAAAAAAAATGGAAAAATAAAGGGGTGGGGGATGGGTGAAAAGTAATCTGATTGGCTAGTTTTTGTTTAATTGGCGCTTTTTCCACACATAAAAAAAAATGGAAAAATAAAGTCTCTTAATGTCAGGAGCTAGGAGCTGATTTCTCTCTCTCTCTCTTTCTCTTTCCTGCTCGTGCACTTTTGCACAGCTGTTCGCTATCACAATCAGCATTCGCGCCTGCGCCCTCGCTCCTTTATCTCACGCCTGTTTCTCCTTTCGCTTTGATTTCCTTGTTATTTAGATGCAGGCTGCATCCGAAAACCTAGGAAGCTGACTTGTTGCCTTGCTGCCCTAACAGGCAATGACTTGTAAGGCAGCGTTTGTGAATGAAGGCACCTCACAAAACTGATTTCAGATAGACTTCTGAGGCAGCGAAACAGTTTAATGATGTACCACAAAATATAGCGCAAGCTTTGGTGAGAACTAAACAAATATTTAATTACTACAGTAGTAATTTCTCGCTAGAAATGACATCAAAAGTGGAAAATGTTGGTCAAAAACATACATTTACACACAAACTGACCAGCAAACGCAACTTTCGGACGCCATCTTTATTTTTCTAGCTTAACTGTCACAGAATGGAACGCACAGGATTGTGGGATGTCAAAGGCAGTGAAGGATACATCTATGCTACCTTAAAATATCGACCAGATGAAGGTATCTCAGGAGACAGGAAGTGAAGCTAACATTGGATTCGGACGTGCCTTTATGCCTTCCTACCTTAAAATGTGTCCTCAGAAGGCAGCATTTTCCAGTTTTCGGACGCAGCCCTCGTCTTCATCTTACCTCTCTGTCAGTTTATTGTTTGGCCTTTCATGCCCGTTACAGACGCTTTTCTTTGTGATCTACCTCTACTTGTCTAGTCCAGTCCCGTCCTGTGAGTGTGTCCAGAATGAGCCTTCATCTGTTATATTCTGCCTGCAAGTCTGCTGTACAGCGCTGCTGTATCTGCCCAGAGGAGTGAGTGCTCGTCGTCTCCCGAGCGCACTTTCTGACTGCTGATACCTGTGCTCAACGTCCTGTCTGATTTCAGCCATTCCTTTTTGAGTTTCCTTCACCAGTTCTGCCTGCCAAAGACGGCCGAGAACCGGCAGACTGCCTTATTTGACGTTTGCTGGTGTTAAATAAATCTCTGAAACCTGCTTTCGCTTTTGGGTCCTTTTTCCTTTGTAACACTTAAAGGTGCAATAGGTGATTCTCTACAGAAACATTTTTTGTTACACTAGTGGTTGAAAGTCTCCTCATATCCTGATAGCAATCACTATGTTAAACGGTCTAAATGTATATTTATAAATCATCTGTGGAAGTTGTAGGACCATAAAATGTTCATCCAACCATTATATTCGGTCCGAATGAAATAATATGATGTCCTACCTGCCTGTCAACGCATGTTTTACATACACTCACGCACCCTATTCGTGCAGACATCATATGTCGTCAGCGCGTTTCGTGCTATGCAGAGTTTATGTAGACAGACGTCAGTCACGGAGCACCGCAAACAGCAGCCACCTTTTACAGTTCCTACTGAATCAAAACAATGAGCTTATGCTGCGTTCACGCCATAACTACCATAATTAAGAGATGGCAACCAGTGATGTTCTAACCGGATCTGTTCAGTCAGACTCAGAATTATGTGTATCTATGTCAACAGTATCCACACTAAAATGAATCGGCAGCAGTCAGGTACAAGCTCTCTAATTTGTAATAATGTTATAATTATTGTAATGTTACGTGCTTTGAGACATGAGGTAGTTTAACACTGTTGCTTGTGACACTTTGCCGAGAGCAGCTGTGTGTGTGTGTGTGTGTGTCTGCGTGTGTGTGCGCCTTCATCTGTTTTGGAGGAGGTGTGGCTTTGGAGAGCGCTCTGAAGGGAGGGTGGGATGTTATGATTTGAAAGCTAGCTCACTATTGCTAGCCAGCCTCTCCGAAAATGTCCTATTGCACCTTTAAATCTTTGAAGCTTTTCTCTGATTGTTTCAGGAAAAAAATTTCTTCTTTTGGCAGGTCAAATAAACCAGAGCCATAAATAAACCAGAGTGCTCAGCTCCGTTGTTTTATGCATTAAGCACAAATAAAAGCCTGACAAAGCTAATTGTGTAATTTACATATTAAAGTGTGGCAATAAATTAAATGTAACCACAACGACAATAATTATAATAATAGTAATTATAATAATAATACCAACAGAGTTGTTCGGTCAGTTGATTTTAAACCATTTGAGTGCAAGAAGACACGAAAGAGAACTCAATTTTGAACTTGCTCGCTGTTCTCTGTGCGCACACACAGAGCCACGCAGACAGAACACGAACACCGAATTCTGTTCTCTCTTTCGCATCTGTTTGTGCTTGCACAGACAGTCACTTTTGGCTTATGTGAATGTAACGATTGAGAAAAAAAGTGATGCAGATCATCATATTGGATCTGTGCATTCTTACAGTGACAGCAGCCTAATATTCCTGCTGCTCTCTGTGTTATTAATGTTAATCAAACAACAAAATACAAAAAAAAAAGAAAATCACTTTAGTAGTTGTAACGAATATTAATTTATATTAATATTTAATTAATATTTAATTTATATATTGAAGCTAAAGCAGTCTTTTCATTTGTATCTTTGTTATATTGTATTTATCTATGCTTGCAATTTGTTTATTTTCTATGCAAATTCACTTCCCTACAAAATCACGCCAATCTTTCTAGAATGATTAATTCTTGACAAGAAGAGCTATTCCAGTCATCTGCAGATTTTTTTTTTTTTTAGTTTTTTATTTTTATTGCCATATATATTGCAGAAAAAGAAAATATCGCAATGCCAGTTTTTACCAGTATCATGCAGCCCTAGTGTAAATTGTAAAGTGTTAACTGGCAGCTTTTTTCTGCTTGTTTTACGCAAAGCCCTTAATACATTTATTGAAAAATCAGCCAACTGAACACAAGACTTGCACAAAAGTTTGGGGTCAGTAAGACCCCCACATGTATTCTTTTTACATGTGGACAGTTTTCATGGCATCATCTGTATATAGTTCGTGGGAGCTTTGATATATGTTCTGGTATGGGAAATTGAATTTAAATAAAATTTTGATCATAAAAAAAGTTAAGTAGAACAGCTGTTTTCAACATTGCTAATAATAATGTTTCTTGAGCATCAGCTGGAGTAATGGATCCTGAAAATTCAGCTTTGCCAACAGAAATAAATTACATTTTAAAATATATTAATAGCAAACAGTTATTTTAAATTGCAATAATAATATTTCACAATAGTACTGTTATTAGAGACTTTCTTACTGACTCCAAACTTTTGTGTGGTAATGTATATACCATCAGTCAGAAGTAACCTACTTTCTTTACCATTTTCTACTTAATAAATCATTTAGAATAATAGTAAAGTAGTATACAGGACATTCTTTGAAAAAGTCTTAATTTCAAGTGCGATTTATATCCTCTGCAGTGTAATCTTGTTTCCTATGTCAGAAGTTAAAACCATCCTCTGTGAATGGTTGATGTGGAAAGGAGAACAAAGATCTACTCTCATTTTTGGAGTGCTTCTCGTTTCACTGCTAAAAACAGATTACTCGACTAGCGGTTACAGGAACATCAATAGTCAAACTCAAAATAGGAAGCTACTGCTTGGCATTGTTGTGTGTGAGCATGAGCATGTGTTCAGTTGACACAAAGACAAGCCTGAACATAACGTACAGCTGTCGTCACTTAAACAGCCTCTTGGGAGGGGAGGTTCAGAAAATATGGGAAAAATGTGAAAAATGCCTCTTTACAACTCCCCCTTTCATTAGAAACTGATACTGTGTTCAGATTAGCATAGAAACGTAGCCTCCAGAAACAAACAAACAAAAAAGTTTGTGGTTAATTAACCGTAATTATCAACCCCAAACGGAGGACTACACAAACAATGTTGACATGAAGTCTGTGTTTGCACTGTACACATAAGGGCGGATATCTTTTTTGTTTTTCAAAAGAGACAGAACAGTTTGTCTGTTGGATTGTGTTATAAGTATAAGCCCTCATTTAGCATAGCTTTCAAAACAAGTGCTCTTTTATGCATGTAGATCCCTGAATCAAAGCTGAAGTCAATGATGTTTTTAATGATGTTTTTATATGACGGTTCCTCAAAAAAGAAACTGGTTTCAGACAAACTTCCAGGGCACAATAACATCATGTCTAATGATCTAAAATGAATTCAAGTGAGCTTTAGATATAAACAAGCACATTTTTGATGACTACAAATCTGTCAAACCACATGCACAGGACTGTGGGATATTATAGGCTGTGAAGGGACATCTATACGATCAAAATACGACTAGATTAAAGAATTTTGGTAGACAGGATGTGATGTTTTTTTATCTGATGTGATATTGACCTTTGTTGTGTTTATATTCTCTCTCCTTTTGTGTTTAGTCATACTTCGTCACTGACTATGACCCCACGATTGAAGACTCCTACACAAAGCAGTGCGTGATTGACGAGAGGCCTGCGCGGCTGGACAGTAAGTATGCTGCAGATGGATGAGGGAGCCTGATTGTCAAACAAATCTCACAGGATGTAGGGAAACAACATACTGCTAATCGACAGCAAAGATGAATCACTTCATGATTTAATAATACATCATAGAGATCAGATAAATTATAGAGGAACTAGTGCATTTTATTATTGTTCTGTGTATTATGCATACTTGTACAGTGGTGTGGAGGTAAAATAAATGTGCTGTAATGTCACTTTGGATAAAAGCATATACTACATGACTACTTACTTCAGAATACATATTATACATGGCCTCTAATGAAAGTCTTGAAATACTTTAAAAGTAACCTTTTTTTCTAGGAAGAAAATTTAAAGTAGGGATGCTCTGATATGAAAATTTTGCCTGATACCAATAACCGATTAATCTTTATATTTGGAAGGTATATTTTTTTCCCGATATATTTGGCCGATAAATCTAAATCCAAATGTTGATATATACTGTAATTTTTTTGAGAGCCTGATTACAAAAACAAAAGACTCGCCATTAAACTAAAGCGATTTATTAGCAGATATTTATTAATATAGTTAATCAGATATTAATGCAACATAAACATAATGTTACAACTTATATGTGCACAAAATTACACGCTAGTTAGAAACTCCTGTAGTGGATGCTCTCTTCCCGTAACAACGCGCTGAAACACGGCAACTAAACCCAAGGAATTCACAATGTTTTATTACAAAAGCATTCTCATTATGATGTTATGTCTATGACAGTCCCAATCATAGTTATTAATGTTGTGTGTTGCTGTTTGAGCTGCGTGGCTGAAGTTAAAGATGATCATTGTAAACTGAAGCGCTTTACTACCATGTTTATTAAATTAACCAAAGCATATACACAAATATACATAATATGGCAACTTACAAATATGGCTTACTTATATACTTATATACATAATATGGCAACAATTCACAAAAGGCTGCGAATGCATAAGTGAACTTGACTGTGTCAGTCATGAAGGTGTAACTCCATTGTGGATGCGCTCTTACCGTTACAAAGAATTTACAACATTCTTTTAGAGTAGAGTTCTCATTATAATTTTATGTAGACTATAAGACAGACTTGCACTGCACATGTTGCACTGAAGTGTCTCAGCTGGAGGGAATAATTTATTATTTATCGGCTTTAATATATCTGCCTAATTTTCTTATCGGGATGATAACCATAACATTAAAAATTAACATATATCGGCCGATACCGATATGGTGGCCAATAGATCATTCATGCCTAATTTAAAATCTCAGTTCACCAAAAATGAAAATTCTGTCATCATTTACTCATGTTGTTTCAAACCTGTATGACTTACTTTCTTCTGTGGAACACAATAGAAGATATTTATAATATATAAAAATATCCCTTTTTTTGGTCCATACAATGAAATTCAATTTTGTTTGGACCCCAACGTTCTTCAAAATATATCCTTTTGTGTTCCACAGAAAAGAGAAATTCGTATTGTTTTGGAATGAAATTAGGGTGAGTAAATAATGACAGAAGTTTAAATTTGGGGTTCATTAAAAGCAGTAGTCCACACAACCAGGAGGACGGGACCCATGAGGCGGCCTTAACAAACTTCCAAGGGAGCCGCAGGATGACTTAAAAATATTTCAATTAACAATTTAAAATTATTATATATAAATAATCGGTTGCACTTTATTTTACAGTAGGTGTACTTACCTAAGAAAATACTGGGTATGTTTAGGTAACTACAGGGGTTAAGGTTATGTTTAGGGTAGGTTCAGGGTTAGTACCTAGATATTACCAAGTTATTGTAATTATTATAATAAGTACATTGTATGTACATGGGAAACAGGACTGTAAAATAAAGTGCAACCAATAATCTAACTATTATGTAAATTAAAATGCTAAAAAAAAAAAACACTTAAAATTAAGTTATATAAAATTAAGTCTTGTTTGAAGTAGGACTGAATGTGAGCATTTAGGGATGGGGTTTAAGTGAACCAATGATTGGATAAGTCTTTTAATGTGATCCTCTCTGAAAACAAATGAGGCCTTTAATTTTTGGCATTACTCAAGGCTGTTGTATGTTAAAAGAAAGGTGCCGACTTAGGTTACGTTCATACATATATAATTCAGTCTGCTGTTTGAGACTCACATCTGTTAGTAAATACACTTGTCAGTCCTAAACACTGTGAAAGTTGCCATTACACTGCCGTTCAAAAGTTTGGGATCAGTAAGATTTTTAATGTTTTGGAAAGAAGTCTCTTCTGCTCACCAAGGCTACATTTATTTGATTAAAAAAAAAAAAACAAACAAACAAAAAAACACATATTGTGAAATATTATTACAATTAAAAATAACTGTTTTCTATTTTAATGTATTTTAAAATGTAATTTATTCATGATTCCTATAGATTCCTGTTCATTAAAGAATCCTGAAAAAAAAAAAAAAAAATGTACATAACTGTTTTCAACACTGATATTAATGATAAATGTTTATTAAGCAAAATCAGCGAATTAGAATGATTTCTGAAGGATCATGTTTCATTTTTGGGTGAACTAACCCTTTAATGCTTCATGATAAACAGAATCCAACACCTGTAAACAATGCTTAGGCGCCTGCATATAAATAATATCACAATAATCCAACACTGACCAAAAAGTAGCAGCTACCAATCAATTCCTTGCTTTAAAAGAAAGACAGGACTTAACTCTAAAAAAAAAAAAAAAAATCAACTTTAGTTTTTTCACAAGGTGCTGAACGTAAGGCCCAAAAGAGAGGGAATCATTAATTAAAAATCTTAGATATTTATATTGAGAAATATAGATATTTATATTCAAGCATCGAACCTTGAAGAGTAGGGTTAGTGAGTTTGAGAGTGCAGGCTTTCTATTTGAAAACATAATTTTAAACAAGTTTTAAATCTCTATGTATGCTGAACTGCATTGAAATCAAATTGAAGATGATCCTGCATTGACACAGAGGAGTAAATCACCATATTGTCAACATATAAATGAAAATATGAATGTGATATTAATATAAAATAAATAATAATGGCCCAAGGACCGATCCCTGTGGTATGCCGTTAGTCACATTCAAAGTACTAGAAGTGAGCCCCCCAATATTTATACATTGAGTTGTACCCGATAAATAATTAAAAAACCATCCAACAGCGTTCACTGATAAACCTACACTAAGTTTCTCTGCTTCAGAATTTCATGATCTACAGTATCAAAACCTTTAGATAAAAGGATAAAAAGAGCGAAACTATGTATCTAATGAAACCTTTAGATCATTTAGTATTTTTAAAATCGCAGTGGTTGTAGTATATTTTTTTCTAAAACTGGATTGGAAATCTGATAAAACATTTTTAGGATAGGAAATCTTTTAAATTGATCATTCACAAGCGATTCCAAAACCTTAGCTAAAATAGACAATTTTGAAATAGGCCTGTAGTTATTTAGTACAGTTGGATCACCCCCTTTATAATGATAGCAGAACATAATCAGTTTCCAGATTTTCCGGAATTTCATTTGCAGATAAAGTAAGATTAAAAAGATAAGTTAGTGGTGGCGCAATAAAATCAACTGCCAACTTTGAAAATATTAGTAATGGTGATGTGGCTAAAGTAAGTCTGTGGGTGACTAACATGGCTGTTCTGTGTTTGTTAGTCCTGGATACAGCAGGACAGGAAGAGTTTGGAGCCATGAGAGAACAATACATGAGGACAGGGGAGGGCTTCCTTCTCGTCTTCTCTGTCACTGACCGGGGAAGGTGAGCAATGTTCCACTCACGTTTTCTCTCAACTTTCTCTCTTTCTTCCCCTTTCCCCTACATTGTCTCAATTTCACTTTCATTCTGTTTTTGTTTTTCCATTTTTATTAATGCTCCCCTCCCTTCACTCATTCACATTTTCTGTAACTGTAAAATTAGAGGCGTGCTAACTTACGCCCCAGTAGGGGGCATATTACAGAAAGATCCTAACTTTAGAATGCTATCTTATCTGTTTGGTAACCATGGCAATTTCAGATAGAACCTCATTTAGGGACAAAAGCTATTACAGAATGACATTTCTTAAGTGCATTATCTTATCTTAACTACGGATAGGAAAAGGGTATTACAGAAGCATCCTAACTTGACAAAAAATACTGAAAACTTAACTTTAGAACAACCCCACTGGTGTCCTAACTTCAAAATTATTTGAAAGTTAACTGTAAAAATCACATAACAATAGCCGCCTGAGAATGGCGTCACATTTATTAATGATTGAAGATGAAGAACAGCAATGTTTGATGGTGGACTTTTTGAACACCCAAATAAATGTGCTGCACTTTGATGACAAAACACTGATAAATAATTACAGACTCCCATGAAATACAGTGATAGGCTTTTCTCTTTCTGCAGCTTTTAATTAAAAGCACAACTATTTTGTTTCTGAGAGTTCATTACCGAACTCGATGGAGCGGTTTAAGATTTCCTAACTACAGATGAGATTTTGTAAGATAGAATAAGAATCCTAAATCAAGTTAAGAATTGCTTCTGTAATACAAATTTGTGAAAAATCCTATATTAACATGTCAGATCTTAACTTAAGACTTAAGATAGAAAGCTTCTGTAATATGCCCCCAGGTTTTGTCTTCTCATGCAAATAAACAGATCTCTCACACATTGCAGTGTATATGCTCGAGGAATTTGGTGTGTGATCAGCCGTTTTGGGAGTGTTTGTGCCCTCTTAGGGTCCTTCCCACTTTGTGTTTATGCTGTAAACAGTCTTTCCTTCCTTCGTTTACGTTACCCTGCTCGAAGCCGATGGCACCGGGCTCTCTGAACACACACTCTCGCAGTCTCTCCAGAGCCCATGACAAGCATTTCCTCCTCCTGCATGACATTTAAACGGCTCGAACTGTTAGAATCAACAGAGACCTCATATCAATGTCCTTCCTCCCCAGCACACAAACACTGTTCTCCATATGATGGCTTCTAGCCGTCTTACAGCATTACTGGAAAGTTTATTGCAAAGGCATGAGAACCAAGTGACCTTGTGTCATCCTGTGTACTGTAATGCAGTTCTGTGGGCCAAAACAGAGAGAGAGCCGCTCCTCATCTAGAAGGGTGGGCTTGCATTCCCTTTAGGTTTTGTGGAGAGGAAGAGCTCTGCTTTGGGTGTATGTGAAAATGCCCTCACTATGGATGCACGATATATTGGTACCATAGGGGTTATCAGCCAATACGAAGAGATTTTTTATTTTTTTTATTAGTTCCCCTCAAGTTGACACACCTGGTGTCTCAGCAGAATAACCACTGGTGTACTCATTATAGACATCATGTAGCCCCGCCCCTCTTCAGCGCTGCACTTGTGTTCTGTCTTCCGGTTTATATTTCCACAGCACGACAGTAAGATCTTACGGATTTATGAATGAACTACTCCATCTACTGACATTTGTTATGACATCTGCTTCAAACATTACATTGCTCATGATAACTTTTGTTAACTCTACAATAAGTAAATCCACTTCACCAGCTTATTACTCTTTGGCAGTGATGCCATAGAAATATACAGAGCTATAGAACAATACATGAGGATTCTATAGTATTTTAAAAATGTTCCACAAAGTTGAAGAACTACAAAGTGTCCAAGACTTTTTGTCTCTACTTTAAACAATATATTTATTGATTCATATTTCAAAACCTAACAAAAGTCAATGTCTTTAAAATAAATAAATGACACTTGTTTGGGATCAATAACTTTTTTTTTTTTTTTTTGAAATTCATGAAAAAGAAATTCATACTTTCAGCAACAATGCATTAAATTGATCAAAAGTGACAGTAAAGAAGTTTAGGAAGATAATATATATACAGTCAAACCAAAATTTATTCAGACACCTTGAACATTTCATTCATTAATACAGTTTATTCACTATAGTTAAAAAAATGGTAATAAAATATGACAAGATCTCAGAGTTAAACTGTGTCAGATAAAAATAATCTTAATTATGTCAGATAACACTTAAGCAAAACATGGTCAGGTCAAAGTGTCTGAATAATTTTTTTATCAATTTTACTGGTAGTCCACAGTATGAAGAATTTTTGGGTATAATATGTCACAGTTTATTTTGCTATCCTCACTTACATAAATGAACTATAGTGTCCTGCACCCACTAGTAAAATATATAAAAAATGTTTCAAGTTTCAAGCTGTTTGTTTGGACCTTTTTTAATGGCTATGCATCACCTTGTTTTCCTCAGCTTTGAAGAGATCTACAAGTTTCAACGACAGATCTTGAGAGTGAAGGACAGGGATGAATTTCCTATGATTCTAGTGGGTAACAAAGCTGATCTTGAGCAACAGAGACAAGTGAGTGGCATGAATCTCTTCAAGTACTGTAATTTCAGAGAGCTACACTGAATCAGTATTGATATGAACATTTTTATACTCTTTGTCTGCACTAAAATCATAGCATGACTTGGCAGTATATTGTATCTGTTGCAGAGCTTCTGTCTATATAGTTTCTATTTTAAAATGACACATTAACATACCGTACGCATACATGCAGTACCCAGAGCACAATGTCACTGTTAAGAGATAATTAAACGTGGATGAAATTTAGTCCTGAAAATCAATGAAGAGCGCTGAAAGCCTGAAAAAATATCACAGAGAGTGTGTGTGTTTGTGAAGGAGAGAGATGGTAATAAAAGATATGGGGTTACTGAGTACATTCTGCCAATAAAAGACACTCAAGATTGTGTTACACTGCCACCTAGTGTCCGAACAAAGAATGTCAGCCTGTTCTATTTAACTGCATCCATTGCCTTCACTTTATTAATGGCAATTGATAAGTACTGTTTTAATCAGTATCTTATAGCAGGTACTGTTTTAATTAATATCAAGCCAAAAATTGTGTTTAAAAACATTCAGTGCCTAGCTGGATTTTAATTGAGGAATGTTAATTTTTCAGGTGACCCAGGAAGAGGGCCAGCAGCTTGCCCGACAACTCAAAGTCACATACATGGAGGCCTCAGCTAAGATCCGTATGAATGTAGACCAGGCTTTCCACGAGCTGGTCCGAGTCATAAGGTGAGTCTGTCATACGATGTGGAACCACCAGATGGCAGCATTCAAACAGCAGGCTGTGGTCAGAATGGAATACTAGCATACTTCATACTGTTTGTGAAAAAAGTATGTAAATCAGTAAACATTTCAAACAGTATTATGCTACAATGTTGTCACATTACCTCATTATGTTTTATATTTAATACAGCAAGCGCTGTTTAGTTGTCACCTCAGAAATCCACACATATATATATATATTTAATTTTATGGGTAAAAATGTCTTTCATTTTGACAGTCCGATCAGATAGTTAATAAAGAGATCACTACTGATACTTTAATTTTTGTGTCATACTCGAAATGGAAGACCAAATCAGGCATATTACATTGTGGAATAAAATGTTTTGCGCAGTGTTCTCTTTTATACACAGCATCTTGGTATTCCATATGAAACAAAATCTGCATACTGAGCATTATATACTTACATACTGAATAATTACTATATTAGTAGTTTTCTGAACATAGCCACAGATAACAGATAATATGTGTGTGGCTCAAATATTTTCAGTGCAGTGTTATTTTAGTATTATTTATCTACTATTATAGAGTTGAATTCGCTTTTATTTTTATATGTTCAGTTTTTATTTTAATTTTAGTTTAAGTTTGGTCATGTGCTTGTAATTTTTTTAATTTCTACACTTTAAAATTGTGGCAACAGATTACAAGCAATATTATTAATTAAAATTTAACAGTTAAGAATTGAGTTAAAATGAATCAAATGAGCTCCTTAAAAGTGAACCATTTAAAATGAGTAACTGCAAATAGCACACAAAAAAATTGAGTAAAATTTAAACAAAAATATTGGGTTCATTAGACAAAACAAAACTACATTAATGAATACTACTTTATGAAATTATTTTGACATAACACAAAATTAAGTTAATAAAAGTAGCGTTGTCAGATCGTCATCGTCTTCAGCCTCCACATTGTCAGCGGGAATCCAGTAAAGCCAGGCCTCGTGAACATA
Organism: Ctenopharyngodon idella; assembly: GCF_019924925.1. NCBI lineage: Eukaryota > Metazoa > Chordata > Actinopteri > Cypriniformes > Xenocyprididae > Ctenopharyngodon > Ctenopharyngodon idella. Next base: position 4,833,380 of record NC_067226.1, read on the forward strand.
AACCATTCAATAGCAGTGCTCAATAGGGTTACAGCTGCCTTATTTAGCCTTCTTTGTTAATATTAACACAAAACTAAGCAAAGCCCCCAAAAAGAGCGGCATCAGAAATGTCCTCACACTGTCTGCTGCGGGAAACTCCACGTCATTTCTTAAAAGCGCGCACTGCAATCGGAAATGCTTGTCAGTTGAAAACTACTCATTTCCATCATGTTGGATTCATTCAATATTCTCTCTGTTTGGAATTACTCAATAAGAATAGATAAATCCTTAACGACAAAATTGAGTAGATTTTGTTACAGACGATTTTAACTAATTTTAATTAATTTTGTTAAATAAAGTTTACATATTAAATTCCATGAAATCTACAAACCCACAGAATGACTTTTTACAGTGTATTTAGCTTTAATTAATTTTTATTTTTTTAGCGCTTAAAGGGTTAGTTCACTCAAAAATGAAAATTATCCTATGATTTACTCACCCTCAAGCCATCCTAGGTGTATATGACTATCTTCTTTCAGACGAATACAATCGGAGATATATTTAAAAATATCCTTAGTCCTTCAAGGTTTATAATGGTTGTGAATGGGGGGCCGCGTTTTGAAGTCAAAAATAATGCATCCATCCATTAAAAAAAAAGTAATCCATGCTCTAGTGGGTTAATAAAGGCTTTCTGAAGTCAAGCGATGCATTTTTGTAAGAAATATATTCATATTTCAAACTTTATAAATTCAAATAACTAGCTTCCGGCAGGCAACTGTATGCTGAATGCGCAAGTCGACTTGCGCCAAATGAGTAATCCTCTGACGCGATGTATGATGCAGGATATTGGAGTATTGTAAGCTTACACGCCTCTCGCGGTTCAAACAAATAGGGCTGTGCAACAAATTTAAGCTCCTCTTCTCTTATATCGAAATCCTCTAAAATTTCTCTTTAAAAATTACCTGTTTTAGTTTATAATCCATGACCGGTGATTTGTTTTGCTCTATCCTCTGTGCGTTCGCCATTACTTTGTGCGTCGGGTCAAAGGATACTCTTCCACCGCAAATCGACTTGTGCATTCTGTGTACGGTTGTCCGCTGGAAGTTAGTTATTTGAATTTATGAAGTTTTAAATATGGATATTTTTCTTACAAAAACGCATCACTTCGCTTCAAAAGGCCTTTATTAGGCCTTTATTAACCCCCTGGAGCCGTATGGATTACTTTTTTTTTTTTAATGGATGGATGCATTATTTTTGACTTCAAAAGGTGGCCCCTGATTCACAACCATTATAAACCTTGGAGGACTAAGGATATTGTTAAATATATCTGATTGTGTTCATCTGAAAGAAGATAGTCATATACACCTAGGATGGCTTGAGGGTGAGTAAATCATGGGATAATTTTTATTTTTGGGTGAACTATCCCTTTTAATTGAGTTTTTATTTGTACATTTTACTTTATTTCAGCTTTATTTAAATTCCTGAAAATGAGTTTTAGTTAACAATAATTAAGTAAATTGAAATAAATTCTGTCAGAAGTCAAGTGTCTCAGATAGCAGATCTTAATTTGAGCTCAAAGATTTGTACACTGAGTAAGACCTGATTGGCTGATTGTCACATCCTCTCACAGGAAGTTCCAGGAGCAAGAGTGCCCACCCTCGCCGGAGCCCACGCGCAAAGAGAAGGATAAGAGCGGCTGCCATTGTGTGATTGTCTAATTGGCCTCTCACTGCCGCCACTCACCCAGCTGCTGTCACCAGTCCCTGCCCCCCACCCTGCCTTCTGACATCACGTCCTGTGCGGATGAACTCGCTGCCTTTCTACATGTGCATGTCTTCAAAACAGCAGTGTCTCTCATAGCCTTATCAGGGGCATTTGTGCCTCTAGGACTTCACTACTAGAAGAACCAAACTGACAAAATCTTGACTGAACTCACCATTCTACCTTCAACTAGAGTACTGACATCAGTGTGACCTAGAATATGGTAATTGTGCCCCCAACACTAAACATCGCTTCTTACAAATTTGCTATAAAACACACACAATTCCTTTTTTGTATTTTGAAGGATTTTTTTCTCTTGCCTTGTGACATTTGTACTTTTGCTGAGATCGAAAGACTAAACGAAACACCATTGGGATTGCAGACAATGTTTAGTCACTGATCTAGAGTGAGATGATGTTCTGAAGCTTTGTGTGTGTGTCGTGCCATATCTGTTTTTACTTCCATATGCTAAGCAGCGATTGTACATAAGTGAAGATTTGTGAGTTAAGGCCACCTTTATGATGACAAAACTCTGTCACAGAGTACCCTGTGTGAGGTTGAGCAGCTTGTTTTGACATGAATTAAAACATTAATGTACTCGCAGATATGTACATAGCCTTTAACATGCCAATTTTGTCAGCAGTGAAGTCAGATTCCCAACTTCTTGTTTGGTCAAGATGCCTTTTTTTTTTTTTTGTCTTTTTTTGTTTGCATTGTAAGACTTCTTGGCATGTATGGATTTGAATCTTTTGAAGGGATAATTCACCTAAAAATGAAAATTCATTTACTCACCCTCATGTGTTCCAAAGCTGTTACAAACCAACCCCCCGTTTCACAGACAAGGCTTCAGCCGAGTCCCAGACTAAAATGCATGTTTGAGCTGTTTGAACTGAAATCAACTTGCACTGACATATCTTAAAATATGTCACTGCCATTGTTTTGTCTCAAGATGCACACCAGTAATGATTTTTTTTCCTAAGGCACGTTTATAAAAGCTACTTAAATGTCTTAATTGAACTAAGGTCAAATCCTGGCTTAATCTAAGCCCTGTCTGTGAAACCAGGCACAACTTTTTGTCTTTAGAACACAATCATTTTTTGTCCATACAATGAATAGAGATCTGATATATATATATATATATTAATTATATGTATATATATATAATATGAATTTCCATATTTTCTGACCTGAAAAGTATAACCCACTTGAATTGTGTGAAACTTTGCGGTTTTCTGCCAAAATAAAAGATCTACTGTTTAATGCCTAAAAGCAAAGAAATTAAGACAGCCATAAATATTAGAAGTGTGTTTTTTTTCTTCCTGTTATTAAAATAAAATTATTATTATTATTGTTATTATTGGTTACACTTTATTTTACAGTGCCGTAGTTACATTGTAATTACTCAAATAAGTACTGAATACTATTAATTAACTACATGTACTTACTACAGAGTTACAGTTAGGGTTTGGGTTTGGTTTAGGGCGTTACTTGTAATTTACTGTTATTACTATAGTAAGTACATGTCGTAACGTGTAACTACGGCACTGTAAAATAAAGTGTTACTGTAAAATAAAAATATATATTTAATATTAAGGTATTTTACAATACAGTAATATATTTATTAATTTAATTTTTATAATGAAATAAATAAATATTCGGAATAATAATAATAATAATATATTTCCTTCTTTTTTTGTCCTTCGCTGATTACATGCTGGAATAAAAGTCAATGATGTTTTATTTTCATTATTTGGACAAAAACAGTTGTTATGATTTTTATTATTTGGACAAAAACAATCTCCGTTTGTGTTTTGCAGAAGAAAACAAGCTATACAGATTTGGAACGACATGGGAATTTTCATCTTTGGTTGAACTATCTATATTGTGAAATGTATTCTTCATGTAGCCAGATTGTTGAAGCCTTGACTCTCAGCTCAGATTTCTACAGACTATCTTCAGACTCAGGTTGCTCCATTTACGGTGTTTTCCCCAATGTGCTGACGATGTCCGCTCACTCGGTGCACAATAGGTCGTCTATTCTCTACTAGGTACCCCACCAAGTTCGATGACACAGAGAAGTAGTCTCTGAAATAATTGTGTCTTTTTCTGGCCTTGCATTTCAATTCACTTTTAAACTGATTTTGTCTTTCTTTTTTATCAGTTTGGAAACATTTAAGTGACTGAAACAGTGTGAAGACTCAGTTTCAAGGGGACAGCTGAACTGCAGACATCACAGGCATCTTTAAATGTATATGATCAGAGAAAATCAATTTTTTTATATCATACAGCAGACATCCACATTCCCTCAAGACTATTTTTTTAAATATGGTTTGGCGTCTCTGTGACATTCACATTTAAATCTGGTATTTCTCATCTGACAGGTGATAATTTGCTTGCTGGCTTCATACTCCAAGGGTTCATATCACTATTGCATCATGTCAAGTTTTATTTTCGTCTTCCTTTTTTCCAGCGTGCATTTCTGTATGAGGGATACAAACTGTTTTAGTTTTTGTGTTTTATCATCATGTAATATAAGAAAAAAGATGGAAGTGATCTTCTGAATGGACATGATTAAATGTTTTTACTATATACTTTTATACATTATTTTCTTATCAGACTAGTTAATGAGTATTTTTATATGTTTGTAAGTGAAAACGCTCTCGTGGCACAAATGTGTATATGTAAAGAGGAGTATTTAATTATCTTGTTTTTGTTTTTAACTGCAAAAAGGCCAATGTATGTTGAACTGTGGTCCTTTCCTGCTTTCGGTGGACTGAAGCAGATAACCCACCCAAATAGTTGTCCACCTCATAGCCTAAAACGCAGTGCAACTTCATTAGTGATCACTGGGCCAATGCTTCAAGGCGATGCCCTTTTGTGATGACTCAGGTTCATATCCTTCCCAAAACCTTGTCCATTATACCAGTTATCAGCAAAATGGATGAACACGAAAGCTAGTAAGAACAGAAGTGCATGACTCTTCCTCTTCCCAGAGTCTGTGTACACCTAACCCATACTGTGTTTTATTTGTCACATCTTTCCCTCCCCCCTGTATAGCCTCTGGTGCTATAATAAAATCTATGATTTATCTGTGATATATTATTTTTGCTTTTCCTTACTGAGGAAACACGGTACAACGAGTTGCACAAAATTATAGCTCTCGTTCTTTAAATCGACATTGAATAACAAGTGCCACTATGTGACAAGTAGATTGCTATTTTGCTGTCCTTAAGTATGTCCCCGGTGATTTGTAAAACTTCGGTACTTTTCTTGGGCAGTGTATATGGCAGTATAATGAGCTGTATGACAACTTATGTCACAAGCTTGTTTTGATTCTTATTGAGTCTGCTGTGTATTCTTCCGTGAGTGTTAGGTAACATTGTGAAGGAGAAGGGTGTCATATCATCTTGGAGCACACTTCAGAAAATGAGGATCGGCTTCAGAAAAGTTGTTGTTCGCTCATGTCATGACCATTATAAAATTAAAGTAATGGAATTAAATCAGTGCGGCGACAGCTATATGGGTTGTTGCTGTATGTGACAGTTTTATATGAGCTGTTTACTATCAATTGTAAATGTACACTCACTATTAATGCTTACTCTGAGACAGGCCTTGAATGGCTAAGGCTGAGTTTCCCAAAAGCATAGATTGTAGAGGCCATTGGTGCCAATACTTACTATGATCTACTTAGGTTGTGATGATTTTAGAAAACGCAGCCCAGGATGGTTTTGCTACTAGTGAAGCTTATTGATGCCACCCTACACTCTTAGAAAAAAAAAAAAAAAGGTTTATTGGGGTTCTATATAGATCCCAAGGGTTCTTGAAGTTTTAAAGAACACTTTATGCCCAAAATGTTCTATACAAGGGGAAATGTCTTAAATGATTGCATAATACTTTCATATTTACCAGGATATTTCAATTTTTTTCATGTGATAAAGTATGTTTACAAGCTGTTTAATTCATAACATTTTATCAAAATAATAACTGAATTAAAACAAAATTAGTTAATTAACACTAAATCCATAAACTGATTCTATGATAGGAACCTTTATTAAAAGGTTCTGGATATGAAGCGTCTGACAGAACCCTTTAAGGTTCTATATAGAACCTTTTCATTAACATATTACAGTATGTACAAAATTTACAGAATTGAAGTCAGTGCAATTCTGAACTATGATGTCATCAATTGGTTTGGTCTGTTTCAGTCAAATGAATTTTCCCATCATACTCATTTTAACATGTGACAAAGACTTCATTTTCAGAGGCTTGGAGAACAAACACTTTCTGAGCATTTACATCCTGACAAAGTGGGAAAACACAGATTGTCGGATTACTCAATCATATTTGTGACCTACACAATAAAAATCTTGATTTCTTTGCTTTTGATTAATGTAATTCTCTAAAATGTTAAATTATGTAGGGTGAATGTGAAGCAATCAAGAACTTTTTTTTTTTTTGCTCTTGACTCTTGAAACTGTAGTTCCCAGCATGCTATAGGACTTGATGGGGATAGTAAAAGTGTAAAAATGAAATATTTCATGTGAAATTGGGGAGACTTGATAGTGTTTAATTAGTTGGGATTTATTTAATTTACACTGCGTTACCATTTAAGCATTTTCAAGGAACATTTAATGCTTAGCATTCAGAATGCTAATGTGCTAGCTAGCTTATGCAGAGTAATTGACTAAATTTTTTAGAAAATAATTCACACCTGTGGTGGTAATGTTTTACACCTCGGGTGTGCATTATTTTCTAATAATTCAATGGATCAATTATTCTGTCTATTATTATTATTATTTTGATTGATTGATTCATGGGAACAGATGTACTGTACATGATGAAATCATGTAAATCCAAAATACTTTTCTCAGTGCAGAAAGACTTAAATGTTTTTAAATCTTAAAATGAATAATGCATGAAATATTTAACCTCATATGACAAATGTGGAAGTCTTCAAAATAGGATTTACATAATTGTATTCTCTCTTTTGTATTTTTGTTGTGCCATTTACAGTGTGTGGGTGAGCGCTGTGTATACTTGTCAGCATCGCCATGGGTGACAACATGCATGCACATGGCAAGTGGGCTTTAATAATCACCAACACCTCTTGGCAATGAAAGCTTATTATAGAATATGAAAATGAGCAGCAATGAGCCAATCAGGTAAGCAATTTGTCTGGTCTGGAATGGCAGCTTAAAACACTTGTCAACAATCCTGTCACCCCGATTGAGTATTCGACAAAAGTGTTGATGTTCTTACGGGGTCAGAATGTGCCTTAGACTGGCTAGACTCTATTAGAGCTGTTGTTTGGGAGACAGCTTTGTGTCCTTTGAACATATCTGAGTCATGAATGGGTGGATTGACAGCTTAATGTCACTGGGCTTGCAAACATGTTTGAAGCTCAGCTTTCCTAATAGCGCATATATGGACAACCAGAGATGTGAGTTTCACTCTGGTGATAGCGGCCTTATTTAGACATCAAATACTGCCCAAGTCTGTGATATCTGACTGAGTATAAAGAGTCACTGCAAAAGTGGGACCTATAAATCATTGGGTATCATATTTTACCCTTTCCTAAATCTTTCAGTTTTTTAATCCTGTGACTATCCTTCACACAATTTAGTTTATCATGTGTGGTTATTTAGTCCCACTGATGCATAAAGAGATCATTTCCTGGCAAAAATCAGATTTATGTTTTGATGAATAAATGATTAAGTCCAGTTTGAATAGCAACATTTTTAAAGCCTGAGAATGGCTACATTAAAATGATGACTGCTCTTTACATGCAAACTGTGACCTCACCATAGTACAAGATACTGGCAACTATACCAGCATGTTAAATCAAATTAAAGATAATATACTTAATTAACTCTGTAAGATGTCTTAATTTCTATTCAAACTTTTTATAGATAATTTCAGTCTTAGGTGCGCTACCCATTTTTGGTCTTTATTAACATTTTTTAATAAATGCAAAAGTTTGAAAATCTTACATTACATTGACTTACATTGACAGAATGTTATGGGTTTTTTCGGGTCCATGAATTATTTGCTACTTGCTAGTCAGAAGCATGTGGTACTGGGGAAAGGGACATTCTCATTTTAGAGAGCAGTTTATCTGACAAAAATTTTATTGGATGAGTACAAAAAGAGACATCAATATTATTGGCCCAGAAGTGAAAGACATTTTTGCATATATTTGCTAAAAGAAGATTTTGTCCTCTTTTAGGAGTACATTAGCATCCAGATGACTAAAAATGATCTCTAATTTTAATTTTTTTTTAACAATTTAATCAACAGTGGTGACATCAATGTAATATTTGCATACTGCATTGGAATTGGTCTTTTTTTCTTGCGCTTCTTTACATACTAAATACATATCTTGTCTTCTTTGCATATATTTTTTTTTATAAAACAAAGTGTTTACTAGAACCAAAGCTCTTTTTCTGTAGACTTCAAACATTTTAAAGGATATAAAGGTAAATATGACTTTCTTCTTTCTGATGAACACAATCGGAGAAATATAAATAAATTGCCTGACGCATCCGAGCTTTATAATGGCTTTGAATTGGATCAACGAGTATGAGCTGAATTGCCTCCATCCACATCCATCCATCATAAACATGTACTCCACGCACGTCCTGATATTGCTGAGTTAGTCAACATATTTTGTTGATCCTGGAACAACATTCTAGTCTGAAAATTTAGTCTTAACCCTATTCCTACCCCTAAACCTAACCCTACCCATAAGTTATCCCAAAAATCAGAGGGAAATGATAGATGAATAACACTGATGTAGAAGCACCAATTCATGATTTTAAGCCTAAACTTGACATAATCTGTAAACTTGTCCCTTAAATCTGATTGGTTGATTTAAATGTTGTTCCAGGATCAACAAAAATGTTGACCCAGGAACATGTTGAACTCAGCAATATCAGGTTATGCTGTACTCCACACAGCTCCGGGAGTTAATAAAGGCCTTTTGAAGCGAAGCGATGTGTTTTTGTTAAAAAAAATAAAATCCCTATTTAACAAGTTATGAAGTAAAATATCTAGTTTCCGCCAGATCGCCTTCCGTATTCAAGTTACGAAGAAAGTGTAAAACTCTCACAGTTCAAAACACGTATGCTACGTCCTACACCTTCCCTAGTCAACTTACGGAAAAAAGCCTCACTGATGCGACGCCAGTTCCGTTTTTTTTTTTTTCAGAATCTGAATATGGAAGGCGGTCTGGCGGAAGCTAGATATTTTACTTCATAACTTGTTAAATATGGATAATTTTTTTTACACAACACAACACATCGCTTCGCTTCAGAAGGCCTATTGAGGCCTACTGAGTTTTCAGTATTTTTTGGTTAAGTGATTTTGGCCACATAATCAGTCTCTTTGTTTACTGAATAACAGTTGAACTCTCCAGACCTCCCGCCCTTTTAGTCCATTCATGCTGTGAACCGAGTGCAGCACTTACGTAGGCAAACCATTAACTGATCCCCATTACTCTCTCTTTCTCTCCCCATTGCTCTCTCTTTTTCTCTATTAATAGATGTTCGTTTGCATTTCAACACATGTTGGTGCTCCAGAAAAGGCACAGAGCTACTGCAAGCAACTTGAAAATAACACCATTTAATATATATTACTAAGATTTATTCCATCAGTACAGTTTTTAAAGGGTTAGTTCACCCAAAAATTTCTGTCATTAAGTAATCACCCTCATGTCATCCTAAACCCTTAAGACCTTCAGAACACAAATTAAGATATTTTTGATGAAATCCGAGAGTTTCTGAAGCACACAGGCAGCAACGTCATTGCACCTTTCAAGGCCCAGAAAGGTAGTAAAGACATTGTTAAAATAGTCAACGTGACTACAGTCAGGGTTGGGCAAAGATACATCAAAATGTATTTTAAAATAAAATACCAAATACTTTCATTTTAAGTGTATCAAAATAAACTACAAATTACAGCAGCCACACCATGTATCAAAATAAACTACTGTATTTTTGTATTTTAAAAATACTAAAAAATACTTTTACAAGGGAGCATGAAATATTTCCGCAAACCTTCCATCTATTGGCCTATTTGATCTATCCCTTCATCATTACACTGACTCGATTGATTACTTGATTAACTAAACAATTTTTGATAGCAACAGCTTTTCTCTGCCTGAGTCATGCAATAAATCTGACATATGCAACCAGTTAACAGATCAAATATTCACATATCCCTGTGATCTCCCAGATGAAGGTTATAAGTAAACAACAGTTTAATGTTTAACAGTTTGCGAATGACTCATAATTGTATCCTAATTTAGTTACTTGGTGTTTTGTAACGAAGGGCCTACTTTGCATCAGCGACACTGACTCAATGACAAGTCATTCGTGAGAAGACAACTGATGGCAACTGTATTCATAGCAACTAGTTTCTAACTAATTAATCATAAATATAATATATTATGTGTCAGGCAGTCATTCGTGCAATGGTATGCAAAATCATGATCCTACTAAACAGCTGCTTCAATTAGGGTACAATATTCAGCAATCAAATATTTATTTATCAATCATTGGACAACTATTTGGAAGTTGAGAACAAACATTTTAGCATTTCAACAATTATTAAATGATCAATATGTTTTGATTTTAAATGTAGCAAGAAACGTAATCAGAAAGTAGCAACAGAACTTGTCAAGGAGTATTAACCCAACTCCAACCACCGAATCTACTGTGAGCCACAGAAGTATAGAGGACACGTACACATTAATAGTGTAGAACATTTACTTAAAAATTATAGCAAAAAATTGATGGAAAGCTGGCAGCCTGCACGTTTCTTACCTTGACCACCTTCTTCCTTATCCTCCTGACTACCAGCTATGGAGTTTTGTCCTCTGTAGTGGACATTATATTTTAGTGAATTTCTCCTAGATTTTACATGACACAGTTTTACACAGTCTGGATGTCCTGTAAAGAGCACATTCAGGGCTTTTCAGAGATACCAAATGTTCGGAGGTTTCACCATAACCACTCCCTCTCCTTGGTCTTTAAAAATGGCTGACATTAATTTGGTGATCAAATTTACCACACTTATGGAAATATGATAATATTTTGTTATTATCATTTACGTCTGACTAATTTTCAAATTGTTTGTCATAAATAAACATCTCAGAAAAATGTTATGGGGTTTTAAATCAAAATATGACTTTCTGTTACGAAACAGAACATCGATTTTATACATGTCCACTCTAGAGGACAACAGGACTTAAATCATGTTCATCAGGCATTTTGGGAGACACAACAAGTTTATTAAAACAATTATTAAACTAATATTCCTATGAAATATTAGATATTATTATGAAAATCTTGCCAATTATTACTCCTATTATTGCACTTCTTTTTTCATTACATGCTGCTCCAAGAACACATTAATATGCAAATTACATACAGCGTGTAGATACATTGTATATAATGGGGAAAAAAAACAAAACAATTCATTTTACACACATATTGCATAAAGCAAAATGGTATATCAAATCATTCTGTTATATCATTCATAACATAGTTGAGAATCATCTTTATACAAAGTTGGTATAAAAAATCCTGAAACCTAAAAATTTAATGGTGATTAATAAAAAGATCCCATTGTTTTTGCCTTTTCATGTCTATTCATGTCTTATTTTATTTTTTAAAAAACTGAGTCCTGGTGTCCACTACAGAGGACATAGCATAACATATGAATAAAATATCATTTTTCAAAAATTTTATTTTTCCATTTTTTTTTATGCTCTAAACCAGGGGTGTCCAACCCTGCTCCTGGAGGGCTTCCTGCAGATTTCAGTTCCAACCCTGCTCCAACACACCTGTCTGTTATTATCCACCAGCCCTGAACACCATGATTAGCTGGTTCAGGTGTGTTTGATTCGGGTTGGAGCTAAAATCTGCAGGGCGGTACCAGGACCAGGGTTGGACAGCCCTGCTCTAAACAATGAATTGATATATTTAAAAAAAAAATACTAAATTCATAAAACTTTTTTTTTTCTGGTAGTCAGGAGGATATGGATTTTTCTATTCTGAAGTCTGGGCAAACTACTGAGTAGGCACCAATTATTTACCAAGTATTTTACAGTATTTTAAAACTACAAAAATACAAAATACTAAAGTATTTTGATGCAAAATATGAAGCCATTTTCATCAACCCTATCAAAAACAAATTACAAAATCCTATTTTATATTTGAAATACGTATTTGAAAATACACGTACCATAAACACTGCCCATCCCTGACTACAGTTCTTGAACCTTGATGTTATGAAGCGACGAGAATACTTTTTGTGCGCAAAAACAAAACAAAAATAACAACTTTATTTAACAATTTGAACTGTTGTCATACGCAGTAGATGTAGCCAACGCAGTTCAGCACTTCCGTGTTCTACGTCACACGCATGCGTCGTGGTGCTCACGTGAACAGTGTCGGCCAATACTGAGCCGGTGTTCAGATATAAACAAGGGAGCGCTGAACTGTGTTCACTACACCAACTGCATATGACAACAGTTCAAATTGTTGAATAGTCGTTATTTTTGTTTTGTTTTTGTGCACAAAAAGTATTCTCATCGCTTAATTTTTTATGCATAATTTTACATAAAATATTTGACTTGAGTTAAGTACATTAGTTAGCATGAACTAAGAATAAACAATACTTATACAGAATTTTATAATCTTAGTTTTTGTTAATTTCAACATTTACTACATTTTTAAGATCAAAAGTTGTATCTGTTACCATTAATGCACTGTGAACTAACATGGACATTAAAACATATTGCTTATTTGCATTAAATAACATTAACAAATGATACCTTATTGTAAAGTGTTACCGTAGCTATTTTACATTGATACCTTTTAAAAATAACTAATTTATAAATTGTTTTGTAGTATTAATATATAGATTTTATAAAAATCAGATGGCAGTTAGATGGTATTAGCTTAACCCGGAGGCCTTGTGTCAGAGGCTGTGCTTCTTTTTCATGTTAAATTTTCTGCTTTAACAATTAAACGTATTTCCCCAAATATTATCTTGGATGATGCATCATCATAATGTACACTGCACATGCTAAACATGTTACAGTTTATCACTAATGCTCATTTTTCTTAAGGGGGACATATTCACCCAATTTGTCAGTCTCGAAGCAATATTACCCTTTACCTTCTACCCTACAATAGAGAGGTCATTTGGCTGCTTCTTAAAAAAAAAATATATATATATATATATATATGAAAAAACGGGAGGTTCCCACTACAACTATGGCAACAAAAAGCTGATAACTGTGATATTATTTCAAGAAAATGATCTTAATTTAAACGTGTGGTTAACAACTGACATTTCCCCTCTCACAGCCAGTGGTTCAGTCCACCTATTTTAAACCCCTCAACCAAACGGCTTTCTAAGGCTTCCAGCTCCCCACTAGAAACATCTGAAGACGTTCACTGTAGCGAAGACGGAGGATTTAACACAAGACGCCAACAATATTATACGGCTCGGCGTCGCTGTATAATCGAGCATTTGTTGTCCGCAGATGGCCATGGACGGACTGAGCAACAATAAGAGTATGTCATACAGTCGATGGAGTTATGACAGGTAAGCACACCGTCAGCCTGTAAACAGAATGTAAAATCTATTTTCATGTACGTTTTAAATAATTTGTATGATCAAAGTAAACGCTACGAGAAACGCGAGCAAACAAACCAACCCAGCAGTTCATGACGGCGAGAGAAGACGCTGATTTTAACGACCGAAGTTGTGTACAAAGTTCGTAATTCGTCCGAGGAAAAACAACAAATGGCTTCTTTTGGTGAAAATGAATTATATTTTGCAAACCTGATGGTGTATTTCTGTTTTCCTGTTCACAAAGGCGCTTGTAACAGCGAGTAGAATTTTTTCTGATTTGACAGCTGAATGGAGAATTGAACATAGGTCTTCAGTCAAACACCAAAGGAGAACATAATGGTCATTTCTGTTTTAAAATAACGGTTACTGCGTATCAACATTGCGTTTGGTGAGCCAAACGTCACGGTTCTATTTCAACACGTGCTCTTTCCAGTGCATCTCTCGTGTATTTATTAGTCTAGCTTCAGCTCCACTGTCAGCATCAGTTCTCTAAGGGCATCATGATATCTGCCTCAGTGCCTCTGCCTATGAACCAGAGGAAGATACTGGTGTTCATGTCTGCAGTAGGTGACACAATTTCAGTCAAATCCCAGGATGTGATTGGTATGCTATGACTGCTCTCTCACTGCTCCCCAGAGGAACTACAGAAAGATCCTCTATAGTCTGAGGCTTCGTTGCATTTTTTCATGGCAGGGATAGCATATGAAGCTCATTCTGTGCCTGAATATATATATATATATATATATATATATATAATATATAATGTATATATAATATGTGTATATGTGTGTGTGTGTACAGGTTTATATTACATTGTAGGGACCAATGGTCCCCGCAAGGATAGTAAAACCTGAAATCACCTACATTGTGGGGACCAGCCAGCAGGCCCCATGGGGGAAATGGATTAATAACATACTAAATGATGTTTTTTTTGAAAATGTAAAAATGCCAAACGTTTTCTGTGATGGGTAGGTTTAGGTTTAGGGGTAGGGTTAGGGTTAGGGGTAAGAATATACAGTTTGTACAGTATAAAAACCATTATGTCTATGGAGAGTCCCTACAAGGATAGTGAACCAGACAAGAGTGTGTGTGTATGTATGTATGTATGTGTATATATATATATTACCTTTATAGATGACTAAAAGTCATATCTGATTTTTAGTTGGGTTTTTAACAATTTAACAATTTAATCAACAATGGTGACATCACTGTAATATTTGCAAACTGAATTGCAATTGGTCTTTGTTCTTGCATTTCTTTGCATACATAAATTGTATTAAGTTGTTATTATTAGTACGTCTTTTGTCAAAGGACAATGCCACTAATGTTGGGTACACACTAAAAGATTTTTGAAAACTTAGAAGATTTTAAAAATGTGAGCGACCACAAACACGAGGACAAAAAAATCCTGGATTTAACCGTTTTGCTCCTATAGTGTGTGGTGTGCCTTGATGTGACAAAGACAGCACACCACACCACACAAAAACAAATTTTCAACCAGAGTCCCGACTGTGAACAAGGGAAATCTTGCAAAATCTCTCAAGACTTCAGAATAAACATGAAGAACGATAGGCAAGAAGAAATTGCATTGATAGTGTTTGGAATGATTTTCGTATGTTTTACAGGACTCGTTGTATAAACACTCCTGCTGTTGCCACAAATCAACAAGCTGATCTCTGCTGTCCAAATTCATTTAACTTTGTGCTGCGCCATGACTGCTTTTGTTACGCTTCTGTCTTCTGTCAGCTCGCTTTCTGATTAGATATTGTTTCGTTTCACGTGATAATCTCCAGAGCGTGTGCGCGTTTGTACTCAGGATTCCCCCCACACATCAGGTTTTTTGATCGTAAATATTCAACATGTTGAATATTTACGATTCGCGATCGGGGCGGCTCCAACGTTCTTCCGAGCAGATTCAGTCACTCTTAACACACCTCACACCACTGGAGAATCTGTTAAGATAATCTGTAGAGCCATCAAGATAATCGGGACATTACCTAGGATTGTCGGAAGCAGAGAAATCGGTCCAAAATCAGCCCGATTATCTTGTGGTGTGTACCCAGCATAAGCCAGATGTAGAAAGTCTGGGATTGTATTTAAAAATACACACCTGCATACCAAAAAAAAAAAAAAAAAAAAAAAACCTCTTCATCAGAAGTCGAGGGGTATATACTCTGAAAGTACACGATTTTGGACGCAGCATCTGACCCTCCATCCCTCTCCTCCAAGACCCTTTTGGCTAGTTCAGTGTCTGCGGATGCATGTGGGTGATAGGGCACAGAGGTAAATGGAGGAAGTGTTCCTATGGCAAAGACAGAGCTTCAGAGAACAGCTGGTGCTTCTCTTCCAAACAAAGGGAATACTATCCATCACTGAGCACCGTCTCTGATGAATGGATAAAAGAGACAATACCTTGCCAGCACATTAGGCTGGAGTACATCCCAGATCATAGTTCTATCTGTATGATATGCGGCGAATACAGAGTTGTGCTGTAATGAAAACAAAGCAGTACAATGTTTTGTTCAACTGATTGTAATCCTTTCAACTAGCAATGCAGTAAGAACATTTCCCTCACCTATTTAATTCAGCCTCTACCTGCCATTAGATCAGTTCCAGAATGATGCCTTGAGCTAGTTTGGAATTTAATGGAACTGGTGCTGATTACAGTCCACAGCTCATGCAGGCATTACAATTGACAGCCTTCCTCATCAGGTCTGGAGCTGCTCTCAGACAGTCTAATAATCAATCCTGTGTCCCCATTAACACCACTATAACAGCCAAGGTGTTTGGCGTAGATTGTTTTCGGCACAGGCGAACTTCAATAGACGTAGTTAAGCATTTTTATATTTCTGTCAAAGAGAGGGGAGTCTGCTCCAATTATCCAAATAAATGTCAAGTGATCTCATTAGGAAGCTAATAAGATGCTTCGCAATGGCTGTTAGGCAGACCTGATGATGATTTATTCCTGCTTTTTTTTCCCCCCTTACAATAATAGTCATAGGAGCATGCAGTCAATGCACAGAATTGACCCTTTGCTAAGCACAGCCTGCTTGGTCACTGTTGCTGATTCCGACTAGCTTTACAGAACATCACATAGGAATGAACTTGAGAACACTGGCTGCATCCGACATCCATACTTCCCTGCTATATAGTAGGTGAAAAATGAAACGCGTTCCTATCCCATGAAGCCATGGGAGAGGAGTTGTGAACGGCAGTGAAACTGTAAATCACATGACAATGACAACATGACATATGTAGTATGTCCGGATTGCATTCACTACAATTTATATTTTATAAAACATACTTTTTTAATGGTCGCAAAATTAAATATTTATTCAAAAGAAGTTGGTGCCTTCTCGAAGAGTAATGTTCAGTGCTCATTTAGTGATAAAAATTGATTGGATATCATTCTTCCATTGACTGAAATGAATTGTGAGATTACACAGCATTAACTCCCTGCCTAGCATATTAACTCCCTGCCCATCCATTCAGCCTAGCATGGATAAGAGCAGGGAGTGCAGTGATAACCCCCTTAGGATAAACAGAACCGAACCAACAATATTGCAGATAACATTAATGTTCTTAATGACAATTAATGTAACAACATGAATCAAGATAAATGACAGTCTGTTTCAAACAGGAATATCAGAAGGCCAAGTCCTGACTATGGACAAGCGGAGGAGCTGGGGATGGAGGAGGGTAATTAGCTCCTTAGCAACGTGTTAAAGCTGATAATACTGAATGGGTCCTATATAGGGATGCTGTGATAGGCATTGTATTCCTATAGGTAGATGTGGGTCAGCTAAGAGTCAGCTGATGCGAGCTTGACTGATGTGATATGCCAGATGCTTGATTTAGTTGCTAACATTTCTCATTTAAATGTTTAAGCTTTTAATCTAATATTTATATTTTGTTTAATTTCTGCTTTATTTCAATTAACAAAAGATATTTTAATACTTTTTGTTTTAGATAACATTGTGGAGTGAGGAAAAAAAATACTGCTTATACCCTTTAGTGTCACTATTATAAGTGACCCAACACTATTTTACCATATTTTTTTTAGTTTAAAACTATCCAAACATGCAGTTCCACCATGGTCTTATCTTAGCTTGTCTAAGAAAATGTCAGACAGCAACAGTTGTTAAGGCGCTTAGTGAAGTTTCAGTTATCTAATCCTTATTTCACACATCTTACTATAGTAAAAAAAAATATGAGGACTGAGATGGTGCAAAATTGGTGGGAGGCACACCCATTTTAAATCATTCACTGCAGCATACAGCCTGAATTCCAATAGGGGTTGATTCGCTCAGCGAATTACACAAAACATCTAACAGATAAGTGGAACCATTGCATGACTTTTATGTAAAGCCATGTTCTCTGTATGAGGGCAGATGATTGATTTGTGTGAGTCATTAAGATTCTTGAGATTGCTTGGGGGAAAATTTTCTCAATTTTCTCACCACAGAGAAGATCTATGTTACCTGGAGAGAGAGCGCTATTCCTTAGCATTTTCACTCAGTGGAAGTTGGTTGACTTGTGCATGAAGCCCAAGGAGTACATGACCTGGAGGCTTCCATCTTTGGAACTTTGTCATGTAACTCATCACCCATCAAAGGTTTCAGATAAGGAAAGTCAATTTCACACTTTTAAGAGTCTTCCTAAAAACCTGTCACTGGTAAAACATCTACAATAATTTAATAAAATACTAATTCTGGGAAAAATAAAAAAGTTTGGAATAATTAAGATTTTTAATGGTTTTGAAAGAAGTTTCTTATGCTCACCAAGGCTGCATTTATTTGATTAAAAATTACAGTAAAACAGTAATATTGTGTAATTATATTACAATATAATTATAAGAACTTTTTATTTTCTGTTCATATCAGAATGATTTCTGCAGGATCATGTGACACTGAAGACTGGAGTACTGGCTGCTTTGGCATAACGGAAATAAATTACAGTTTGAAATACATTAAAATAGAAAAGTTATTTTACAAAATATTTCACAATATTAGTGGTTTTTTTTACTGTATTTTTTGATCAAATAAATGCAGTTTTGGTGAGCATAGAATACTTATTTAAAAACAAACAAACAAAAAAAAAAAAACGTAATTATTCCTAACTTTTGACCGGTAGTGAATTTTATCAGAATTCATTAATAGCGTAACGAGGTGTCACTCGAAGTAGGATCCATAAGCAGGCTTTTATTAGAATCGTGGTCAAACAGGCAATGGTCAGACACCAGCAAACACAGTAACGGAGAGCAGACACAGTTGTGGTCGATAAACAGGCAGTAGATCAGGGCAGGCGGAGAACAATCACAGATCAGAAACAAAGCAAATAATCCAACAGGCAGGCAGCAGAGAATCATAAACAGGGAACAAACTGGGTCACAACAGGCAGGCAATACAGGACTAAATGCTCAGAAATGTAAACCGTAGTAATACAAGACCTTGCAAAGAGGAATGGTGAAGAGACAGTTTATATAGACCAGTGAATGAGATGCAGCTGGGCAACTTAATCAGTGCCAGGTACGGGGCTGATGGGAAATGTAGTGTGTATGTTTAAGAGTCAATATTCGGGTGAGGGAGCCCTCTGATGGCCAGAGGAGGGAATCACGGAGTTTGTCTCTGTGACAAATAGCCTACATTTGAATAACCGTCAACAGGGAAACATGCTTTTTTTCATCATAATGGTGTAGTTCTGGCATCCACCAGCGGGGACTGAGAAAGTGATAATAACTATCCTTTTTTTTTAACCCCCTTGTTGGTTTAGTGAGAGATTTAGTAGCCCAAGGCCCACTTAATCAAAAAATGGGTTGCACTGATGGCACTACAATCATATTGATTCTGATTATTGGTGCCTGCTGAGGTAATCGTCACAGTCAGAAGAATGATGTGCTTTCTGATTTTTGCTGTTTGACGTCTGCTAACAACATGACAGAAAATTTTCCTTGTGGTTGAACACTGTGTTGAAAACCCTGAACAAATACATTTTTTTTAATGACCAAGTTTTTGATCTTCGTCGCTCATCAGGTTAATCAGAGGATGTCCATGCCGGTCAACCTCTGCAGACAGACAGCTAAATAGAGCAATTTATGTAAGGCTAAGTAAATAAGTGTGCTCGCCTCCTATCGACGTTTTGGAGCTTAGAGACCTTAGTCTGGCACAGGGGAGTAGATTTATAAGGCTTTTTGTTGATTCTGCTCACAGTGCAACTCTGACTTACTGCAAGAAGAGCACATTACTGTGTGTGTATGTGTGGGTGCAAATCTGTTGTTTCGTCTCATACAGTACATAAGTGTTGTCCTTGTCCCTCAGGTCTGGCCCCTGGAGATGTGACTCCTGACATAGATTCAGCCTATATGAAACATTTGAGAATGATTTCTGTGGTAACAAGGGCTTGACATTGCTGCCAACCCGCCAAATGCGGGTGGATTCCAGCAGGTGGATTCTGGGTTGAATTTTATATAATATATACATTTTTCAATCGTAGCCTTTTAAAAAGGCATCTGAAATAATAAAGTAAGTTTGACAATGTTGTCAGAAATATCAATATTTCTATACAGCTAGTTGACACACAAACCCACCACCCCTCACTCATGCATTTCATTTGCTTCGGATGAATATTGTTGGTGTTACAGGACTTGAATTTTGGCATAGGACTGCGTGTATTTTACTCCTTCCCGCAGATTCTATGCTCACACCCAGAGTGTGCGCACATAAAGCCACCTAAATTGAGTTCTTTTTCACTGCCTATTGTACTTAAACAGTCAAATACACACAAAATTATGTCAAAATGTCTGTCTTGGCAAGTATCCACGTAAACCGTCATTTGTGTTTTAAGTGAATGTACACAGTTCAGAAAGAAACCATGTATAACAGTATAATGGATCAGTACGTCAGGTCTTAAAGTGATATATATACCTATATACCTGCTGCCAAAATATGAGATAATATTAAAGGGTTAGTTCACCCAAAAATGAAATTTCTGTCATTAATTACTCACCCTCATGTTGTTCCACACCCGTAAGACCTTCGTTCATCTTTGGAACACAAATTAAGATATTTTTGATGAAATCCAAGGGTTTTTTTTTCAATATAATCGATATACACTACCATTCGAAAGTTTGGGGTTAGTAAGAAATTAATACTTTTATTAAGCAAAGATGCTTTAAATTGAGCAAATGTGACATGACATTACATTACAACAAAAAAAATGTAAATCAAATAAATGCTGTTCCATTCTATTTTTTACTTTTAATTCATCAAAGAATCCTGGAAAAAAAACTGCATCATGGTTTCCACAAAAATATTAAGCAGCACAGCTAAATTCAACATTGATGATAATAATAAGACATGTTTCTGGAGCACCAGATCTCTATATTAGAATGATTTCTGAAAGATCATGTTGCGCTGAATACTGGAGTAATGATGCTGAAAATTCAGCTTTGCCATCACAGGAATAAACCACATGTTAAAATATATTAAAGGGGAAAAAACAGGTATTTTAAATTGAAAGTGAAAGTGACGTGACATGTGGCCAAGTATGGTGACCCATACTTGGAATTTGTGCTCTGCATTTCACCCATCCAAGTACGTGTTGGTGGAAAACACATAAAGTAAACATACACCATTCTTTTGATTCCTCACTGTAATGTGTGAGCATAAGCCCTTTCTCTCTAATGGACAGAAGAGGGGCACAGAACAGAGACTACTGCACTGCTCTAATTACTGTCTTGGAGTCAGAGATGTGGAGTTCGCCAGGGAAATGCATTCACAGGCTGGAATATTTTAAAACAGAATTGGTTAAAGCAGCAGCAGAGAGCTAGATCTCCCCAATGTCCCTACAACGTAAAATATGAGGAACGTTTTTCCAGTACCTAGTCTACTTCTCTCTGCCTCTTCAAAATCAGTTCTAATTGTCTGAATGCCACTTAATTATACATACTCTGGTTTTGATTTAATTACGACTAGTTACTCATCCACACATTAACTGTAAGACAGGGAAAAAATAGATAATTATTATGATAGATGATAATTAAGCCAAAACAGGCTGAAGGCATGTTGAGTAGTGTTAATTGTTTATTTATTTTTTATTCTTTCATTTCACCTCATAACCTGTCTGCTCATGAAATCTGAGGGCCTTGATTAATGTTCTGTGCTGGAAGGTAGTCAGTTGTGTGGGAGTAAACAGCTTTTTAAAATAAAAAGCCATTAGGTTGAAATTATTAAAATTAGCTTACCAAAAAAAAAAAAAAAAAAAAAAACAGCCACAGTGCTGTAGTCAATAGACAATGGCTCTGAAATTACGTAGTGAGCTACCTACATAGGGCCAGTTCACACAAAACATGTTTTCGCTGTTAAAGTTGTGAGATGGAGGTCAGTGGAACGAAAAAAACAAAGCACAAGGTCTAGAGACGCATTTTTTTTTTTTTTTTTTTTAAAGTTGAAATTTTTTTAACTTGAGCGCCGCATTTTTATGAAGGCTGTGTCATGCGCGAGATACTGCAAAAGACGTGAGACGTGAGCACAACGATTAAAGACGTCTGACTAGCGCAGCGTTTCTCAAAGTGTGGGGCGCGCCCCACTGGTGGGGAATAGAGACATGACAAGTGGGGCGCGACAAACAGGAGGAAATTTGGTCATTTTTTTTTGTGCCCATCTCTATTAACCTTTTGAGCAGTACGGTCCCACATATGGGATTTTTATTTCTGTGCCCCTGAGAGTACTGTCCCACATATGGGATTTAGAACGTTCAGTGACGTCACATAACTGCCAGATTCAAAGTGTGCTTTCGCGCTTTGGCTGGGGCAGAGCCAGAGACGGACACGCTCAGCAGCGCTTGTCAACAACATAATGTTTATTTTAGGTTTCAGACATTTAAAAATCCATAAGTACTAGTAAAACAATACATTTAGAGCTTGTAAAATACACACTGATGTCTATGGAAGCAGCAATAACAA
Organism: Ctenopharyngodon idella; assembly: GCF_019924925.1. Classification (NCBI taxonomy): domain Eukaryota; kingdom Metazoa; phylum Chordata; class Actinopteri; order Cypriniformes; family Xenocyprididae; genus Ctenopharyngodon; species Ctenopharyngodon idella. The sequence continues at coordinate 4,855,728 of NC_067226.1, forward strand.
TCAATTCTGATATAATTTGCCGACTTGTTTTATTCATATCAGATACACATAGTTTAAGTAACTATAAAGTTTACTCTATTTTTCTCCCAGATCGCCGGCCACTTACTTACATGTATTTGGGTAGAAACTGATGAATTCACGTGCTGTAAATCTGACTGACAGTATTCTCTGAGCAGCTGCGCAAATAAACATGGCGGCGCCCATTTCGCGTTATAGATCATGATCATTTAAATAGGTTTTTAAATGACAAAACACACTCACTTACACATATTTGAGAATCGGAATGTCAGATAGTTGATGACATGGTAAGCAAGTTTGTGAATATTTTAAAAAAGGAGAAACTAAATAAAAGCGATACATCTGTCATACTGTGTTATTGTAGCTGCGGTGTGTGACGTGACAAGCATGAAGCGTCGCCATGGAAACAATAAGGGGAAACAAAAAAACTCAGCTAGAATATTTTAATGAAAGGGTTAATTCCTAATTATTTTTATTCACTTTTGAACAAAGTCTTTTCATACAAAGTGATAATATAATTGCACTTTTATTTTCTGTAGTTGAAAGTTTTTAATGCTGTTATTTGAAGTTATGTTTTTAAAATGTGGTGTTAATAAAATATATTTTAATAAATTTTAACAGTTAAACTAAAAGCCTAGTTTATTACCATTTTGTTGGGGCGATTGGGGACAGGTGGGACTCGGAACCCTTTCCTACCTCCAAAGTGGGGAATGGCAGAAAAAGTTTGAGAAACACTGGACTAGAGTGTGTTTACATTGGAAAAACAATGGAAAAGTAGTGCAGTGGAATAGAAAAAGGCCCGTTCACACCAAGAATGATAACTATAAAGATAACTATAATGATAACTATATTAGTGTCCACACTAAAACATCCTGTTTATTCTAAGTGCGCTGCAGTTTTGTCGTTCCCCACTTTAAATGCTCGAGCTCTTTAAAGCAAGATGGATTCTGATGGCTGATAAGGTTTTTATCGTTCCTCAGCTGGAAAAAACATTCTGTGAAAGTGATTCCAACATATAATTTCACGGTGCCGTTATCATTGTAGTTGTGGTGTGGACTGCCATTCTTTTATATTTAGGACAATTTTTAGAACTATACCTTTATTGTTATCTTTATAGTTATCATAACTGTAAAAAGCTTATAGTTATGCTAATAAATTGTGCACTTGGCAGAAGAATTATTTATGATTATTGCTAATAATAAATGCACAAAAAGCCATTTGAAGCCATGTTTTACAGTTATTTTATCATGTTAGGCGGTTTTGATTTTGCTTTTTAAACGTGATAAAATCACATATAATCACTAAAATCAACTCTTGTGTCTTGCTGGTTTAATTTTTAAAGTTTTTTTAGAGTTTATTTTTTTTGGCATTTGCTAGCTATAGAAATGAATGCAGTACAGTCAGACTTGTGTTGTGAGTAATTGAAATGATGTAACATGCCAATGTCAATTTACCAAAATAGTCATATTTGAGTTGTTCAGAACAAGAAATTAGTTGTTCTCATATTTTCTCTAACACTCCATTTAATTTGAGGATTTCATTTCCTCTAGACTCCATTAAACATTCCTTGAGATAAACCTTGAGTAAAACAGAGGTGCATTTTAAAAACTTTTATTGGCTGAAAAAAAAGTTAGACATTTTTCTCGCAATTTACTAACTGCTGAGTCATTTTGCTGCAGAAAAAGCCAGGTAAACAAATGAGCAAATGGGACACATTGGAAGAATTATTGCATCTTTTATCCTTGTTAAAGGAGAGTGAGAGCCAAACATTTAGTTTTGTAAAATTGCTCACATAAGCCTTGTGGGTGTTTACTTTAAAGTACCCTTCTCATTCATCAATCTTCCTAGTTATAGGAGTGGTTAATGACATTATTTAAAAGCCCGCAGTCTCTTTAATCTGTCACCTCATCTTTATTATATACTGTGTGTGTGTGTGTGTGTGTGTGTGTGTGTGTGTGTATATAATATATATATATATATATATATATATATATATATATATAATATATATATATATTTCAACCAAGGCGCTTATCAACCATTTTCAAGAAAACCAATATATAAGGCAGCCATATTAAGACTTGTAAACCATTGTGCTCAAAAGTTAGTCACCTCACCCAACCATGCTTCTCATAGACTGTTCTTGCATTAGAATAATTATAAAAAGTGTCTGCTGAAAGGAAGTAACTTGAAGGGTATTTTAAGAGTAACAAAGTTTAGTGGTGTGTACTATGTTTGTTTCACCAAGCGTATAAGGCTATATTTGACTACATTAAAGAAAACTGCTACATCTGTAATGTTTTTTGAACTTGTACTTCATTTGCAAAGTTTATTTATATTGAGTCACAATGCTCAAGGCCATTAATCACACAATTAAAAGTTTTTACTTTTTCTTTTGAATGACATTTAAATACTCTTAAGAAAATGACATGCCATTCAGTGAGGTTCTCAGTTGATTCTCACAGAAATGCTGATGAATCACAGTCATGTTTTGGAGCTTAGTTTTCTAGATTTACAGTAGCAATTCTAGAGATGAAGACATATTGCATGTCATACATACATATACAGTACATTAGGGGTGTAATGGTACACAAACATGACGGTTCTGTATGTACCTCGTTATTGAAGTCACAGTTTGGTACAAGTTTGATACAGCGGGGGAGAAAACTAAACATAAAATAGCTTTTTTTAATTGTAATAACGGTGTTTTTTTTTTTTTTTTAACTCAATTTGAACTTAAATGTGTCTCTGTTTTTAAAATAATTTCAATTATAATTAAAATTTTCTTAAAGATAATAAATCTATCTTAGCTAATGCTGTAAACTAGCCTATATAGGGAGCCCTTACTTACACATTACTATAATATTAAAGGTTACAGTTAACAACAGAGCCTAAATTATTGAATTCAGTTGCTATTTATTTTTTGGATATAAATAACATTAAAATTGCATGGCAGGTTTTGCATTAACTTCTAAATCTAATTATAAAGTTAATTTTCTACTGCAAATTATTTTTCAAATATAATCATTTCCACAGCAGCTGTCTTAACTTGTATTCATGAGAAATGTATTTAAACATACATTAAATAATTAAGACATTACTAACAGGTTAAGTAAATATAATGAATAGGCTAATATAGTGCATTTACTAAATGCTCCTCTCTAGAGTTCATTTCTCTAGTGAACTAACAAGGTAAATGTAATGCTACGTGAGATATTTTTGGCCACGTACACACTGCAGCAAAATTTGGTTGTCAGTTCACCTTTTAGTGCTTAATCGCGTTCTGTACACACACAGTTCAGTAAAATACGGGAGTGACAAATGCTTTCTACAACCGAATTAACTCCCGAAAAATACAGGTAGTGACAACCGCATTTACAGAAATTCTATGCAGTGTGTACGGAACCGAACTCAACAACTAGTTGTTAATGACTGAGTTGTTAACATGCACCAGTGTAATGTGTGTCTCTCGTGTATGCGTGGCAAATCAAAGGGAAAGCACGAGCCTCAACTCATTTGTGTTGCCAGATCTTGCTAGAAAAATAAGCAAACAAGAATAAAGCCCATAATAAACCGAAATAAATCCAAATGCTTTATGCTGAAAATAAGACCAAAATATCGCAATTCATGTCTGCTCACTTTAATAACTCCATAAACCCGTTTGCTTTATGAGACGAGCTTAAACAACAAGCCCAAATACGCTTATAATGAGTGACCATGGCAACACAGAAAGAGCGCGCTCTGTGTGAAACAGGGCTGTACAAGCATAAACAAAACACGACGCCTCCGTCGACTGTGTTAGTGTGTTTGGTTAAATTGCTGAAAATAACGAGCGTTTTGTCACTGTGTACGTGGTCATTCTCAAGCTGTTTTATTGATATCTTTCAGCAGTTGAAACACTGGTTGAGAGATTACATAACCATACCGATTGATTGTCTCTTCTTCTGTGCATTTAATTGGCAAACAGCGTTGCATTACTGCGTGCGCCCCCTTCTGGATTGGAGTGTGGATCGCCTGTGACTGACTGTATTCGTTGTGTAACTGCGTGAACCGAACCGTGACGTCCATACCGTATGGTTCGGGATGAATACATGTACATGCATACATACATATATATGAGTTTAAGGGTGTATTTGCATTGATTTTGTGTCTTGTATTGTACTACATGATGTTAGAAGACTCATCAGCTGTGAAATCCTTAAATCGTATCAGGTTACGCATAGGGGTGGGAATTGCAGGGAACCTCATGATACGATCACGATACATGGCTCATGATAACGATAATATCAGGATACAGCGATTCTGCGATAATCGATATATTGCTAGGCAATCCTATAATGATACATCACGATATCTGTCTATGAAAACAAAATGCCAGAGAAAAGGTTAAGTGCAGGTTTTCTCTCTTTATCTGCAAAACAGATATAAACCCGCAATAGGAGAGAGCGACAGCAGCACTGAAAAGATCATTTAGTCTCGTTACTTTTAATGAAGATAATTGTGTGTTGAGCATCTGCGACTTACTTTCAGTCTCATGTGCGGCAGTCTGTGCGTCGGCTTGCTGAACAGATACTGAGCTGCTCATCTGCGGCGATGCGTGATGCAGTAGTGCTGTCATATCTGACTATAACATTATTTAGCCTGTAACACGCTCTCACATAATTATTTTTTAGTATTTTTGGGAGGAGTAAAATTTACATATGTGGTTTCAACAACCAGATGCATTTAGACTGATGCAGAGACTGTTTTGACTGGAATGCGTCCCAGAAGTGGTTTGAGCAATCGGATTTAAATCCATCCATTTAAATCCAAATGCGTTTCGGGGCATTTAGACCTGGTTTTTTCACAATCGGTCTTATCCGATTAGAGAAAATGCATGAAGTGACCAGGTGTAAACAGACCCTTTGACGCTCTTTACCAAGCGCTTTACGGGAGCGCGTGAACTCTTGTCTATCAGCGGATCCCTAATATATCCGCTGATAGATGAATCTGCTGATAGATGCCTGCTTTCAAACGCTCCCGTGTATATCTGTGTAAGCGCTCGGTGAAGAATGTCAAACATGTCTATGTTTGTCACATAAATGGTATAAAAGCCTAAGTATATCACCCTATTGATATTTTTTTCCCCACCCCTAGTTACACATGTAACCATGGTTCTCTGAGAAGGGGAATGAGATACTGCATCTGAAGACACTTTAGGGAATGCCTCCGGCATGACGATGTCTGAAGTACGTGTAAAAATGCGACAATGGTTGCGTTCCACTCCACTTTTAGACACACGATCAAGGGCTTAGGATGTTCCAATTCAGCCCATTGCAAGGATTCCGCCAGTAGTGGGCACTTGTGCAACATAAGCAAATGACGTACATCCGAGTCAACGAGACTGAGGCCTGCGACAGCACGTGACGTCACTCTAGTGTGACCGTGAGTACAAAAGGGCACCTAGAGTACATATCATCAGCATTTTTGTGTCTCGTTCCCCTTCTCAGGTAACCATGGTTACATGCATAACCTGAGACATTCCCTTTTAAATGGGAACTCGCACTGCGTCCAAAGACACTTTGGGGAATGAGTACCCACTCTGCCATGCTGAGGGAATAACTGCCTAAATGGCTCAACGGACTTAGATGCCGGAGACCAATCCCTCACTCAGGTCAAACACGGAGCTATCAGTGACACTATTCCCTAAGGCCACAACCCAAGCTCAGAGCTCAAGGTCTGGTAATGCCAGTCTCCTTGACAGGCATCACCTTAAAGGGAATACAGGAAAGGAGAAATTAGAGTTTTCTCGCCATGTCACTATCTAGGGGGGATAAGATTTAACCCCTGAGGACCCCAGGGGAGCTGCAAGAAATGTGCAACCCTGCCTGACTCGAAGGCCTCAGCAGATTGACTCTCTAAGTGAGAGGAGGCCAGACCTACTCAGTCATAAAGACAGTTTACCAAGGTGGCCTCACAGAGGGCCGAACTCTTGATATCGCAGTCTAGGTGGAGCTCAGGTGAGCGGAGACCTCAGCAGAACGACTCACTAAAGTGAGAGTTTATCTAGGCGGCCTAACAAAAGGCAGAACTTTTTAATATCACTGTCTAGCTAGACCTCAGGTGAGTGGAGGCCTCAACAAAACGACTCACTAAAGCGAGAGGAGGCCAACCAGACTCAACCTTTAAAACAGTTCATCAAGGCGGTCTCACAGAGGGCCAAACGCCCAGTGTTACTGTCTAACTGGAGCCCACTTGAGCGGAGACCTCAGCAGAATGATTCTTAAAAGACAAGAGGAGGTCAACCGTACTCAAACCAAAAAACAGTTTATCAAGGTGGCCTCACAGAAGGCCGAACACTCGATATCACTGTTTTGACTGGAGCTCAAGAGAGCAAAGGCCATAGCAGGACGACTCTGTTTTGTTTTTTTTTTGTTTTTTTTTTAAACAAATGTTTCAAATCAGTGGTTCGGAACATGTATCAAACTGCCAGAGTCACGTGAACCATTGAAATTTCGAAACACTAATGACGTAAAGAAGCCTCGTTTACTGAAATCACGTAACTTTTACGCTCCGAACCACTGATTTGAAACAAAAGATTCGTAAAGCTTCGAAGCTTCATGAAGCAGTGTTTTGAAATCGCCCATCATTAGATCTTGTTGAATAAAGTCGTTATTTTGTTTTTTTTGACACGCACCAAGTATTCTCGTTACTTCATAACATTAAGGTTGAACCACTGTAGTCACATGAACCGTTTTATATGTCTTTAGTATCTTTCTGGGCGTCTTTTTTTCTGTCTTTAGTAGCTTTCTTTTTGAAAGTGTAAATTAACTTGCTGTCAATGCAGGCCTCACTGAGCCATCGGATTTTATCAAATATCTTAATTTGTGATCAGAAGATGAACAAAGGTCTTACGGGTGTGGAACGACATGACGGTGAGTAATTGATGACATTTTTGGGTGAACTAACCCTTTAAAGGTAAAAAAATTATCACTTTAACCAGTAGATGGCTGCAGAGCTCCACTATTTGCTATTTGACTAACTGAAAGATATCTTTTCACAATTTTTTTTTTTTCAGTTGGATTCATATCCTGCATATTATGAAATCACAATTATAACAATAAAAATACTTTATTTTAAAAAAAGTTTATTTTTTTTGTACTGAAAAAAAAAATATATCAGTTTTTCAATAATGTTACATTATGATTAGAATAAAACCTGAACAAGATGTTACAAAGACAAAAGTTGGAGTATATAATTCTGCAAATTTAGTCTACACTTCAGTTATTAACTGTAACAGAACAAAAATTAACAGAAATGAAGTTATATTACATATTGAGTACAAATGCACGACATGAAATGCAATGAACTGAACAGCAATAACAAATGAGCAAATAAAGCACATGGATTCTGTGTGTGTGTGTGTGTGTGTGAGAGCATGATCATTTTGCATTGTGGATGTTTTTTGCATTGTTGGAGGTGTTCCACTTCATTTCTGTCTATGCGTGTTCTGCGTTGTTTCTGATTTTGAGGATGAATTTTGTCCATTTTCTAAGTGTGTTTTTTTTTTTTTTTTTTTTCACACTAACGTAAAAACAGATATCACTCCAATTTATTTTTTTATTTGTAGATTTAGAAAGTGTTGACAATAAGTCTCATTTGGACACAGAGAACTTTTATTTATTTATTTATTTATTTATTTATTTATTTATTTTTAGCAAACGTCATTTGGGGTCAAAAATACCCCGAAGACCATAATGAACTCCTAGAGTTCATTATGGTTCATCACTATTTTACCAGATAAACATCATAATTGGTCAGTCTAATCTAAAGGCCTTTGTGATGTTAAATTGTCAAGATCTTGAGTTTTCGCTGAAGGGTGTGTTCGTGGCGGCCTGACAAAATTCGATGTTTCGCCATGAAACAGGAAATTGTTGTAACTCGGGCATTCAATGTCCGATCTGCCCCAAACTTCACATGTTTTATGAGAGTCCTGACCTGACTCTAATAGACATCTACATGCCAATATTCAATTACAGTCATAGCGCCACCTTCGGGCAACAGGAAATGTCTTGTTTTACACTGTCATTAACTCCTCATTAAGATTTAACCAGAACAATATTATATTTGGTCAGTCTAATGTTAAGGCCTTAGCGATGTTAAATTGCAAATATCTTGAGTTTTTGTTGAACGGCGTGTCCATGGCGGCCTGATAAAGTCTGATGTTTCGCCATGAAACAGGAAGCTGTTGCAAGTCAGGCATCCAACCTGCCCCAAACTTCACGTTTGATAAGAGTCCTGGCCTGAAGACGCCACCTTTTGGCAAGAGGAAATGGCATGCTTTACACTGTAATTTACTCCCTGAAACATATTTAAATATGCCATGAAGTACCAAACATGTGAGAAACAATTTAAATCATGCAACACTTGGCTAAGTGCTAATGTATGTATACAATGTCCAATCTGCCCCAAACTTCACGTTTGATAAATGCCCTGGCCTGAAGACATCTACATGACAATATTCAGTATAGTAATAGCGCCACTCGTGGCACTCGACGTGTTTAATACTGTGATGCACTACTAGCAACATATTAAAATATGCAATTGAGTACTAAACATGCTAGAAACATTCTAAAACATGCTAGCAACACTTAGCTGAGTGTTAAAGCATGCTATTATCGTTATGAAGTTGTTGTAACTCAAGCATACAATGTCCAGTCTGCCTCAAACTTCACGTTTGATAAATGCCCTGGCCTGAAGACCTCTACATGCCAAAATTTTTGTCATAGCGCCACCAGCTGGTAGCAGGAAGTGTGGCAAATACAAATGACTGACACAGACTATATTTATATTCTTAAATGCATATTGCCCACTGTGCTCTGTTTCCTAAGGCCACCGGGTAGCGGTGGCACAGGTGTGAGGGCCCTTTCATTGCTGCTTGCAGCTTTAATTGGTAGTGTAACTGTTGACATAAATTGCTAGATATCAACATATGGAGAAGCTCTAATAAAGCTCATAAATAAGAGGCTGATGAAACATTTCAACAATTCAATGTAATGTCCTTAGCTCTGGGATGGACTAGCCATAAGGAGTACATAAATTTCCTGTTGGGCCAGATGACCTCTAGTTTGTCTGTCAAAACCAAATTTGATTCCAATGTGAATATACAAAGATATAAGGATTTCACTGCTGATGAGTCTTCTAACACAATGCAGCACAATACAAGACACAAAATCAATGCAAATGCACCATTACACTTCTAATAAACTAGGAACTTGAACTTCCTTGAACATCCCAATTAGTTGTCAGCATTATGTTCAGTTAGTTTCTGTTTTCACAGACTCTCAGTTTGTTTTCATTTGTCAGGTGTCTTTGTTCTGATTCCCGCCACTCGTTTCCTCGTCTCCTTGGTTACCGTGATTATTAGTTCATTTGTTTTAGCTGTGTTCAACCCATCACCATCTGTATTTATGTCACTCTGTTTTAGTTCTTAGTTGTCTGGTCTCGTTTCAAGTTATGTGTGTGTACCCTGCCACCTGTTTAGATTTGTACCTGTTTGGATTATTCTATTAAACTGTGTGTTGGAACTTTATTCGTCTTCGTCTTCTTCTGCCTGTCTACACACACCAGTGTTACAGAAGACTGGACCCAAATAATGGATTTTGCAGTGAAGATTGCTGCGTTGGCCAGAAGCAGTCATACCATCTTGGACTTTACTGTGGAGTTTTGCCGTCTCGCCATTTGTTTCCCCTATGAAATCGCTGTATTTAATTCCGCCTGCCGCAATATGTGAGCCAGAACCCAACTAAAGGAGGATAGCACCCGTTATCACCCCAGAGCCAAAGCGTCTCGGAGAGTCTGACCAGGGACGTGAGCCGGCAACACCGTCCATCGCTGTGGGAGTCCTCGTGGAGTTTGAGGGAATGGAAGTGAAAAGAGTGAGTACCAGCTAGACTCTATGGACATTTTTCAAGAGAGTGGAGAGTTGTATCCCTTTTACCCCATGAACTTACCTGTAGGTCAGTCATCTTCTTTAGTCATGTTAACCCCGCCCAGCCTCCCTCTCCCACCACCTCTCCTTATTGCTGTTGGTAGCACTTTGTTTTCGTCTCTCTATGCCCGTCCTCTGTCCTCAACCACTGTTACCACCCAGTTGTCATCATCTCCCATTGGTCCCTCAGTGTCATCTCCTCTCAGTGGCACGGTTCCACCTTGGACATGCGAGGAGCCAATCCCTCCTGGGCAGTTTGAGGCTATGGCTCTGCCTCCAGCCTCGAAGTGCTCAGACCCACCTCGACCCGTTGCCTTAGCTCCTGCGGCTGCGCTCCTTCCTCCCTCGACTCCAGCACTGACCTTCGGCGGTTCGACCTCACCGGGCTCCCTCGAACTGTCGGATCCAACTGGGTCAGAGCTCGCCACACCTCCGCTGTGGACTTGCGGGCCGTCTGTTGCCCTTCTACTCCGGCAAGCTCCTCCTTCCCTCTGTCGTCACCTCCGCCCTTGGTCACACCGGCTCGTCCTCAGCCCTCAGGATTCCCGCTTCCTTCTCGGGGGGTTGTCGCTACGACTCTGTCGCAGTCGCCTAGGTCATCGGCGTTTCATTGCTTCCTCGGCTCTACGTCTGTACGAGGGGCTCTTCTTCCAGTGTCTGCCTGTCCGTCGATCGTCACCAGGATGATGCCCATCAAATCACCATCATGGCTCCTTCCTCCATCCACTCCACCGTGGGCTATCGTCCTGGTCGCGCTTTGAGTCGGCAACATCTGGCAACATCCATCTGTACCTCCACGATTCCATCTGCCTGCTTCTGCCATTCCTTTGCCTTCCCTTCTCTCCATCTCTGCATCATCTCCTCGGCCACCTCCAAAGCCTCCACCATCACTTCCTCTTCTCCGCCTCTGTTACGACGTGAGGTTGCGCCTTCCCGCCGGGGGGGTGTACTGTTAGCATTATGTTCAGTTAATTTATGTTTTTTGTTTATTGATTCCCGCCACTCGTTTGTCTCTAATGTAACACTGTCTACACACACCAGTGTTACATTAGTTTGTTGTTGTTGTTGTTGTTATTGTTGTTATTATTATTGTTATTATTATTGTTATTATTATTATTATTATTATTAGCCTAAATATTTTATTATTTAACCACATAACATTGAACCTGCACTAAGTTGAGTCACTGAAAAAATAAATTCATTCTGTGTCTAGGTTTGGTTGAATATATGTAATTATATCTGTTATTGAATTGGTAGGAAAAGTAATGGAAACACCATTGCAAAAAGATTTTAAAACTGAAATATCTGTGCAAGTACAGTTATAATGGCAACTCAATTGAATCACAGTTAGCAGCAAAAGCATGTATAATATGGTGGCTTTAATAATAATAATAATAATAATAATAATAATGTGCAATGATGTGGTGGCTGGGTTGTATGTGCCATATAGTTACAAAATTATGCATTGTGTCAATGAGAACAGCCCCTGAAATAATGATTATTATATAACAAACTCAAATAAACTGGTAAAGAAGAACAGTGGTCATAACATGAGATACAAACAGCTGATAAATGCTAAGAAGAACATTGTGAGCTTTACAAAGCTAGAATTTGTTATTCAGAAAGTGCTTGTATTATAGAGATTCTTGACCTGGTGTGAGGAGAACAAACCCTTGGAGCCCGGGGCACTGGAAAATGGTGATGTAGTCTGATGAGTCATCTATCACGTCATTTTCTACATTCAGACAGTTTTATCTTAGCAGAAAAACAAAGGATGCCTTCAGCACACACTTTTAGCAGCTGTTAAACATGGCGAGGGACTGGCAGCCATGTCATAGTGGTAAATACTAAATGTTTTAAACTGATTTGCAGAGGGTTAAATTGGTTTTTGGGGGGTCTCTTCCAAGTGCAGGAATATGCTATTCTTGCATAGATGATATGGTGGTTGAGCATAATGTGCAAGTTATTTCTTATTTATCAAATAAATTTGGCTACTTGTAGCTTTACTCGTTGAAAAATGGTGCAATATACCCCAACACATATATCAAGACTTGTATGATAGCATGTGAAGACGGATGCATGAGCAATGTGGTTTTTTTCTGAAGACACAGTACTTGGTTATGTTTGGTTATGTAGCATATGGAGACTTTCTGCTAGTGCAGATGGACCAATTAGGCGTTTTTGCTCAATATGAAACATTGAGGAAAAATTGATGGCATTGTGAATGTTTGATCAGGTCTTATTAATAAACAATACCAAATCGATATGGTTTTGAGTGAAAATATTTTCTCAGTAGCTCTGTTCCAAATTCTATTGAGGACACATTTTATAGCATCATAAACATGCTGCCATAGGCTGATCCAAAAGCCATTTTAATTATTATTTATTAATAATAATAATAATAATTAATCATGATTATTTATTATTAATTTAATGGAGAAGGCAAGTCCATAATGCAGTGTGACAATTCAAAGTGTAAAAAAATTCCAAAATGGCAGACAAGACAAATGGTGATAATATACACTATATTGCCAAAAGTATTGGGAAACCCCTCCAAATCATCGAATTCAGGTGTTCCAGTCACTTCCATTGCCACAGGTGTATAAAATCAAGCACATAGGCATGCGTAGTACCGTGATAGGTTGCCACCTGTGCAATAAGTCCATTTGTGAAGTTTCCTCACCACTAACAGTTGACCGTGGAATATTTAGTAGTATCATAACAAAGTGGAAGCAATTGGGAACAACAGCAACTCAGCCACGAAGTGGTCGGCCACGTAAAATCACAAAGCGCATGCTGAGGTGCACAGTGCACAGAAGTCGCCAACTTTCTGCAGAGTCAATAGCTACAGACCTCCAAATTTTGTGTGGCCTTCAGATTAGCTCAAGAACAGTGCGTAGAGAGCTTCATGGAATGGGTTTCCATGGCCGAGCAGCTGCATCCAAATGCGCTTCTAGAAGAATGGTCAAAAATTCCCATAAACACACTCCTAAACCTTGTGGAAAGCCTTCCCAGAAGGGTTGAGGCTGTTATAGCTGCATATGGTGGGCCAACTCCATATTAAACCCTACGGATTAAGAATGGGATGTCATTAAAGTGCATGTGCACGTAAAGGCAGGCGTTCCAAAACGTTTGGCAATATAGTGTATTTTGATAAATATTGAAAAGTATCAAATAACTGATTATACCAGCAATTTAAAACTAGACAATACCAGCAATTCCCCCCTAGCATTTTGAGTGCTGTGGAGTGGATTCTTAAACATCCCTAATATATCCACTGATAGACAGATCCGCTGATTAGACGCCTGCTTTCAAACGCTCCCATGTGTATCTGTGTAAGCGCTCGGTGAAGAGCATCACAGATGTCTATTTACAACAAGTTTTTGAAGCGTTGATCATTGTAGCCAATCACAGACATATCTGTTGAGCGTGTGAACACGATGGCCAATCAGAGGTGTTTAAGAATCCGCTCAACAGTGCTCAAAATGCTAGGGGGAAATGCTGGTATCGTCAGTTTTTTTAAAATTTCAGTACCGACTCGGCACCGAAGTTGATGCGTTTGACAACACTATTACACAATCACACCACAATGTCATTTTTCACATTTAAACCAAATTATATAGAAGCCTGTCGAGAATAATGTAGAACCTATTTTCATTGGTTATGACCACTATAAATCACACTGTAGACTGCATTAGAGTGCAGCATGATAGTTGACCTTAGGACAGCTCTGATTCAGTATCCTAGTGCCTACTGCTGCTCATTACTTTCAAGGTGACACATGCTGCTGTGACGATGATGCACAGCTGCTGATAGGAAATGTTCTCAAAAGGAAAAAAAAAAAGTTTCCTGGAAAATGGGATTATACATCACAGTAACCATTTATCCCATGGCGACAGCCTTTAAATTACATTTGTGAAGTGATGATTTTTATTTATTTTTTATTTTTTTGTGTATGTGATTTGCAGTAGGGAGAGGGGGATATAATTGTAACACTCAATGCACAGAACACTGTGCATGAAACAATACAAATGTAACAAAATGCCTTTAATTGGCATGAGTGATGACTGTTAATTTGTCAAATACGTTTGAATGTAACATATTGATGATACTAATAGAGTATTAATGATTGAAGCTTTTTTTCTTTGTGAAAACTGTTTACTTTAATATCATGTACAAATACATGGTGTCCCTTTTACAATACATGGTGTCCCTTTTACAGACAGTCTTAACAGGAAAGAATAGGTATTTGACAGATCTTCAAGTTAGATCTTCTCACTTATTCTCTCTCTTAGTAAAATTAATGAACTTGCTTTTCCAGTCAACTTTAATCATGGTATAAGAAATCACTTGAAAAGTACTACAATTTTGTGAATCATTGTCAGAAGATAAAAGCAACAATACAATCAATTGTCCAGTGCATTTCTAAGAGAAATAAAATCTGCTTGTTTAAGACAGAAATCCAAGTCTATGAATTCCTAAGCAGGAAAAGGAGAAAAACAAAACTGAGAGGTCTAGTCGTGGAAACAGCTTGCAGCATAAATTAAGATCCCATTTCTGACACAAAAGCCATTGCCCTAAGCATTGTTACCTTTTTTTTCTTTTTCTTTTTTTGTTCTTGCATCCAGAAATGATTTGTTGCTTGACGAATCAAGTGTATCACTACTTCAAAAGATTGATTTTTAGCTCTCAATCAGGTACCAGCTGGCAGTCAGAAGCAATTGACTGCCAGAAGTCTCAAGGGTTGTAGTAGAGGACTGAAATTAAATGATTGTGTTCTGGCTCACTTCCCCTATTGCCTTATTTTATTTTTATTTTATTTTTTAACCGACTTTATTCCATCAGTTAATTCCTATTTTGTTTCTTCTGAATGCATATATAAGTAGAGAGGAATGTACTTTCTCCATGACTTATTCTATATTCTTTATATTTTCTGTATTTTACTCTTTTTAAAGGGTTAGTTCCCCCCAAAATTAAAATTCGATCATCATTTACTCACACTCATGTCGTTTCAAACTTGTAAGACTTTCATTCATCTTCGGAACACAAGTGAATATATTTTTAATAAAATGTGAGTGACTTCTGTACCTCTGTTGACAGCTACGCAACTACCACTTTGACACTTCAAAAAGTTCATAAAGAGATTGTAAAACTAATCCTTATGAATTGAGCAGTTTAGTCAAAATTTTCTGAAGGGACACAATCACTTTATATGATGAACAGATTTAATTTAGGCTTTTATTCACATATAAACATTCATCAACGCACACATCAGTTGTGGTAAATGGAAGCTCAAGCATGTTTGCTTGATGTGCGAGAACCAATGATGTTCATTCTCATGTGTTATGCATATAAAGTGATCATATCTCTTCAGAATATTTGGACTAAACCGCTCAATTAAGATTGAGTTTTACGATGTCTTTATGAACTTTTTGAAGCGTCAAAGTGGTAGTTGCGTAGCTGTCAACAGAGGTACAGAAATCGCTCCGATTTTATTAAAAATATCTTCATTTGTGTTCCGAAGATGACCGAAATTCTTACGGGTTGGGAACAACATGAGGGTGAGTAAGTGATGACAGAATTTTCATTTTTGGGTGAACTAAATCTAGTCCTTTAATTCTATTTAATTTCTTATAATATCAAATGCAACCTCACCACAATCATATCCAAAATTAGGTCGAACTTATTAGTCATTTGTGCTGATATGTCTCTCTGATAATATTTCTATAGGCCTTGAATGCACAGTCGTCTGGTAAGTGCAGTAATACAATAACAAATGTGTTATTCAGCTTAACCATATATTTTATCCTCAGCAGCAGCAGTCAGTGAAGGTTGGGTGGTGAGCCTGCTGTTACAGTGTTACTCTGCTTTCTCTAACGTGAACATGTTATGAGACTGGACAAGATATATTGGTTATTAGGGGTGTGATGATATCAAAATGAGATTTTTTTCGTTGAGTAAAAAGCTGTCTCGCGATATCGCCATGATGAAGCGTGAGGGTGAAATTAGCATAGAATATGCCAACACTACGTTTATATTACATTATGTTGCCCACTGTGGCACTGCTTCCATTGTCGTTTTGGATAACGTTCACTTCAATTGTGAACTATTGTAAATGTATACTCTGCTCATCCAGCACGAGCTGCAGTGCAGCAGGAATCACAGTTTACGTGACAAGAGTAAGGGGAGATAACTGACAAGACATTGGCGGCAGAGGATTTGTTGCGCAACAGAGACTAAGCGTCTGATCAATTCTGTCTTATCTTGTAGGATGTGTGCTCAGCACAGCTGTCCGTATAAACAGAGTATGTGCGACCGCAAATTCAAAATCGAAAGTAAAACGCTAGCTCCCTGATGCGTGCAAATTAAGCTACATACAATAGCCTGTCTCCCAATATCAAACCTATCTTAGGCTGGGCTGTGTAGCTGTAACCACCTCTTAGCTCTGGTCACTGTTTTGGTCTCTGTTTGCACTTTGAATATTGAGAGAGTACTTTTTTATTATGGTTGCACTTATTGTTTGCACTCAATAAGATTGTGTTATTTATTTTTTGTTTTTATTTCTATGTTCAATTTGTGGAAAGGTGTTCAATTAGGAGATCACACACAGCCTCAGTCAGAAGTTCTGGAAGCTCATAATTCATGTACAGTAAGGTCTGAAGAGACTCATGTGAAATAATACAGGAGAGAAGCCAGTCAGTTGAGTTTGTGGCAAAACCTTTTACCGTGCTTGAGTATTGTTGTCTTTCAATGACGGACTGTTTTTCCAGTCATGAATTTTGTCATTGAGGATTTCTTAAAAATACTGTGCAAAAATCTCGTCTCGTTCTCGTGAACCCAATCTTGTGTCTCGTCTCATGAGTTAATTATCTCGTCGCACCCCTATTGGGTGTGTTTCTTGAAAAAGTCTGTTTGGAATTCTGGTAATAGCTTTAAATGCTTATGTGTTGATACATATTTCATTAGCTCAGCCATCTCTTTACACATAATGCATATAATTTATATATTTTTTCACAACATCATTGGTAGTATCCATCGCTGCATATGATAACCCAAAATCTTGTCTGTGCATGTCAGTGGTATAAAAATGCTACAAAGATATAGTTATATTCGATTTTTTAACTACTATTTTATTGCTATGAGAAATAAACATTGATGTCATTTAATATTCACTTGGTTATTTCTAAAGCTCACTTGACTTTGTTCTAGATCATGTTATTCAGAGGTGCTTTCAAACAAAAACACGACTTCTGTGTCAAACATGGCCTTATAAATAACAGATTAAGATTTGTCCAGACACTACATGCCCATTAACTTTTTTTTCTAATTTCTCTTTGATGCACCGCGGGCAACATAATTTCATTTTGTACAAGCTTTTTGATATGAGGGCGTTGCTTAAAGTGCTCTCAGTCACGATAATCTCCAATGGAGCTATTCATGTTCTACGTCATCTGACATTCATCACAATTTAGTCTAAACGGCACTTAAATCAATATAGCAGCTCAGGTAATTTATGACCATAGACCATCAGTGTCTGTAGGATTCTGTAGGATCGAGTGTGCTGATTTATAAAGACCTCATGTGACCTAATTTATTTTATTTGATTTTATTTTGTTTTGTTCAGACTTAAATAAGGGCTACCCTTACTGACATCTCATATATTTTATTTTATATGTGAAAACATTTTATAAAGTGCTTCTCTGTATTGCAGATCGTCTTTGCGAAAGCATGATAATGCATTCATAGAATAGATGAATTGCACAGACCAATTTACCTGAACTCTAAAAATACTCAAAGAAAACACATGCTCCCCTCCGTTTGTTTGCCAAAGTGCAAAGCGGTTCTGACATTTGGGATTTTACTAAGCACATTACGTAGCTTGACAGTACATGAAGGGTTGGTCTAATTAAGCGCTAAAGCTCTTGTTTCAAAGGTCAATTTTTGTGGCCGATCTGCCTCCCTTGGCACTGATTAGATGTCTTTTGTCTGCAAAACCTCCGCAGTAACACCCTCTTCACCGCTCTCCATGTCTTGACAGGATTCCTGAAATGAGTGGTGTAGGTGGCAGTGCCATTTCATCACTGCTCTGATGATGAATCAGAGAGGTCTGAGAACTGAGAAGCAGTTACCAAATGTAATGGTTAAAAAGAGAACTGCATTCCTCGGTCTCACCAGCTCTGGCCCACATGAGGAACCCATGTGGCTTGTTGCTATGGTGAACAATCATGGTGGAGATAGGAGTTGACAGGAGGAAGCACGGCTGTGGGCAATAATACTGCCTTCAGTAATTAGAATCCACTCTCAGCACTGAGGTGTATAAAGGGACGGATTGTGACAGCTTTATATGTGAGCTTGACGTTGCAATACTTTGTAAATAGGTCATTTTTGATAGGATGTATGCATATTACACTAGAGGAAAATATTAAAAAAGAGAAATATACAAAGTCATGAATGCTGCTGTAGAGAGCTAATTATGTCAAGAGCCAAGAACGTCTTCATAACTGCATCATTAAAATTTCAAATACTGAATTTCAGCTTTGGCAGGCATGGATATTAACGTATTAAATCGACAGGCCTAATATATATATAACATGTTAATTAGATTCAAAATTAATTACAGTGAAAAATAACACGTTAAAATTATTAATACATTTAATACACTTGCCCCGTCCCAGACCTACATAGGTCATCTTACATTTCAGAGTTGATTGATGACAGATATGATGTAGGGCAACAACTCACTGTGTGATGGCGCCTATAATGCAGTTAGAATGTCCCTAAAATTCAAGATATGGGGCAAAAAATTCCCCGTTTGAGTTTTTAGGCTTATTTGAGATGCATCGGCGCTGCACAGACAGATTGGCGAATGAAATCAAAGTACTGCAAGAGCGATTCAAAATCCTAAGGAGTCATATGCTCTCCAAACACTCTTGCGGTACTTTGATGTCATACTCAGATCGGTCAAAAAATAAGAAGTTATTGCTAGTTTAGACACAATATTGTCTGCTTTGCTAAATTTTGCCAACGAAAATATAAAGACAAAGCAGAACTGTTCATCTCCGTGCAACACACAACGGCATTTCATTTCTGAATCCGCGAGAACGATTCAAAACCATACGGAGCTGTCTGCTCTCTAATCGCTCTCATTCGAGATGCAACAGCACTGCGCAGACCATTCAGCCTATGACATCAATGTACCACGAGAGAGTTTGGAGAGCATCAAATGAAGAAATGTATGACTCAATGACTTAATCATTAAGACATTTACTGCCACCTACTGGCAGTTTCAGTTTCTTATTTAGAGAATAATTTCCTTAAATAATTTCATGTTCCATAGTAATACAAAAAAAAAAAAAAAAACATTAAAGGTATAGTTCACCCAAAATAATGCATATAATATATATATATATATATATATATATATATATATATATATATATATATATATATATAATATATATATGTATATATATATATATATATATATATATATATATATATATAATATATATATGTATATGTATGTGACATCACTAACCCTAGAATTTACATAAACTCTGCCCCCGAGAACATGCAACAAAGGGGGTGAGGCCATGTTGGGCTGCTTTAGAGAAGAGGAACTGTTGTTGCCATGCCGCCATTTTACGCCGGACTGCTTCACAAACGAGGGTCAATTCAACACTGGATTTGCACAAAACATTAACATGATGGCACATGCTAGTCGATGAGTTGAATCAACTCCACAGCAACTGCATAAATTTATCCACTAACCATTCAGATGTCCAGTTGCAATTTCTTCCTGAGTCTCTCCATCAGTGTCTGTCTCCGGTTTGAATAATGTAAAGCTGAACACCGTTACTGACAATCGTTATTTTGGCTGCGTGAGATTCTCCAGCTTTGTTCTTGTTGAGCAACCGAAGCACGAGCTGTTAACTCTGCCCTCTTTTGGAAAGCGAGCCGGAAGCAGCAGCTCATTTGCATTTAAAGGGACACATAAAAACGGCATGTTTTTGCTCACACCCAAATAGGGACAAATTTGTCAAGTTATAATAAATGATCTGTGGGGTATTTTGAGCTGAAACTTCACAGACACATTCTGGGGACACCAGAGACTTGTATTACATCTTCTAAAAGGAGCATAGGAATAGATTAATTGATATGTATGTATAGGGGTCTCTCTCTCTCTCTCTCTCTCTCTCTCTCTCTCTCTCTCTCTCTCTCTCTCTCTCTCTCTCTCTCTCTCTCTCTCTCTCTCTCTCTCTCTCTCTCTCTCTCTCTCTCTCTCTCTCTCTCTCTCTCTCTCTCTCTCTCTCTCTCTCTCTCTCTCTCTCTCTCTCTCTTCTTTCCTCTTATTAGATTAAGGTATACTGGTTGAGATTATTAAAACAATGGCAGTTTTCTGATATTTATTTGCTGACTTGTCGGCAAAAGAGAAGAGCAATGGGATCGAATTCTGATGGCTTTGCATCCTTTACTGCACCCCATGGGTGCAAATGTTTATCAGATGAGATGGTGTCAGTGGAAGATTGTTTAATTACTGTTAGTAATGCTGTTGGTGCGTTGAACATCTTGTCCGCATCGATAATGAACAAGGCAGCTGTTATTTTTATAAGGGAAACAGTGCTTGAATATGCACTGTTTTTACCTTTAGCGTACCACCAGTTTTCCGTGTGTACCGGCAATTCCGACATGTTGCATGTACGGAAGCCTGCTGCGCCCTCCTTTTTTCAGGAACGCGTTTAGAACTGTGAATCAGTAGTACCGGCTCTTTTATTTTTCCACTTCAAGCACTGAAAGGAAACATCTATGGCTAATGATTTGGTTGATCAAGGTTTATCTGTGAGAGATGTATTAATTCCAGTTTTGCCGCTGTCTAACCACTCGAAAAAAGTTATCCTTTCCAGTGTACCTCAGTTTATTCCAAATGATACATTTGAGTGCATTCTTTTGCATTATGGAAAATTAATGGGACCGATCAAAATGATTTCTGCTTGGTTTAAAAAAAAAAACAGAATTAAAACATATCATGTTATTCAGACATCACATGTACATGATTTTAAATGTTGAATCTCAAAAAAGTTGCTGTAAATCTGACATTAAATGGGAAAGATTATATGATCTTTATCCTTGTTGATTCAATGAAATGCTTCACTTGCGGAAAACAATCATGTCCTTTGAATATGGAGGCTGAAAAGGAGAATGAGTGTAATTTCATAACAAAACAAGTGACTATTGCTCTGGATAATAAGTAATGCAGAAAATATTGATAACGTAGAGCAAGACGAAACCGCTGCTCTACCCAGTAAAGAGGGTTCTAATGTCTTGCACAAGATTGTCCCACTGAAAATACGGACAGTACTTCCGTCATCAATACACATGTAAATGGAAGTGTGAAAGTCTAAGTTGATGAGGAACTCATTATTGCCAGGTAGTTAGTGATTCAGAGTGCCCTGAAAAGCAAAGTGAGCTTGAAAACTCACAGGTACAAAGCATCAGCCTGTTACAGAGTGACATGGACCTGTTGTCACAGAGAACTAATGATTACTTATCAGAGAAAGACTCTGAATATGAATGTCCAGATACTGGAAATGAACATGATTGAAATTTACAAGGAAATTCTGTGGGTAATCATCTTACTTACCATTTAAAGCCTCCTGTTTACATATTTCAACAGTTGAGCAATTTGTTAAGAATCAGACTTAAAGAATAAGAGAGAACCCAAATTGGAAAAATATTTTCCTGATTTTGAACTTTGTTGAGTCTGTTGCTATTGCTATGGGAAAGGTGACTTTGGAGGAACTTGGTCAACCAAAACGTTACAGGCTTTAAAAATTTCTGATGCAGTTAGAAAAGGTCTAAATTCGCGTTTGATAATGTTATGAAAAGTGTTGCGAGCGAATGTGGTGGGTTGCTTTATGCCCCATTGTAATTATTGTCATGACATTTTTAGGGCCCGAGCACCGATGGTGTGGGGACCCTATTGTAATTGCTCAGTCAATTCTTCTTCTTCTCCGAAATGAATAGCATTTTTGAGGGCCTAAACATGCTTGAAAACTCATGAAACTTTGCACACACATCAGAAGTGGTGAAAATTTACGTCTGATATGGGTTTCAGAATTAGGTGTGCCAAAATGGCTCGATAGCACCACCTACAAAATTTCAATTAAGCGCCCTTTGCGCTATGTTTCACGTGCAAGTATGAAATTCGGTAGACACATGTAACCTAAAACCCAACAGGAAGTGAGATATTTTGAGGTTTCTCTGCAAAATTTTTGCAGTTTTTGCCATTTCCAGACGTTGTACTTTAACGAACTCCTCCTAGAGGTTTAATCAGAATAATCAATATTCAGTTAGTCATAGCGCCAAATGTGGGCAACAGGAAATTACGTTTTGCACTGTGATTAACTCCTCATAGAGATTTAACCAGAACAACATCATACATGGTCAGTCTAATCTTAAGACCTTAGTGATGTTAAATTGCAAAGATCTTGAGTTTTTGCCCGAAGGCCGTGTCTGTGGCGGCCTGACAAATTCTGATGTTTCGCCATGAAAGAGGAAGCTGTTGTAACTCAGGCATACAATGTCTGATGTGCCCCAAACTTCACACGTGTGCTAAGAGTCCTGGCCTAAAGACATCTATATGTCAATATTCAGTTAGTCATAGCGCAATCTTCTGGCAACCGGAAATGGCATGCTTTGCACTGTAATTCACTTTCAGAAACACATTTCAATATGCCACAAAGTACCAAACATGCTAGAAATGCATTAAATCATGTAACACTTGGCTAAGTGGTCATGTATGCAATAAACGCCACGAAACAGGAATTTGTTGTAACTCAGGCATACAATGTCCAATCTGCTCCAAACTTAACATGTTTGATAATAGTCTTGACCTGAAGACATCTACATGGCAATATTCAGTTATGGTCAAAGCGCCACCTATTGTCAGCAGGAAGTGTGGCACTTTGAAATGACTTTGCCATAATTCTCCTGTATTTACTTGCTTACATGCTTACATGTCGCCCACTGTTCACTGTTTTTCTAAGGCTAACAGGTGCGAGGGCCCTTTCATCGCTGCTTGCAGCTTTAATAAACATTTATTTTGGAATCTTCATTTTTAAAGCCCTATATAGATTAGTTCCATATATATTGGGACCCCAATGTGACTCCATGTCCAAATTGTTGAATTTTGCCCATTTTCAATGGTCAAGAACCAAATGTAGGTAAATTTTTAACAGTTGATAGTTATTGTGTTTAAAGAACGAAAAAACACTGAAACTACAAATGTGTCTTGTTTCCCTCTAACGAATCATTTGAATACACTACACATCTCTGAGTGCCAAAAATGTTCTGTTCCTGTCTCCATGTTTCTCTGAGTGTTTTGTAAAGTATTTTTGAGTTTGTTAAATAAAGAAGCTGCTGCACGAAGTTCCTGACGTCTCTCCTTCGTGCTGCAACCAGCATTCGTGACACTGTTAAAATGAACAAAATAATTTCTTCCAAATATCCCTAAAACTTATTCAAATATAAATTCTTATAAATAAATATTATAAATACTTTTGAGACCAAGTTAATGTGCCTCAACTTAACCATTTCCACATTTCCATTTTCAGTGGATTTTTGGTACTCCGAGAGGTGTGTTTTATGCAATTCTTTTGATAGAAAGAAACAAGATACATTTCTAGTTTAAACATTATTTATTCTTCAGACATTCCTCTTTAAATGCAAGAAGTATCATCTGTGTGCAAATTGAACCACATTTGGTTTTTGATCACTAAAATGGGTAAAATTCAACAATTTTAACATGGAGCTGCTTTGAGATCTCCATATCTTTGGGACTAAACTAAATAGGGGCTTGAAAATGAAGATTTCAAAAGGAAAGCTTATTAAGAATGAGAATCTAGAAGGATATTAAGATATCTTGAATACTTTAGAGTTACAGGCATGCAAACTTTAGAAAATATTTATGGCACTCAGACAGGTATGTTCTATGAAATTGAGTTGATAGAAAAACAAGATACATTTCTAGTTTCAACATTATTCTTCAGATTTTCCTCTTTAAAAGAAAAAAAAAAAAAAAAAAAAAAAAAAGTATCAGCTGTATTTAAAGTGACCCACATTTGATTTTTGACCACTGAAAATGTGTATAATTTACTCATGGAGGCGCATTAAGATCTCCATATCTCTGGGATTGAACCATTGAGGGTCTTTGAAATGAAGAGACCAAAAGGAAAGTGTAATGATGAGTCGACAGAATGTGGATCTATTTGCAGCTATTTTATTAAAAGGACTTATAGAGCAGACAGGGCAAAGGCAGAGGCATAAACAGATACAGGCAATGGTCGAGGCAGGCGGCAGACAAACAGAATCAGGGTACAGGCAAGGATCAGGGCAGGCAGCAAAACAATCACAGTCCAGGAAACAGGCAACGATCAGGGCAGGCAGCAAAGGGTCACAGGGAATAAACGGTCCAAACGATAACAGGTAAACAGTCCACAGAAAAACGCTCAGAAATAATCACCAAGGCAAATCAAGACTTCGCGATGTATGTGTGTGTGTGTGTGTGTGTCTCTTAAATAGTGTGAGTGTGATGCGGTGCAGGTGTGTGTGCAATCAGTCCCAGGAATGAGGGCCCATGGGAAACGTAGTCCGAAAGAGAACTGATCAGTATTCCGATGGTCCGGAGGAAGAGCCGAGGGAGCCACATTCGTGACAGAGCCCCCCCCACTGCGAGCGGCTCCAGACGCGAGGAAGCGGACGCCGGGGTCTACCACGTGGTCGAGGGGCCGGTCTCTCCGGGTGTGTCCGATGAAATTCCTCTGTGAGTGAGGGGTCCAGGATATCATCTGCATTGACCCAGGATCGCTCCTCCGGGCCGTACCCCTCCCAGTCGACTAAGTACTGTAGTCTCCTACCCCGGCGCCTGGAGTCGAGCAGCTCTCGTACTTGATAGGCTTCCTCACCTTCGATCATCAAGGGTGGGGGGGAGCGGACCTCGGCTTCCTCTGGCTCCCCTCTCGGACCCCCGGAGGGTTTCAACAGCGAAACATGAAAAGTGGGAGAGACACGGTAATTAGCAGGCAAATCTAAGCAAAATGATACTGGAGTTATTTGTTTGATAATTTGAAAGGGCCCTACAAACCTGGGACTGAGTTTTCTGCATGGAAGTCTTAGCCGAAGGTCTCTAGTGGACAGCCAAACCCATTGTCCCACGGCGTACTGGGGATTGGGGCGTCGGTGACGATTGGCCTGCATCTCCGGCCTTCTTACGGCGCGTTGTAAGTGATGGTGAGCTTGGTCCCAAGTTTCCTCACTTCTTTGCATCCATTCAGTAACAGACGGTAGATTGGATGGTTCCCCAGACCAAGGAAATAATGGAGGTTGGAAGCCCAAGACGCATTGAAAGGGTGTGACTCCAGTGGCAGGTTTTTGTAGGGAGTTTTGGGCGTACTTCGCCCAGAGGAGATAACGACTCCAGTCAGTTTGGTTGCGTTGGCAGTAGGTGCGTAGAAATCTGGTTAACTCTTGATTCATGCGCTCTGTTTGGCCATTGGATTCTGGATGGTACCCTGAAGTGAGGCTGACGTTGATGTTGAGGTTCTTGAAGAAGGATGACCAGACTCGAGATGTGAACTGTGGGCCCCTGTCTGACACAATGTCCTCGGATAGTCCATAAAAGCGGAACACATAATTGCATAGAAGCTCGGCTGTCTCGAATGCTGTGGGTAGCTTGGTCAGTGGTATAAGTCTGCATGCTTTTGAGAAGCGGTCGATGACTGTGAGAATGGTGGTGTGGCCCTGGGATTCTGGGAGATCAGTGACGAAATCAATGGCTATATGAGACCAGGGACGTTGTGGAATGGGTAATGGTTGTAACAATCCAGCTGGCGCTTGATGTGATGCTTTGGTGGTTTGACAGAGTGAACAATTGGTGATGAAGCGGGTGGTGTCGGATAGCATAGAGTCCCACCAGAACCGGTTTTGTAGCAGATGGAGAGTGGCTGTAACACCCGGGTGACCTGAGCTTGGGAAGTCGTGCACGTGATGAAGTAGTCTGTTCCGAAGCGGTGCTGGGACGTAGGTGCGGTCCGGTGGACATGTTGGAGGAGGAGCGGTTTGTTCGTTAGCATGTGTGATTTCTGTGATAATGTGATAATGTTTCTTGAGTAAAAGGCACAGGGGTACATTTTCTCTGGGTTACCTCGGCGCTGGGAAAGGACGGCCCCTATGCCCGTGCTGGAGGCGTCCACCTCTACTATGAAAGGGAGTTTGGGGTCCGGATGATGGAGAATGGGTGCTGTGGTGAAACGCTCCTTTAGCTCTTGGAAAGCCTGTACTGCCTCCGAGGACCAGATGAGACGTGAGGACTGCCGCTTGGTCATGGACGTTAATGGGGCTGCAACGCCGCTGAAGTTCCGTATGAACCGTCTGTAGAAGTTGGCAAACCCCAGGAACCGTTGTAACTCCCTCAATGTGCGAGGCTGTGGCCATTCCAGTACCGCCCTCACCTTACTGTCATCCATGGCCACGCCCTCATGACTGATAACATAACCCAGAAAGGTTGTGGAGGTTTGGTGAAATTCGCATTTCTCGGCTTTTGCATACAGTTTATGTTGTATCAGTCTTTGAAGTACCGCCCGTACGTGCTGGACATGTTCCACAAAAGAGCTGGAATAGATGAGGATGTCATCTATGTAGACTATGACCCAGCCATTGAGCATGTCACGGAAGACGTCGTTAATGAAGGACTGGAAGACAGAGGGACTGTTGGACAGCCCGAACGGCATGACGAGGGTCTCGTAGTGACCAGTGGCTGTGGAAAAGGCTGTCTTCCATTCGTCCCCTTCTCTGATGCGGATTAGATTGTAAGCACAGCGGAGGTCCAGTTTGGTGAAGTATGCGGCTTGTCTGAGTTGTTCAAGGGCTGGAGGAACCAAAGGCAAGGGGTACCGGAACTTTACGGTGATGTCATTTAATCCACGATAATTGATACAGGGTCTTAACCCACCATCTTTTTTCTTGACAAAGAAGAACCCGGATGCTGCTGGTGATGTGGACGGGCGGATAAATCCTTTGGCTAGCTCCTCTTCAATGTAGGTTTTCATTGCCGCTGACTCGGGTTGTGACAGGGGAAAGATCCTGCCCTTGGGAGGCGTGGTACCAGGCAGCAGGTCGATGCCGCAGTGACCGGGACGATGAGGAGGTAGTTCGGTGGATTTGTTTTTACTGAATGCCACAGCCAGATCAGCATATTCTTCGGGTATGTTAGGTTTTCCGGAGTCAGAATCGTGGAGTGAAGCAGCTTGAAGTGGCAGGGGAGTGATTTGTTTCAAGCAACTTTTACGGCAGTTAGCGTCCCATTGCACAATCTGGCCATCTTTCCAGGAAACGTGAGGGTTGTGCGTTCTGAGCCATGGTAGACCAAGGATTACAGGGTTGTTGGGTGAGTGAATGACGTAGAAGCGGATTTGTTCATGGTGAAGGACTCCTACTTGCAAGGCGAGCTCAGCGGTGATATGGACCACTCTGCCTCCGCCGATGGGCTTCCCATCTAGCACCTCCACTGTCAACAGGGAATTACAGTCTGTTAAAGGGATGTTATGGTCTTTGATGAATGAGTCTGACATGAAATTCCCAGCAGCTCCAGAGTCCAGTAGAGCGTGAGTGGATAGGCTTTGGCCATTAACGGTAATTTGAATGGGAATTTTGAAGCAGTTGGAAGAGTAGTTAGAGTGATGTGGAGAACTCACCGCTTTGGTATTGGAGGACTGAGGTCGTACGGGGCAATTGATCTTGACATGGCCAGCCTGACCGCAATAGAGACACAGGTGTAGTTGTCGTCTCCTTTCTCTCTCTTCGGGAAGTAGTGGGGTATAGCCGAGTTGCATGGGTTCCAGAGCGGGACTGGCTGAGGCGGATTGCCGGACTGGGCGTCGGGTTCGTAACAGGTTGTCAATGTGAATGGCCAGTTCCATGAACGCATTGAGCGAGCTACCCTCATCCCGGCATGCGAGTTCGGCTTGCAGTTCCAGTGTTAGGCCCCTTCGGAACAACAGCTTTAAAGTGTCCTCAACCCAGTTCGTTTGAGCGGCCAGAGTACGAAAGTTCAGCGCGTACTCGGCTGCTGTTTGTTTACCTTGGCTGAGAGAAAGTAACTGATCGCCAGCGCACTTGCCTCCCTCGGGATGTTCAAAGACTTCTTTAAAGTTTCGCAAGAAATCCTGAAAGGTGGGGAACACGGGGCTGTCATCTCTCCACACCACGGTGGCCCAATCCAATGCTTTGCCAGTGAGCAAGGAACACACAAACGATATCCGGCTGGATTCGGTGGGGTACAGAGACGGTTGCTGGTTGATGAACAGGGAACATTGGAGAAGGAACCCCTTACACCTGGCGGGAGTGCCGTCGAACTTTTCAGGGAGCGCTAGGGGAGGATTGCCTGCAGGGGAGGCCGCGAAGCCTGGATTGGCGGGAGCAACGGGCGGCGGCGTGGTGGCTTCGGCAGGACTGAATCGGAGGCCTTGAAGCGTTTTCACCAGCTCTTCGGTAAGGGAAGTCAAGCGGTTGAGTTGATGTTAATGCACCGCTAGCTGGTTGGCCTGGGCAAGTCTTCTGTAATGATGGGTTGACAGAATGTGGATCCATTTGCAGCTATTTTATTAAAAGGACTTATAGAGCAGACAGGGCAAAGGCAGAGGCATAAACAGATACAGGCAATGGTTGAGGCAGGCGGCAGACAAACAGAATCAGGAAACAGGCAAAGATCAGGGCAGGCAGCAAAGGGTCACAGGGAATAAACAGTCCAAACGATAACAGGTAAACAGTCCACAGAAAAACGCTCAGAAATGATCACCAAGGCAAATCAAGACTTCGCAATGTGTGTGTGTGTGTCTTAAATAGTGTGAGTGTGATGCGGTGCAGGTGTGTGTGCAATCAGTCCCAGGAATGAGGGCCCATGGGAAACGTAGTCCGAAAGAGAACTGATCAGTATTCCGGTGATGGCTCCCTCCGGCGGTCCGGAGGAAGAGCAGAGGGAGCCACATTCGTGACAGAAAGTTTAAGAACCAGAATCTAAAAGGATATTAAGATATTTTTAATACTTATTGAATTACAGGCATGCAAACTTGAGGTAAAAACACAAGAAGTGCTTTTTCCCATTTTTAAACTGTCACTGTTGGCATATAATGAAAAAATACATTGCTAAAGTCAACAGATTGTACTAATAGACCTACCAATCTCTGTGTAAAAATAAAATAATGACGCTAACATCTTTCTAAAGTTAATTTTACACCCCTCTAATTTGACTCCAAATCAAAATTGTAATTTTGCCTCTACAAAATAGCGGATTACTCAGTAAATAATCATCTGTGATATTTAATACTTTGACTTTTATCACTATTTTGTCTTTCTACAGAAAAAATGTTAACAAAATCAAAAATATGAGCTGGGGAAGTTTCCGAAATTTGATTGATTTGAAACGGAATGACCCTATAGCATTTTAAGAGTAAATGGCACATTAACAGGGCTCTTTTTAGTGACAAGAGGAAAAAGACAAATGTGTTGTTTTTCAGGTTTACTCCGAGCCTATTTTTAAGTCTACTGAGAAAAAGACTGTGTTATTGGTGTCCCTGGCTGCCCTAAAATTCCCCAAGTAAAACTTGTAGCAGATGATGTAACTCTGATAATTAGGAATGCAGATTATATTTATAATATAATTTCACGTTTGAAGATTTTTCAGAAAGCTACCTCAGCATGTATAATTTGGGGAAAAAATTTACTACTTTGTTGATGTGGGAATGACATAGTACAGGACCTCCTCAGTTGCCAAAGCAGTATAAATGGACCCAGTATGGTTTAAAAGTAATTGGCATTTATTTTGGAACTGACCAGTATATGGAAAAGAACTGGGAAGGAGTGGTTGACTGGGCTATTGGTAAAATTCAAAAGGGGAAGTGAATTCTCCCACAGCTCTCATATAGAGGAAGATGCCTGGTAATTAATAATCTGGCAGCTTCAATGCTGTGGCATAAGGTTACACTGTTAGATCACCCCATTTTTTTTTTTTTTTTTTTTTTTTTTGGAATGGCCATCATTGACTTCCTCCTGGGGTGCTTTATCTTCCCGTTGCAGAGGGAGGTCAAGGCCTTATACATGTTTAATCAAAAATTGTAGCAATTAGACTACAAACATTGCAAAAACTGCTGTACTGCTTTGATTGCATGCCATGGATTGATTGTTTGCACATTCTTAAAGATCTTGGAGGGACAGACCTTGAGACAAAGAGGTATTTTTAATTGAGAAAGTCTTATGTTGAAAATGTATATTGTTCTATTTTTTAATTTTATGTATCAATTTTTCTATCATGGAGTTTCTCACGAATGGGTGATAAATTGTGTGCAGAACCTTTGTTTATTAAATCCTCTTTTTAAGCTACAGCCTACATTATCAGGTTCTGTAATCAAAATGTTTTAAATGCTGGAATAACTAGAGTTATGGACCTGATCGATATAACAAGAAGTCAGTGGTGAACGATTTAGTCACTTGCTGACCAGGTTGGGATTAGGTCAGTGAGAATAATGGAAGGGGTAGTTATGAGCTTTAAAGCTTCTTTCCCCCCTGTATTCATTAATTTATAGATTCTGCTTTGGTCAGTTAAAGGAAAGGATAGATACTAAATAGAGGACTGTTTGTGCCCAGAGATGTAAATCCCCCATAGAGGCTGTTGTATATGTAACTGTGCATCACCACAGGCAGAAGAAAGCAGGAGAGCAGGTTTCCAAATAACACAAAAGGTTTAATAATAACTCAAAATTAAGGTAAGGCACATCCAAAACATAACAGTGACAGGACGAAGAGTGAACAAACCAAGGAGTACTTATACAGGAACTAATGAGGGAACTAATGAGATAATAAACAAGACACACCTGAAACGAGGACACTAATCAAATCAGAAACCATGACAACTAACTAAAGGCGGGAAAACTAAACAAAGGAGGACATGTGACCAACAGAACATGGTGAAAAACTGACAGACGTGACAGTATAAGCCTCCTATTCCTAAGAATATAAAGATCTACAGTGGAAAATAATTCAGTGTGTTGGCTACAAATATCTTTGTTTCTAAATTTAATAGAATGGTTTTACCTGAATGCTCTTTCTGTAACTCTGACACTGTATTTTATTTATTTTGTAAATGTTCAAGGCTGGTTCCACTTTTTGTACTTTTGGAAAAACTAATTAATGAGATTAGCTTTTACAAATACCCTGTTTATTTTTGGTTCTTAGTAGGGATGTAATGATGCACCGCGAATCGGTTGAAAATCGATGAAAATATGTGACGATTCAAGTCGGTTGAGATGTTAAACGAATCGCGATACACATTTTAAACCACAGGGGTGCTGTCACTGAAGCTGATTACTGTGACGTGCTTTACAGGCACGAGAGCAGCGAGCAAGTCGAGCAGCGAGCAAGTCGAGCATCAAGCGCAGCAGCGGTAAGCGCTGATGTTAAGGATGACCCATCCTCATTCAAATGCAGGATTGGCAGCATTTACAAAGACTAAAAATGAAAGCGTTAAAGTGCATATACCGCAAGATGATGTTAATATACACTAATAACACACTAATACACACTATTAGCAGTTGGCTACGAATGCAAGATCTGTGTTTTCATGGCAAAAGATATGGTTGTTTTCTGTCGTAGAAAGTTCTTCTGGTCTGCCTCATCTAACGTTTGTGAAAGGATGTCAGTTTTCCACCGACTGAAGTAGAAAGTTGTGCTTGTGCAGGTATTGCATTTGTTGTACTCTTTTTAAATGTGTACATAAAGTTTTGGTACGCTTTACAATAAGGTTCATTAGTTAACTACTTTAGTTAAAGGTGCAATATGTAATATTTTCTGTCTGCTAGAGGTCGCTAGAGGCCTATTCAAAACAAAGGCGTAGCTTGATGACGCCAAGTTTGAGCGCGGAATCTTGGGACATGTGGTCTTCACCTCAACGGCTAGTGGAAAAGAATTGGGATAGGACTGGGGAAGAAATCATGTTCATGGATGCGATTATTAACGTTACTGTAGTATGAAGCAGAGCAGGACCGAGTGTTGTGGGAACTGAACGAGGCCACTGGAGCGATTGCGCAACACGCCGTGAGCAGCGGAACTTTTAGCAGCGGAACTTTTCGCCGGCGCCGCTTCCGCTTTTCTGGTCATGAGTATGAGATAACACAGCTCTGTTTATCATATTAGATACATTTGAGTGTGTTGAAAATGTTATAACGTTACTCCGTGTGTTCGCTCAGTGGCTGCTGTGAGAAACTTGTTTGAGAGACACTGCAGTAAGCTAGATCGATATTAAAATATCATGTTAAATGCTGGATGGCTTGTGTTGATAAATGGCATGCAATTAATTTTAAAACGTATTGTATGATAAAGAAAATTCTGTATTACTGTTAATAAAAATAAAGCTGCTTCTGATTATGCTATGTTAGCTACTTGACAAAATAGTGTTTTGTTCTGAGGCATGGTAAAGCATGGTACTCGCAAAAAATCAAGAAAATTAGATTTAAACGTGTTACTATATAACAACTATATAACTATATAAACTAAACGTGTTGAGCTATATAACAATAATTAGTTTTCTGTCTATAAATATATCAAAACAGTTGTTCCCGTGCCTATTAAAACATGTAAATATTAAAGCGTCTTTGGTGTTTCCATGGTTGTGGTACAAACAGTGTGTATTTAAATTTTTTTGTATTTTTTTTTTTTTATGTGGGTCAAGATGTTGTCTCTTTTTAAATCATTGGTGGTATTTAGGGTAGCTATTTAATTTGCATATTATAAATTGATAGTGTACTTTTTTTCAAAATAAGGTGGGGTGTAAGAGAGGCATTAGTGACAATGAGCGAGTTTGGAAATAAGGTTTTTAATTGGTAAAATTGTTTTGTGTGTTTGTGTGAGTGCCTTGTATTTTAAGTGTGTTTTGGAAAATGGTGTAAATTTAAAATCACCCCTGAATGGGTGTCCCATATTTTGCACTGAAGGTGGCAACTCTAGTGTCAACCAAACACAATATATAAATAAAACGGAGCACTTAGTTGTCACCAAATGATTTTATCAGTTATTCACTAAAACAACTGAAGGTTGACATCAAATACAACAATTGTATAAATGAAAACAATAACATAGTAATCGATCAGGATCATTTATTCATATCGTGGTGCATTGCTTGGAACCTAAATATCACTTTTATCTCAGTATTATTATTATTATTATTATTATTATTATCCACAGATTCAACAACTTCCTCTGTTCTCAAGTTTGTCAGAAATGCAGAAAATAAGTCACAGAAAACATGTTTACTGTGTTTAAATGCATGCTGAATGGCAACTCTTCTTAATGTATAATCTGATGTTTTCTCAAATTAATCTGTGTAACGAATTTAAACACCATCTGCATAAAGAATCAAAGCGCAAAAAGTCACATGGAGTGAAAATATAAGCAATGAACTTGCCCACAACAGTTAACCTATCTACAAATTCCCTTGCTCTCTCTTCGGGATGTGCCATTCCTTATATATTTATTATATTTTGAGAATTTATTTATTTATTTTTTTAATGTGTAGGTCCTATTAAAATCGTCAGGAATACGTTCAAATGTTAACATTAGTTCATGTATTAACTAACATGAACTAACCATGAGCAATAGTTACTGTATTTGTTAATCATTGTTAACCTAGTTGGGTGAAGATTTCAAACATGAAAATTTAAAAAAATTTCAACAAATTTCCTTTTTAGACATTAAGAGCAAGGTCTGAAGTGTTTGTGATCATTAATTTTAAAGGTTTTACTGACAATGTAACACCTTTTTGAACATATTTTCCAAAACAAGTCCTTAACTCTCATTACCACAACAGTCTGCAAATGTCAATACCATATGGAAACCTAATAATTTTCACATTTTTAAAAATTGATTATTAACAGTTGTGCAGTTACTGTTTTGACTTGCTTTGTGAGGACTAACTGTCTTCATAATGTAGTGTCTCTACCACTACATTATGAGCTGTCTTCGTAAATCAAATGGCAAAATAAACATACAATGTTTTATTAAAAATGTAAAATGGCCAAAAGTATTCTGTGAGAGTTGTGTTTAGAGGTTAAGGGATAGAAAATATGAGCTTAGTATACAAAATAATCACGGCTGTGGAAAGTCTTTATAATGATAGATGTGCCAACATGTGTGTGAACATCCACATTTGTGTAGATTTCCCGACACTGTAGATTTCTTTTTTTGTAAACCCTTTCTCTGAAATTTGTCACCCTAGCCTTTGCTAAAGTTTTCCAACAGTTAGTAAATATTATTTAACTTAATAGCTCATGATAAATATTTAAAAATAGCCTGTATGATTAAATTCTCATTACCGAAACAGAAGTTCTCTCTACCGAAACTGGCCTTAAATTGTTGCAGTAAGTGAGAATAGCATTACGGAGGATGAGGTACCTAAGCATATTTTGTTAAATTCAGAGAAGCCGTGATGATTTAGCCAACTTTTATTCAATGTACATAATGTCCTTAAAAAATGTTGTGGAGGATGAGAACATCAGTCATGGATACTTCATTTTCCCACTATTTATTATTATTATTATATATGGTACATTTAATATTTTTTCTGTCATTTGAAAACATCTATTGTAACATCCATATATAATTATTATATATATATATATATATATATATATATATATATATATATATATATATATATATATATATATATATATATATATATATAATATATATATAATATATTATTTTTTTTAGAATATTTTCATTTTTTTTCTGTTTAAATTAGAACACAACATACATTCAGACATACCTGGACGCATTGCGGTAATTAGCATTTCAGCTGAAAATGCAGTAAAATACAAAAATAATTCATTTATGTGTTGTAATTACTCTTTGTTCAGTGTAGAGAACAATATTGTTTTTATTATGATGTTTCTATATATTACTAAAATACATGTTTAATATTTAAAATCATTAGTGCTGTGGTGTTTTAATGGTTTTGTGAGAATGACAGTTAATAAAGATACAAAAGTTCATTGTTTGTTCATGTTACTTCACAGTGCATTAACTAATGTTAACAAATACAACTCTTGATTTTAATAATATTTTAGTAAATGTTGAAATTAACATTAACAAAGATTAATAAATGCTGTAGAAGTGCAGTTCATTATAGACCCTTTTCACAGACGTTTTCACAAAATGTTGCATGCACATTTATAACACTATGCTTAGTATTATATTACCTTTGCATCAAATTACAAAAAACTAGTTAACACTGCTGTGAGGGTGTTTCTAATACAGTGGCTATGTGAAGTGATGGTAAAGTTGACATCAATCTCTCTGTATTTTTTTCCTCTTTTTGAAAGTTGTGAAAACGTTGTTGAGTTTTTCTTTTGCTGTTTGAGCAAATGCGAACACAAATTAATGTATTCTCTCATTTACCGCTATGGAATTTTCCCCAACTATGACGACTTCCGCTTCTGAGAAACCCAGAAATGTGTTTAGTTCATGTTAACTAATGTAGTTAATGTTAACTAATGAACTTTAAGTGTTTTTGATTGTGAGTTTTGAGTGAAAGATTTTTTAGATTCTTATGCACTCAGCTATTGTGTATAATGCATAAGGTTAGTTGAATATGTAAGATGGCCATTGAAAGCTGAGATGATTTCTTTTTGAACAGACCATGTGGTGCTGTTTGAAGCACTGGCCCTCATAGAGACCACTGCTTTATTCAGAGATCCTTACTGAGTTGAAAGAATATGCTTTGATTATGACACTACATGCACCTTTAGAGGTTTTAAGAGTAGATTTACAACAAAGAAAACCGCCATGTATATGCTCCCAGGAAATGGAGACTCTGAGGGCAGAATTTCACATAGATTACTTGTACATTCTGTACTATGTGCAGAGCAGCTTATAGACCGGCACACATCCCCATGAATTTAAATGAAGGAACTCCACAGGTGCTGTATGGTGTAAAGCTTCCTGCATGCATTTGTGTGAAGGCATAGAGCAGCGATTAATGGATGTTTTTTGAGTAAAGCTGTAGGCTATAAGTGGGTTAGTAGGCTTGCTGATTACATAAACTGACACAATTTATATGAACTGTAAACCATAATCTTTTCTGTCTGTCAAGATGTTCTGGCATTTATATAAATTGTGATTAGTTGTGGCTGTGTGGAAGGGATTCTGATTCAAATTTTTTTGTCCTTTGAGGCCAAAAATTGTACTAAAATAAATATTATACATGTTATTGTGGTATTATAGCCTATATCAGAATGAAAAGATGGAAACAAGAATATCGGATGTGTTTTTTTTTTTTTTTTTTTGTATGAATGTACTACACTGGTGAAACTGCTGAGACTTTTATTTAAGACTAGTGCTCCATCTTGTGGCTATATACAGTAGCTTAAATCAATAGGCCTGTGTTTGGCTGGTTAGCATGTTTGCTATTTGTTTTTAAAAGCAACATTTAAATGTCCAGTATTTCTTTATATTGTCGTAAACCTTTTTTCAGTGAGTGACTGTTTTTTGTGGGATCTTAATAGCACGAAAATGACTTAGCCAGTCTGCTGCCTGTCACATCACAGCTCAGCATTGTCACTTGGGATTGTATGCAGTCTTGTCGTGCAATCAATGAATCAGCATTGTCAGCATGTCAGGACATAATTTTCCTGCGACCCATGAGCAATGATGGCAGAATTAAAATTACATACTGTTCATCCAGGGTAATGGACAACAGCCTTTGAGATGAATTGATAATAATAAGACACAATTTTTTACATCGATAATAATAAGAAATGTTTCTTGAGCAGCAAATCAGCATATTAGAAAAGGATCATGTGACACTGAAAACTGGAGTAATAATGCAGCTTTGCCATCACAGGAATTAATTACATTTTAAAATATATTAAAATAGAAAATGGTTCTTTTAAATTGTAATAATATTTCACAATATTATTATTATTATTTTTTTTTTTTTTACTGTATTTTTAATCCAATAAATGTAGCCTTGGTGAGCATAAGAGACTACTTTCAAAAACAAAAAAACATCTTACTGACCCCAAACTTTTGAACGGTAGTGTATGTTTATCATATACATAAATTGATATGTCTGAATTCCATGGTGTAATGTTAATTTAGCAGAAAACTGATGATTCATGAGGTCATTTCATATTATTTTCCACTAGATGTCAGTGTAAATCCGTTCATCAAACTCCATAGGCTGTGGCTTGTTGAATTAAGGAATAAACCTGGATGCTTTCCAAAACTGATCTGTTTTTATATCTATGATTGTTTTTATTTTATCTATATGAAAATATAATGTATAGATTGTAAATACAGACACATTTATATCAGCATGGGCAGTTAAACTCATGTTGCTCTGCATCGCTCTTCTCTCCATTCTCGTGTTGCCTCTCTGCAGTGTAGTGATAAGGCATCACCTTTCATAGCTCATCTGCGTATGTGAGTACGACTACAATGCAGAGCGGATGGCTGCACATGATGTGCTTCATAGGCTGACACTGTGTTCCATTTTGTTCTGGCTTTTTTTTTTTTTGGCAGTAATTAGTCACTTGTTGCTATGGTTGTGGGATACAGTGTTGCAGTGCTTGTGTTAGATGAAGCAGCCAGACGTTGCAATGACGTCATCTCATTAGTAGCAGTCGCGACAGTGTGAAACACAGACACACTCACAGACAAGCGTGCGTAATCAGAAATGTCAAAAAGTAACCAGTAATATTGCTGCGGTTTAATAATTGGGATTCTTTAGCCCTCATTCAGTGCTATTTAAGAAGGATTAGATGTGGTGTTTTGGTCCTGTAATTAAAGACTATGACGTGTCACCAGAAGCAGCATGTTTTGAAAAAAATTTAATTTAGACATAGATATTAATTATCTCGCCAAATGTGAATGGACTTTAACAAAAACAAAGGGTGACATCCTGCTCATTTATAATGGTTGCATGTCACTGTTCTTATTGGTAACAACAACAACAACAACAAAAAAAAGGTTTTGGTAACTAAATTAAAATTGCAATCAAATAGAAATATTAGATGAAATACTTAAACAAAATAATAAATGCTGCCTTGGTAACTAACTGAAATAAAATAAGTTGAAGATGAAATGCTAAAATTACTAAAACTGAAATAAAAATAAATTAAAGCTATTTAGAAAACAAAACGACATTACTAGAACTTAAAAAAATTAAAATGAAAACTGAAAATTTAAATATATATGTTAATTCAAAATATGATAAATACTATAATAGTTAATAAATAGCTGTGTCATGTCAGTATTTTTTTTAATAACCTCCTTACAGTGAAGTTGGGCTGTAACAGACTTTACTGTCCACCATGGGGTGCTAGAAATATATTCACATAAGCTACTTATGTGGAGAAACACATAATGTAGTGTTTGTGAAGATGACAAACTTAATTTTAAAGTACTGTCTTAACTTTATCTACTAATGGTGATACTGTGATCATAGTAAAAATGAAAATAATATTATTACTAATCTTTAACATGACCTTCATAGTTCAGTAAAATAATCTGCTTCTCTGAATCATCATTCCTTTTTTTCTCAACATCACAATAATCAAATACCCAATTGTTTTATTTTCATAAAGTTCTTTTTGTTCTTCATTTCCTACTTTGTTTGATGCAATGACAAATACCTTGACAACCATGCACCCATATATGTTACCATGGTAACTAAAATTAGCTGCACCTTGGAGTGCATCTTTGTACTTGCCAAGCCAAGCTAAAAAAAAAAAAAGGTTCACAAGGTAGACAAGCAAGGGCAATTTATACTTTTTTTTTTTTTTTTTTTCAAAATTAATCACATTATCTATTGTAATTGGATACTGTCTTTGTGTATTATTGATTAGAAGAACATTTCATTCATCACATTCTCATATTGATATATCGAGTGTGATATTGCTTTGAACAAAAATGTTTGGTTGATTGATTGAGCAGTACCAGAGACAAATAAGTGCACAATTATAGTCCCTTTTCCTCTTTTAGATTTTGACTTGGAAATTTTGAGCACAAGTTATTTAGGTCACTGTTCATCACCTCACTTTATCACTATATCATTCACTAATGAGATGCTATATGAGGTTTAATCTAAAAGTCAAGATCAAAAATAATCCAAATAGGCCTAAAATAAAATCCTGTGTGGATTGCAATGACAATAAAAAATGAAGTTGATTTTAGCTGTGCCATTTCGAAGAGCTCTGTGGTTGTATTTGAACTGTCAGATGATATTACTAAGGTAGATTTTTGTGAGTGTTTTCCTACACTAAAGATAGTTTCGTGAATGATGCATGACACAATGCTCATCACTCACCCCATGCAAATAGATTTTCTAGCTGGGTATAGAACTCGGCATTATTGTTATTCTGAACATGTTTTAGTTTTCTATTTATAATTTTTATAACTACCAGTACGTCACTGAGCCACTGCAGATCCTTCAAGAAAATCTTGTATAAGACACATTTGGCTCCACATTGTTTAGTCATCTGTTTCTACAGGTACAGTTATCAGAATGACAGATAGGATCTCTCCAGGTCTACTGCATCAGTGGCTTTACCATGCTAACCTTTTTAACCTTACATCATTTTTGATGCATGCGCTCATTTCAGCCTGGTGCTGCAGTGGAGCTGGGGAATTGTGGACCGCAGTGAGGCTGAGTTGCTTAAACATGTGGAGAGTAGTGTGGCACTTGGAGACAAGAATCACCTTGTGCCTTCTGGTTCATGCACAGCTGCTGTGTGTTATGCTGCTCCTTTGATGAAATGGAAATTAACTTTCATTTAAAATGCTGAACATTCTGGACACTGGAATTAGAGAAGAAAGCCAAGTATGGTTACATTTACTAGAAATAGGATGTTAGGTGTGACGAACATAATTTGGATCAGAATACTATTATTGCTTTCATACCTCAGAAGACTCAATCAGTTATGTTTCTTTTACTGTAGGTATCAGCTTTGTCTCAGATGTTTTTCATGAAATTCCTTAAGAGAAATGAAAATAGAAACAAATGAGACAATTGTTGACATCATACATAAAGAGTATAGCACAGAACTTATTTTTCATTGGACTTTTTTGATGAGAAATGTTTTTATTGAATGAGTATGACTATGAATTTTATAATTAAATCTCAGACATTTGAACTTTGATCTCTTTGCAAATCTGAGCATGGTTTGTGGCATTCTTGTGAAACTCTACAGCAGGAGTTTTCAAAGGGGTGGCAAGAGGGTGGTAGATAATCCATAAAAAAGTTTAGAGAGAGACGCGCGCGCGCACACACACACACACACAGGAAAGTTTAGAGAGAGAGAGAGAGAGAGAGAGAGAGAGAGAGAGAGAGAGAGAGAAAAATACACACACGCACACGTACAAATTATGAAAACTTTTTTTTATTTATCAGCAAATAAACACTCAGCACTACTTAGGAGTTAATCAAATTGGCTACATGCATTATAACTAAATCAAGCATAGCATTAGTTCTGGCAGGTCACGTCAAGCTTGCATCAGCTGACTCTCAGCTGATCCACGTCTACCTACCTATCACAGCATATATAAGGTCCTTCGGTACTATTATCAGCAGCTGATGCATTGCTCAGGAGCTAATTAAATGGCAAATTTGGCAGGCAAAACCGCATCATCTCATTAGGAATTGTGCAATCTGGAATTTAGTGAGAGGAATTCATTCTCCACATGGATTTCATCTCAGATTCATTCAAGTTTGTGAACTTGAACATACGAATCTGCTGCATTGATCATAAGCTGCCTGATTTGGAAGTGATTGAGTTAGCATTGCTTCTCGCATTGTTGCATTATTGACATGGACTCCCTAAAGTTATACTGGTAACGCTTTACATTAAGGTTCATTAGTTAAACATTAGTTAATATTTAGAATTAACTAACATGAACTAACCATTAGGATGAGATCTGCGCTCCCTGCAAGAAGGAGGATATCAAGAGAAGTTCAAGCATCCACATCACAGCTGGCTATATTTCACTCTCCATTCATCTCTGAATGTCTTCACAAAGCTAAGCTAAGTTCCTTTTTTAACCCTCTGGGGTCTGAGGCTAAATTGGGGTCCTGGAGTAGTTTTTACATGCCCTGACATTTGTGCTTTTTTCAGTTGCTTCTAAACATATTAATGACAAAAGTCTCATTACACTGTATTCAGCACAAACTAGGTTACAATAATATGTGAGCAACAGGAATGTACATGTTTGTATTTTTGAGAATTACGTATATGCATGGTTTTTGAAAAAAAAAAAAATAAAAAAAAAAAATAAATAAATAATAAGTCACTGAAATAAGGCCTCAAAACACATACTAAACATTTTTTCACAAGACTTTTGGGAACTGTATATTTTAGTCTAGAGTTTTTGCTTCAAAGTGATGTTAAAATCATTCTGCCTACCCGGACACATAAAACAATGTATTGATTTTAAATTTCGAAGACACTTTTTGTTTAGGAAGGCCATATGCAAGGAGTCGTGAATCTTCATGAACAGTGCTGTGATTTACACCTGAGGATATTAAGACCCTGCCCCTAATGAGCCGCATAATGAGCCATTCATTCAGGAATGTGACTGAGTGAACTAAGAAAGAATGCAATGACAAAAGAAATATATATTTTTTGTTTGTAGTTTATTTAGAATATAGGTAACTATATAAATGAGAGTCAAAGACACATTTTGAGTACACAGTTATACCCGGAAATAAATCCTGTTCAAAGATATAAGTGAACATCACATACCTGGCATTTGGTGTTTGGTGCACTGGAGAAGAAAAAAAAAGAACAAGAAAAAAAAAAAAAACTTTCCTGCTTTCAGTCAGTGATCTCAGTATCATATGCATGCAGTCCAATGTGGGCCAATATCTGGTCACTATGATTCTCAAATCTGTGAGATAAATGAAAAAACCCTCTGTTTTATCATGCTGATAACAGGATCATAACAGCTATTGTATTAATGTTAATATAATGTCCACTCTTAACAGAAAACATGATTTTTGTGATCTCATGAAAAAATACAAAATAATTTTTTTAAACACAGAGACTGCAATACTGCGAAATATTACAATTTAAAATAATGGTGTTCTATTTGAATATACTTTAAAATATAATTTATTTCTGTGATGCAAAGCTTTCATAATTTCTTGCGAACAAAAGCTTCATTGATGTGGCACTATATAGGCTATTTTACAGTAAACCATTCAAAAGCTGTCCAAAACAGGCCAAAGAAATATTGTCTAAACAATCATATTGCTATGACATTTTATTTATCTTATTTGTTATATTATAGAGCCTATAAATGTGTTACGGATTGAACAGAGCAGGAGACATACGGATCCATGTGCAAGGCTTTATTACAGAAGCATGGTCAGAAAACAAGCAAGGGTCAGATAACGATACAGGTACATCTCAGGCAAGGCAAAGAATAATCCTAGGGCTGGCGTGGGTCTTAGAATGGCAAACAGAATAATCCTAGGGCTGGTGTGGGTCTTCGATCGGCAAACAGTATCCAGAGGGCTTGACGAGAGGTAATCCGATAATGTAAGCAGTAGTCTAGGCAAGGAGTGGAGCAGAGGCAGAACAGGGGAAGGGATGGAGGGCCAGGTCCACGTGGCAGTGGAGGGACCGGAGACTGGGGCAGAGCAGGGTAGAACCAGCAGAGCAGGAAACCTGGGTGAAGCAGACGGAGCAGAAGACCACCAGGTCGGAGCAAACCGATCAAAAGACCATAGCCAAGACTGAGACCTAGGAAGAGCAGAGACAGACAAAGTATTCATGGCCCCAAGGACCGAGGCAGGCAACACAAAGGGTTTGATCTCCTTAAAGATAACTGAGCGGACAGACAGATCAAAATCAGAGACTTTAGGGAGAGCTGGAGGAGCAGACAGTTTGTAATTAAACTCATAGACTGAAACAGAATTGGCAGCTGGCATAACATTAGATAAGTTAACTG
Source organism: Ctenopharyngodon idella (assembly GCF_019924925.1). Classification (NCBI taxonomy): domain Eukaryota; kingdom Metazoa; phylum Chordata; class Actinopteri; order Cypriniformes; family Xenocyprididae; genus Ctenopharyngodon; species Ctenopharyngodon idella. The sequence continues at coordinate 4,898,770 of NC_067226.1, forward strand.
GGACTTCACTGGCAGACAATTCACCCACAGGGTCATTGGTGGAAACTGGACAGACAAGAACATCAGACACATTGACACCCAAATCAGAATCACGAGCATTGATGGGAATTGGGCTGGCTAGACAGACAGATGGTTGAAAGACAGAAACTCGACAGGAAGATAAATCATACTCAGGCTCATTAATTAACATAGAACAGACAGACGGTTCATTCTCAGACTTATTGATCGAAACTGGACACACAAACTGTTCAGGTTTAAGATCACTGACTGTACATGGACAGACAGACTGTTCACTAATGGTCTCCTTAGCAATGACAGGATTAACAGAGCATATGAAAAGCTCATTTAAGGTTTCCAAGGCAGTGACTGGTAGGGAAGAGAGGTCATGAATGGCCCTTGTAGCTGTAGCAAAACAGTCATGAAATTCACAGACTGCATCCTCGGAAGTGACAGACAAGGCTGAGCGTTCAGAGTCAGCCTCCTTGGCTGGGTAGGGACAGGATAAAAGTTCATAATTGTCCTCCATGGCCGGTTCAGAGCAAGGCAGGAGATCATAAGTGACTTCCGTAGCCATGACAGGACAGACAAAGAACTCACAGATGGCCTCCATTGCTGTGACAGGACAGGACAAGAGTTCATAAGTGGGTACCACTGACACCTCTCGAGGGTCTGCAGCAGATGCCGCCACCTCTGGAGGTTCTACAGTAGTACCATCAGAATACAGGGAGAGTTCAGCAATGGTTCCTTTGACCATGACATGACATGAATTGCTGGGCGCCACCACCACGCAAGGAGCTGAAGAGAGCACCGCTGCTTCCGGAGGCACAGCATCGAGTGCCACTACCTCAGGAGGTTCTGCAGCGTCAGCCGTCACTCCTGGAGACTTCATAATGGACGCCGCCACCACTGGGAGTTCTGGGGTGGTGTATGCAGCCCAAACACACCAAAAAGAGATCCCCATCATGGGAAGTACTTCAGACAGGGGAATCAGTTTGGGAAAAAAAGGCTAGAGTGAGTGGCAGCCATCTCGTCTGAGAACTTAGGCGTGGTAGCCATCTTAGGATGAGGCTCTAGAAGATCTGCTGAGACGTGAAGAGGCTCTGGAAGATCTGCTGAGATGTGACGAGGCTCTGGAAGATCTGCTGAGACGTGATGAGGCTCTGGAAGATCTGCTGAGACGTGACGAGGCTCTGGAAGATCTGCTGAGACGTGACAAGGCTCTGGAAGATCTGCTGAGACGTGACAAGGCTCTGGAAGATCTGCGGAGACGTGACGAGGCTTCTGGAAGATCTGCGGAGACGTGACAAGGCTCTGGAAGATCTGCTGAGACGTGACGAGGCTCTGGAAGATCTGCTGAGACGTGACGAGGCTCTGGAAGATCAGCAGTGATTTGACTTGACTCACGAAGATCAACGGTGACTTGACTGGACTCACAAAGATCAACTGTAAGTTGACTTGGCTCACGAAGATCAACTGTGACTTGACTTGACTCAGGACGATCAGCTGAGACTTGATGGGGCGTCATCGTCGCCGCCATTTTGCCAACGGGCTCTGCTGTCGCCGCCATTATGTAAGTGCAACCACCATTACTGGCCTGAACGCGATATCGCGTACCTCCTCCGCGACACCCACAGTGAATAGAGAGCCAACAGTCAACAAAGCAAAATCCAAAAAACAACTCAATGATGAACGCAGACCCTCGCATCTAAGCTCAGATTGTAGAGGTTGACTAATGCCATCACAAAAAAAAGTCTATCAAGACACAGTCCGGTAGATCAGAAAAGTTTGCAATGGCTAAAAATTCATGAACATAGTTCTCCAATGATCGCTGGCCTTGTCTAAGGGCTAACAAAATTCTTGCCGTGTCCATACCTAGCCAGTGTTCCTCAGAAAAGCTGCTGGATCCTTGTGGGGCCGGGTATTCTGTTACGGATTGAACAGAGCAGGAGACGTACGGATCCATGTGCAAGGCTTTATTACAGAAGCATGGTCAGAAAACAAGCAAGGGTCAGATAACGACACAGCTACAGCTCAGGCAAGGCAAAGAATAAGGGCTGGCTTGGGTCTTCGATCGGCAAACAGTATCCAGAGGGCTTGACAGAATAATCCTAGGGCTGGTGTGGGTCTTCGATCGGCAAACAGTATCCAGAGGGCTTGACAGAATAATCCTAGGGCTGGTGTGGGTCTTCGATCGGCAAACAGTATCCAGAGGGCTTGACGAGAGGTAATCCGATAATATAAGCAGTAGTCTAGGCAAGGAGCAAACAACAAGGCAAGAGAATCCAAGGCAAACAGGAGATCAGTCAACGAGGCAATACAACAAAACTAGACCAGGACTAGAACTAGGAACTTTACACAAAACTAGGAGAGGGCTCCGTAACGTTGCTATCACTAACATAGCGATATGCGCAGACAATACTCGGCAGTAAGAAAGAGGAAGTCCATGGTTATGTAGCATGTCTGATGGGAATCAGTTGTGCAATCAGTGCATACAGCTGTGTGTCATCAGTGCAATGGATCATGGGAACTGTAGTCCGGGGTGAAGTACAAAAGTTAGTGTAGTGCAAGAGTCCATGTGGTAAGCGGGTGACCTATGGTGGTGAGTGAACAGAAGTTCATAGACCGGATTCATGACAAAATGTTAATGTACAGTTTAATATGTTGCTAACACATTTTATTTCAGTATTTATTACATATTTCAGTTGATTCCACTCATCTCAGTATAGCAATATTTTTTGGGAAAAGCCAAGTCATGTTTACTATGTTATGTGTAGTAGCTAAACAAAACCATGCGTCTGCCCGAATCATTTCACACAGAGACACAGAACATGCAGGATTCATATTTAAACAGTCTTTTTGCAGCTTAATATTGACAGACCCTTGTCTATCTCGCGATTAGAATAAAGAATTTAGGAATAAAAAAAAACGTACCATTCACAATCCTCGGCTTGATCAAGTTGATCCTCGAAATTGTATTGAAACCAGTCACACTCTTCCTCTGAGGTAAATTCTTTTAGAATTATTCCTCACTGCATCTCAAAACGATGAAAAGTAGATAAATCTGACTAAGCTTGATACATTTTTTCGAGCTGATGTGGGCATTCACTCTGTTGCATTGATCGCCTCAGAATTTGCAGATCTTCTATTATGCTGCACGATCTCTGTGGGCATGGCCGCATTAGTGGATAATGAGATGACTCGCGAATAACTGACATCTCTCTCTTTTCAAACAGATTACATAAACAGAGAATATTTGTTTTCTTACATGATTTAAAACCTGACATTTCAACGTTTCTTTAGACATATGTCTCATGTTTGTGTGATTAGTATACACTAAGTTACAGTTCATTTTCTGAGGACTATCAGAATGTACTTCATTCAGAGAGAGACGACAGAGCACGCATCATGTTAGTTTTCTTTATTTCAGAGATTAGAATGGTGTATAACTCTTAATTGTATGTCCAAAATTGACGGAGTGTTTTGAGTCTCTTTCGCACTGGTAAGAAAAACCGAGGGGGTATCGCCAGTGCGATGGCCGACCCCTGAGTGTTAATGCTCTCAGATTATTGGCAACATGCTTGTTGCTAAAGCTATCTAGTTGTTTCAGTCAAATGCTTGTGCTAGGCTTATACGATCATATTGGCAATGTGTGTTACTTATCTGTTGTCATTGGCAACAGGCTTGTCGCTGCAACGTGCTGTGCTTTAACCTATCAAGTCAAGTCACCTTTATTTATTTGATAGCACTTATACAGCACAGATTCAAACAGCTTCGTTGTGATAGACAGGAAATAACAAGTCATGCGGCAAACTGAATCATTTCTGCTGTAGCGCAGCTCCAAAAAGACATAGTAAACAGTAGTTATTCAGCTGAAGTCAGTTCAGTCTTGATTCTGTCTGGTATCGGACATGCTTGTTCTACCTAGTTGTTGTTGGAAACATTCTTTTTCTTAAAGCATATCTAGTTGTTATTGAAAACATGCTTGTTCTAAAGACTATATGGTTGCTGTTGAAAACATGCTTGGGTTTCACTTTATTTTGATGGTCCCTTTAAAGGGGACCTATTATGCAAAATTCACTTTTGCATGGTTTTTGGACATAAATGTGTGTTGGCAGTGTGTGTACAAAACCACCCTATACCACTTCTTTTTTTTTAATCCCCATAAATCATAAGCAGTGTCTCAGAACAAGCCGTTTCCAGATCCCTGGCAATGTGACGTCACATTAGCCACAGGCCCCGCCCACGGATGTTGACAGACACTGCTGTTTTAACATAGAACCGCCCTGAACGAGTTCACAGCAAGTTGTACAGTCCGCCATTGCTGCACTGAAGAGAATGTCTCCCAAACGTTTTAGGTGTTCTAGCTGGATGGATTAATCCACATAGCTCTCTCCATTTACTCCCCAAATCTGAGCCGCTGAAGAAGAGGTGGATTCATTTTGTTTTCGAAGAAAATGCTCCCTCAACTCTACCGAAATTCATTTATGTCTGCGCGAATCATTTCACACCGGACTGCTTTGTGAACCAATGTCAATACAAAGGGACAATACAAAACATATGGTCTCCAGAGTGATACTGGATACGGCAGTAATAAAGGTGAGAGCACTTTATTACAGTTCATCTGAGTTGATTTACGTATATAAAGTTTACCATTTTATTAAGCATCACCCGAAAAGGCATAAGGTCTTTATATTTGTTTACTGTTAGTTGTAACGGGTGTTTCTGTGTACTTTGCTGTGTATCTTGATGATAATGCAAGGGAGAGAGAGAGAGAGAGTTTATCGATAATATTTTAATGCACACTTGCACTGTGTTTTATTAAGCTCTTACAGAGATTTTCTAGAGCGAAAACAGACGCTTCATCTTTTGTGTGAAGTACAATAAACATTATAAAACTCATCGGTATACTGGTTTGTACTAATATAGTGGATAAAAACAAGAATATAAGTTATAACCGTAATTAAACTAAACTAGACCTGTTCTATCTCCATGCAGCATATATTCGCAGTTTCTGTCATTGTAGTGCGTCCTGACTGAATCCTGACAGGATAGAACGAGCTCTTGAAGCTCCGCCCTCTTAGGCCGAGCGCAGCAGCTCATTTGCATTTAAAGGGCACACACTGAAACGGCACGTATAAAGCGACAAGAATAAGAATTTTTGTGCACCAAAAGAACAAAATAACGACTTTTCAACAATATAGTGATGGGCCGATTTCAAAACACTGCTTCGGAGCTTTACGAATCGAATCAGTGGCATGAAAAGAACAAACAGAAATAAATAGCACACTCTAACCTTACAACAACATCAATACAGGACAAAGACCAGACTCAAACTGAAGGCTTATATACACAGGCAACTAATGAGCAAACGAGATGATTAAAGAGGTGATTGACAAGGCTCAGGTGAATGGGATCAACTAATGAAACACATGGGGAAAACTGGGTCAAACGGAAAACACAGAAGACAAATCCAAAAACAAAGGCAAAACACACACATCCCTGACATTGAGCTATTTTTGCAACAGGTTTGCTAGCTGAGCCCCAGTCAGAGCAGCACACAGTTCTAAACGTGGAACAGAAATTGTCTTCTTTGGTGCTACCCTTGAGCGAGCCATGACAAGAGATATAGAAATCTTACCATTTCCATCAATCAGACGCATGTAGGCAACGGAACCATATGCCCTTTCGGATGTGTTGCAGAATATGTGAAGCTCTCTGATGACTGGATCTTCCCAGTTCTTTCTTGGACCATACCATCAAGGTACTTGGATCTTAACCAAATCTGGAAACTCTCCTTCCCATGCCATCCAGGCTGCCTTGATTCCCTCTGGGATATCTGGATTATCGCATCCTCTAGTAGGCTTCATCCATAACTGTTGCAGAAGAATTTTAGCACGTGTCATGAATGGAATGATGAAAACCAGAGGTTCATATTGACGAGCAAGTATTCGATATAAAACCTGCAACGTTAGAACAGTATACTCCATTTACGTGTCATGAATGGAATGATGAAACCCAGAGGGTGATACTGACAAGCAAGTATCTGATATAAAACCCACAGCGTTAGGACAGTATACTCTACTACATGATGCTTGTAGCTTAAGGTATCCTACAAGCAATGCCAAGGGTCCAAGGGTACCTTCACATGGATCTGTGCAGTCATGACTTAACCACAGGTCAGTGTCTACTGAACGAACTTCTGCTGGTAAGTGGTCCATCACAGAGACGTGGTTACTAGCCCATTGCCAGATCTCAAATCCTCCTTTACCTAAAAAAGAAAGCAATTTCATAAGGATCTCCTTGGCCCCTTTAGTAGTTGGAAAACTTTGCAAGCAATTATCCATAGAAAATGAATGCAAGACAGAGGATTGAACATCTTGAAACTCAACAAAGGCTCTGAACACATTTTTGGAGAGCATATGTGGCACAACCAAGGCTACATGTAGAACCAAAAGGAAAAACCTGCCATTCATAGACATCGGCTGCATCATTTCTTCTCATATTTCGCCATAAGAAGCATAGCAGAGGTGAATCAGAAGACTCTCACTTTGATACTGATAAGAATAATTCAGTACCACACGATGCTTGCCATTATGTTCCACAAGATGCTGGGGAATATATCAAGATTCATCACTGAGTTCTGTCTCATTGGACTTCAGTTTTTTTTTTTAAAGCATCCAGCTTCAGTGAGTTTCTGAATCACTTGCTTATAAATAGCTGCATGATCTGGATCCTTAGCCAGCTTTCTCTCCATTTGATGCAAAGCTGGCATTACTGCCTCTGGGGATGCTTTAAGAACAGGTGCATTCTTAACTCGAAGTAAAGGAGTCACATATCTCTTGATTCTATTAATTTCTTCACACTTTGTTTTCTGTTCTAGGTACTCGAGACCATCCTTATCTTGTTTAGAACACAAGCATGCTTCGGAGTCTGAGAGAAAGGAAGTACATCAACTTGCCATAACTTCACATCCTTGTACAACTGATCCATGGAAAGGGAAGCCTGGAAGAAACATTGGGTTGTGGAGTTAGTCTTCTTACCCAAAGAAGTAGGTCTTTACAGTGTCCATCCCAGTCGAGTATGCAAAGCAGCTAGACTTCCAGGAGGAACAAAACGTACTCGATCCTTGGAGCAAAGAAGGTGAGGATGATCAGCTCCCACTAGTAACATAGGTTTAACCTTCTGAAACTCCTCCAGAGGGATGCCTCTTAGATGTTGATAGTGTCGCTTGAGGATCTGCACTGGATAAGTCTGTTCAGGTAAATCAAGCATTTGAGCAGTAAAGGCACCTTGTATCTGGTCTTTGCTTTGCTTATGAGAAGCTGGAGAAATGGAAAAGGACACAGTGCCACCTTCAGTTTTCTCTGTGCCTTGCCGAATGGTTCGAAGAACCAATGATCCTGCCGCCCCATTAAGACCTAAACTCTCTGCAGCAGAAGAAATGGGCATGTTTTTTTCTGAACCGTCGTTTAATATTGTATACGTCTCCAGAGTCTTTCCTTGGTGTCTTTCCTTACCATTTCAGCAGGCTCTCCGGCTCGAAAGACCATGTAGAAATTTAAAAGGAATTTTAGGCTGATTTGGCTGTTGCTACCAGAATGGTAGGTCCATTAAAACTCATTCAGTCATCTGTCTCTTTTTTTCAGTTTAGTATTTCAACATGTAGGAGTAGACATTTCCCAGTTTAGTTCAGTTCAGTTTATTCATCCGTTAGGAAATTTAGTTTGCACAGATGCCCCACATCACATTTACAGTCACACACATAAACATTCATTAAAGAAAACAAAATAAAAAACATGAGTAAGACATAATAAAAAGATAAGGGATAGATGGGGGGATTACACTGACCATCAATTCAGGTAGCAGCATATTACCCATGATTACAGGTGATTTAACATAGAAATAGCAGTTGGTATGAATGAGTTCTTAAATCTTCTTGTACTCTCCCTTGCTGCCAGGCTTCAGGCGTGGGAACCCATCCTGGCCATGTCATGAACTACCAGTGTTGGCCTGGTTGGAGCACGACCTCTGTGCTCATAGGTCCCTGCTTCTCAGTCAACTGGAGCGTCTTGGGCTCAGAATTAACTCAGCCAAGAGCTTCCTGCCTCCCAGCAGATGAGTTGCATTCCTGGGTGGGCAGTTATCGACTCGGCCAAGATGCGAGCCTGACTCGCGCCTGAACGCTCACTGAGTATTCAGCGGCTAGTGGCGTCTTTCAAAGTAGAGGCTTTCCTTCCCCTCAAAGCGCCCATTGGCATCCCCAACCTGATTTGTGGAGACTACATCTGTGGTCCCTCAATGGGAGCCATTGCAGCTCCCTGTGAGGGTGGCCATCACTATGGCGAAGGCCAGAGCACCATCTACAAGACGCCTCTTTACCCTTAAATGGTCTGTCTTCCCCAACTGGTGTATGGTTTAAATGAAGACCCATCTTCTTGTGATATATCGGCCATTCTGTCCTTCTTACAGGAGCTGCTGGATAAGGGGTGTACCCCTTCCATGCTCAAAGTATACATGGTGGCCATCACGGTGAATCATGCCCTCGGGGCTGGCCAGTCTGTTGGAAGGAACAACTTAGTCATCAAATTCTGGACCTGTCAATGGCCTCTATCTCTAAAGACCGCCCTGCTGCTAGCTTTAGCGTTGGTCAAGCATGTGGGCGACATGCAGGAGCTCTTGGTGGGCGCTTCCTGTTTGGAGTTTGGGCCTAATGACTGTAAGGTCATCCTCAAACCCAGGCATGGATACGTACCTAAAGTGCTCTCTACTTCGTTTAGAGTGCAGGTCATTACTCTGTTAGCTCTCCCCACCTCAGAGGACGTGCAGGGCCCTCAGAACGTTTGTGGAGCGCTCTAGCCAGTATCAGCAGTCAGAGCAGCTCTTTGTGGGCCAGCCTCCTCCAGCCTCGTGGCCTTAGCCCCTCTAGTTAGCCTATGTTTCCTAGGGCCGTTGTAGTAGTGCCCTAGGACAGGGCTCGTAGGACAGCATCTGTTCTGTGCTTATAGAGCTATGGTATATCGTTCCCCAAAGTGTGATTCATGCAATGTGAGAGACTGTTTTGAAAGGGAACACTTCGATTACTAATGTAACCTCAGTTCCCTGAGATAATTGGAATGAGCATTGCTTGCTCTGCCATGTTAGGCAGCTGCACGCGGGTCGACGCTGCTGCTTCTCAGTCGAAAGATTCTGATGAAATGGCATTCAGCGCCGTTTTATATAGGCAGTCGGCCCCGCCCATTTTGGCAGGCTGAAATGCCATAGGTTTGTGCAGCTGCACAAACGTTAACAAATGAGGCTTCAGTATTCTGAGAAAACGGAGTTTACCCCAAAGTGTGATTCACACAATACTAGTTCCCATTATCTCAGGGAACCGAGGTTATGTTAGTAAATTGGGCATTTCCAAATCTAGATAATTCTAATCTTTTTTTTATTATTATCGCATAAATGTGTCTTTGTTCATGAAAATACACTACCTTTCAAAAGTTTGGGGTCATTAAGTTTTTTTTATTATTATTATTTAATGAAATTAATACTTTTATTTAGCAAAGATGCATTAAATTGATCAAAAGTGACAGTAAAGACATCTACAATTGTATGAAAAAATTCTGTTTCAAATAAATGCTATTGACAAAGAAACCTGAAAAAATACGTATCATGGTTTCCACAAAAATATTAAGCAGCACACCACATTTTCAACATTCATAATATTAAGAAATGTTTCTCGAGCACTAAATCAGCATATTAGAATGATTATTTCTGCTTCACCCCTCATTAGCACGAATGGATGTCCGGCCATAAGAGTTCATGGCATCATACTTGCCTTCGAGCGTAAACACTCATTCATACACGTTACGTAAGTTCTGTTGCAGAACTAGGGCGAGTGCTTGTGCGCAGTCATTAACCCTGAGGTTCCAGCCATCCTTGTGTATCTCTTCCCCTTGTGTGAACTACTGCACTGAAGTACTTGTATTTGTGAATGTTCATGTTACTTGCCTGGGAGAATCCCAGCACTGCTTTAGCTTGGCATTCATTTTATTGGGTCTTCAGCTTGTACATCACCTGAAATCTCCATGACCTTCTTTGAAAATCAGTTATATGAATACAAATTTGGAATCACATGATGGTCAGTGAATGATGACAGAATTTACATGATTTTTTAAAATGCAATACTGAATAGTCTGTTCATACTCACTTCCTTAAGGAACATCTCCAGCTTATTAGCCATGTCATAGCACTCTCCAGAGCTGAAACATGTTTCTAATCTGGGCATATTAACCTGAAGCTCTGCTCCACTAAATGAAATGAATGAGGGAGCATGTGATTTGGGATAAAGACTTGGCCTCATTAAGAGAGTTAATGTAGATCCTTTGTTGAATTCTCACCAGTCAGAAATCTTACAGTGATGACAAAATAACTATATTAGGCACATCACACATATTAAATGCAGTAGCAGTTGCTTAAAATGATGAAAAATGATAAAACATGATTAAAATGATATAAATCTCACCAGAGAATTTGCAAACTTGTTGAACTCTTAGTGTGTGAAATATGTGCCGTTATATCTTTATGAAATATCTGACTGTGTGATGTAAAGAAAGTAATGATGAGAAATTAATTTAATTTAAAAACTTTCTTTTAAAAAAAATTCGGTCTTAAGTTTTAGTACATCATCTGTGAAGTATTTGTTGGCATTCTCATTCATTTCAATGGTTGCGTGGCTGTTATTAATTTTAATAGTGAATGGTATTAAAGATAAAATTCTTTTGATTCAAGCAAAAAATTATGTATTTTCTTTTGAATAAGTATAATTTAATGATCAAATTCCTCTAATAATACATTTTTAAATGAAATTAAGTGCCTTAAGGTTTTGTGATACTGCAGCGTGTAGAAAATTGTTGACAAAAAGGAATTTGAGATTTAACTTGAACTTGTGACAAACATATGTAACTTGACCTGAGACTCCTAGATGTGAACATGCTTTCTTGTGACTTTCTGATCCTGATCTGTATTGTAAAACTTAGCAGACAGGCAAAAATACAAGTTCACACAGTTTAAGAGCCCTGGTAAACCAAATCAGGTACTGGCAAAAATATGATGAATAATGAAATTTTTGTTTCATTTCAGCAGAAGACATACTTTTGAATATTCGTCATTGCAGAGTGATGCTTTTTTGCTGCCAGACTATGTAGTTATCAGCAGAAGCTAATGCAGCCATGCTAAAAAACTGTCATGGATTCACCAGGCTCCAACGTCATGCTGCATTCAAGTCATGTCATAATTACCGTAGGCTCGAGATGACAGCACGTGATGTTCTATTCGGAGTTGTTCACGTCCTCGAACTGGGTATTATGCATTTCTACAGCACCACTATGAATGGCTAAATGAATCTGCAGCGGTCAGGTGGTACAGCGGTCATGTGGTACACGTAGGAGCTCTCAGAAAAGTCCCATCTTACAAGCTGTAATTACGAGCTCTACGAGAACGTGAACGCCTTACAAGTAATTTCAACATGGCGTGAAACTATAGTCAGTATTGATTACTGCCACCTGTCAGCAATTACTGCACTCATCAACCCTGCTAGTCCAACTCTAGGAGAGCTGGACAAGGCCATAGAAGGTCCTTAACCCATCAGCAGGACCGGTATCTGCTCCTTTGTGCAAGGAGGAACAGGATGAGCACTGCCAGATCCCTACAAAGTGACCTCCAGTAGGCCACTGGTGTGAATGTTTCTGACCAAACAATCAGAAACAGACTTCATGAGGGTGGCCATTTGCCATTGAACACAGAATTGGCAGGTCCGCCACTGGCGCCCTGTGCTTTTCACAGATGAGAGCAGGTTCACCCTGAGCACATGTGACAGACGTGAAAGGGTTTGGAGCATGACCGGTTTGGTGGTGGGTCAGTGATGGTCTGGGGAGGCATATCCATGGAAGGACACACAGACCTCTACAGGCTAGACAATGGCACCCTGACTGCCATTAGGTATTGGGATGAAATCCTTGGACACATTGTCAGACCCTACGCTGGTGCAGTGGGTCCTGGGTTCCTCCTGGTGCACGACAATGCCTGGCCTCATGTGGCGAGAGTATGCAGGCAGATGAAGGAATTGATACCATTGAATGGCCCCCACGCTCACCTGACCTAAATCCAATAGATCACCTCTGGGACATTATGTTTCGTCCATCCGACACCCCCAGGACACCATCCGTCATCTCATTAGGAGATACAAGCATACAAGCACGTGGTACAAACTACTGAGTACCATTTTGAGTTGCTGCAATGAAATTTCAGCAAAATGGACTAGCCTGCTGCATCATTTTTTCACTTTAATTTTCGGGGTGTCTTTGAATTCAGTCCTCTGTAGGTTTATCATTTTCATTTCCAATGTGGTATCCTTTCGTTCCTAACACATTACCCAGTCCATATCAGTATAGATATCCAGCATGATATTTTCCCCATTAAGATCTGATGTGTTTTTTTTTTTGAGCAGTGTATTTTAACATGCAAAACCGTTCTATGACTGCAGAGCTAACCTGCAGCAGCCCTCCAGGACGAATCTAATATCCATGTGTAAAAAGTCAGTTTTTCATAAAAAGTATAATATTTGCCTCTGAGATGAAATGGAGTTAAATATCTAAAGTATTTCAAATTTATAATACTTAAATACAGAGTAAATATATTTTATTACATTCCACCACTGGTTATTTGGAAAATGAAACTAACAACATTTATTGTCACAATATTAACAAATTGTTGCTAACTGCATCCCGGGAGTTGTTCAATAGGACTGTCTGTTCTTGTCGCCTAGCAACTGTGACAGCTGCCGCTGATGAGCGGCAGTAACGTTTGTACTGGACTTTTTAAAGTTTTATTCAACTGCCTAAAAGCAGAACAGGGTTGAAAACCTGTCTAAAAATGTTCACCGTGGTCTATTTATGTACATAATAAAGGGAAGAACTATATAAAATCACATGTTGGTAACATATAAGTCAACATTTGAACCTTTATTGTATTTTTTCATTTGTATCATTACATACATTGAATTATTCGAAACCCAATACTTACATTTAAAAGTGTAATCTGGCAACTTCTCTCCAAAAAATAAATAAATAAATTGTCGTCACCATCGTGTGATGAATTCTGGGGTAGGCAAGGCCGCGAATGTTGCATCTGTTGTATCCTTCATTTCACGGGAAACAAAGGCTGCATTTGTTGGCCGCAATTGAAGGAGCCTTCGAATTGGGACAGCCTTTGTTGTGCCGAGGTGACGCAATCGGCTATATCATCCATTTTAATAAGTCCTGCATCGAAGGACCCAGCCTTCGAAGGATGCAGCCCCTGAATTGGGACACAACTTTAGTTGACATGAATCAGTGATCTAAATTAGAGTGCAGAGCAATTGGACTGAAATACTGTCTTTCCTTTTTATGGGTTTTGTATTTTTCATTGCTTACACCTCCAGTGTCTGTCTCTCTTTTATCTTGAGTAATCTGTGAATGAGATCTAAATGTCACTCTATAGATGAGTCCGTTCAGGCGCGAGCTGTTGTTTCTGTCATGGGAAATCAATGCAGACTATCAGCCAACATTTCTCGCACTTCCTCTTTGCCTTTCTCCATCTCTTTCTCCCTTCTTCAATACATGAAGATTTACTCCTCCATTTGGATAAAAGACTCCTCTGTTTGCATAGACCCTCCTCTACAAACTGCCCAGCTGCCCATCTGAGATTTCCAGCCAGTGCTAATGCAATCTCAATTAGATGTCAGTAAATATTTATCCTCACAATTGTGGCCGTAATGACAAAAGGTCTGTATCTCATTAAGAACCTGACTGGTTTTTAATGAAGAGGTCACCAGACTGTTTTAGATTAGAACTGATGGGCTTGAAATCGCTTGTGCTTCTGTGATCCAGTTTTTGCTTGAATCTCTGAGCCATTGACATAAAATGAGGAGACAGAATGCCTTGAAGAGTATCATGGAGGTTTGGTTTTACATTGTATTGATTTCTTGTGATTTTAATGTAATTTTGTGAATCTACGTCCCTGAGCTCATTAAAAAATGCAACCTAGGAGAGAATAGAACATTAACTGATCCCCCAATTAAAATGGAAAACCTTGGGTTTGGTTTAATATAGTGTGCAGAAGCAGGAATATATAATGTAATCAAAGGGGACATCAGGGTGTGTCGTCAGATGTGCTGCCTGCAAAATCACTTCACTAGCACTCAAGATGAGAGTGAGAGACTTTTCACTTTCCTATTTACTGTATCTTCTGTCCTTCTGCACAGTAACCATCTTATTTCAAATAATTTGTCCGCAGATTCAAGAAGACCACAGAACCGCATGACTTATTATTAAATTCCACTGATAATAACACAAAATAATAATGAAGATTTGCAAATGTATATTAATATTATTATTAAATTGTACAAATTATACTTTTCAATTTTGAATTTTAAAAAAAGAGAGAGAGCAAAATCTTTAAATGAATCCTAAATTTAACTGGTAGCCAATGCTGAGAGGCTAGAATATGTGAAATGTGATTTTATTTTATTTATTTATTTATTTTTTGGTTTATAAGTAACTTGCCATTTGACAATCAAAATAGCATAAAAACGCTTGCTACACACATACTCGGTTGTTAATGACAGTCATTTTGATCAGAATAATGAAGAAAGATCTTGCACGTACTCGTCCACACACAAAGCAGTGTAGATTTATGTTCATTCATCAGCGACCGTTGGCACCTCGTGACCTGCATGGCTAATGGAGTCTCTGCATTATTAACAAAGCTCTTCATACTGTGGCTCTGCAGCTGCCCACACGCCGGCCTTGGCAATGCTAGCTAGCCCCATGCTACACAGAGACCCCCTGTCATAGCTCTTCTCAGCACTGAAGCGCTACAGTCCATCAAAAAAGCCAATAACTACTTAGCATTTGTGCCAGTGTCACACTTTATTGACTCTTTTTGGGACTTGGCCAATCGAGTTAGTGGCGTGTGCTTGCTGTTAGCACAGCTTGATGGTGGGCTACATAATTTTAGGCACTGTGGCCGTAGGTTTCACTAATGGATCTGCCCAGGCGATGAGCTCGGTATAGTGTGACTTCAAACGGCTTGCAGTACCATCAAATATTTACCAGCCATGCTGCTTTTCCACCTGCTCTCCCTCTGCTGGAGCGTAGCAGAGTGCGTATGATCCAGCAACATCCCACCGTGTTCGCTGTTTTTGACCGCTGCTAGGAAGAATGTTGACCTCGGTTCCCCTGCAGGGACGGTTTGCAGGTCTCTGATGAACAATTTTGGCCACCAAATATGTGACATGATAGTATCAGATTCTTTTTTTGAGCACCAGTTGAAAGCATGGCAGATGTTATGTTTGGCTTCAGAGCTGATCTTTAACTTCATTTCTTTTGACTGAAAGCAAAATAGCAGTGACCTTCTTTTAGAGTGATATAATAAAATTGTCATGTGGCCCAAGTCAAAATAATTGCATTGATTTTAGTTCCTTTTTTTTAGTCAAATGTTTAAAATCAGATAGACTTGTATTGTACATATTATGTGTTCATGGTCTCATATTCTGATAATAGGGAATATTATCCCTATTATTCTATATTAAGCCTTTGGGAAACTGATGTTTCTTAGTGCAGTTAGAGCTCCTTTTATGAGAAGTAAACCGCACAGGAGAAATTCTATCAATCTATCGTTGTCAGCCGGCACTTTACATTGCATAAAATGTACTCTAAACAATTTGTGACTGATTGCTTTACATGTCATACATCATCAGAGCTGGGTAGATTACTTATGAATTGTAATCAGTTACTGATTACAAATTACATGACAAAATTTTATATCAGTAATATAATCTCTTAGATTACACATTTTTGGTAACGTAATCTGACTACTTTTGGATTACATTTAGATTACTTTTGTGCTAACCCTTATTTGATGTCACATATATTGTAGGATAATCTTGTCCTATTTTGACAGATACAAAGAAAAAATATATTCCAAAAATTGTATTCTATTCACCAACAAGAGCCTCCACAGATTCTTTTTAAAGTGCAATGTATGGTTGTGTGTGTGTGTGTGTGTGTGTGTGTGTGTGTGTATATATATATATATATATATATATATATATATATAATATATATATTATACACAGAATCTCACAGAAGTGAGTACACCCCTCATGTTTTTGTAAATATTTTATTATATCTTTTTTTTTTTTATGTGACAACACTGAAGAAATGACACTTTGCTACAATGTAAAGTAGTGAGTGTACAGCTTGTATAACAGTGTAAATTTGCTGTCCCCTCAAAATAACTCAACACACAGCCATTAATGTCTAAACTGCTGGCCACAAAAGTGAGTATGTGAAAATGTCCAAATTGGGCCCAAAGTGTCAATATTTTGTGTGGCCACCATTATTTTCCAGCAGTGCCTTAACCCTCTTGGGCATGGAGTTCACCAGAGCTTCACAGGTTGCCACTGGAGTCCTCTTCCACTCCTCCATGACAACATCACGGAGCTGGTGGATGTTAGAAACTTTGCGCTCCTCCACCTTCTGTTTGAGGATGCCCCACAGATGCTCAATAGGGTTTAGGTACCCTCAGCTTCTTTAGCAAGGCAGTGGTCGTCTTGGAGGTGTGTTTGTGGTCGTTATCATGTTGGAATACTTCCCTGCAGCCCAGTCTCCGAAGGGAGGGGATCATGCTCTGCTTCAGTATGTCACAGTACATGTTGGCATTCATGGTTCCCTCAATGAAATGTAGCTCCCCAGTGCCAGCAGCCCCAGACCATGACACTCCCACCACCATGCTTGACTGTAGGCAAGACACACTTGTCTTTGTACTCCTCACCTGGTTGCCGCCACACACGCTTGACACCATCTGAACCAATAAGTTTATCTTGGTCTCATCAGACCACAGGTCATGGTTCTTTAGTCTGCTTGTCTTCAGCAAACTGTTTGCGGGCTTTCTCGTGCATCATCTTTAGAAGAGGCTTCCTTCTGGGACGACAGCCATGCAGACCAATTTGATGCAGTGTGCGGCGTATGGTTTGAGCACTGACAGGCTGACCCCCCCACCCCTTCAACCTCTGCAGCAATGCTGGCAGCACTCATACGTCTATTTCCCAAACACAACCTCTGGATATGACGCTGAGCACGTGCACTCAACTTCTTTGGTCGACCATGGCGAGGCCTGTTCTGAGTGGAACCTGTCCTGTTAAACCGCTGTATGGTCTTGGCCACCGTGCTGCAGCTCAGTTTCAGGATCTTGGCAATTTTCTTATAGCCTACGCCATCTTTATGTAGAGCAACAATTCTTTTTTTTCAGATCCTCAGAGAGTTCTTTGCCATGAGGTGCCATGTTGAACTTCCAGTGACCAGTATGAGAGAGTGAGAGTGATAAAACCAAATTTAACACACCTGCTCCCCATTCACACCTGAGACCTTGTAACACTAACGAGTCACATGACACCGGAGAAAGAAAATGGCTAATTGGGCCCAATTTGGACATTTTTACTTAGGGGTGTACTCACTTTTATGGCCAGCGATTTAGACATTAATGGCTGTGTGTTGAGTTATTTTGAGGGGACAGCAAATTTACACTGTTATACAAGCTGTACACTCACTACTTTACATTGTAGCAAAGTGTCATTTCTTCAGCGTTTGTCACATGAAAAGATATTTACAATACAATTTACAAAATGAACATACCTAATAAAATATTTACAAAAATGTGAGGGGTGTACTCACTGAGATACTGTATATATATTTCATCTATATTTCCCCCTTACCGCCAGAAAAACTCGAAGAATCACGAACGTATATAAGCGGCAGGTTTATAATAAAAAAAAATCAAAAATTAGGAGAATCAATGAATTGTGAACAACTTACTGCCATTGTGTAATATGTAATATGTAATCATGTAATCCATAAAAAAGTAACTGTAGTCTGATTACGAGTATTTTAAAAAGTAGTTTACTTGATTTTTGGAATACTTGATTTTTGGAATCTGATTATGTAATCCAGATTACATGCAATCCGTTACTACCCAGCTCTGTACATCATACTCTTCCTGTCTGAGCATGCGTTTTTTGGCTAGAATAAGTTGCGATGTGGACCAGACCTTTTGCCAGTTAGTCAAAGGAGCTACTACATGAGACTTGTGTAAAAGCGTGGTTCTTTCCTGAAAAAATTTGCTCCAGTTTTACTTGTTTCCTTGTTGATTTTACTTATATTCTGATTCATATAAGCAGCAAAAACAACACACCCACAAAGCACCAGGGCATTTTGGTCAAGGAAGAGCCTGAGCCATGCGCTAAATCAACATGACTGAATGTGACATTAAGAAAGATGAGGGAGTCCAGAGGAAAGATGAGAAAGCTGATATACAGTAAAACAGAATATGCTTCAGGCTTCTTGAGGTTTGCAAGAGTGCGCTTGAGATAAATACGGAAGGACAAATAATTTAAAACCATACAGGAAGCTGAAGAAAAGAGTTTGTCATTTAGATTAAAGAAACCATTGCATTATGTTTACTTAAAATTAGCATGAATATTGCAGCAGAAGTCATGTAGCGTTCTTGAATTCTGAATATCATTTTGACATTTTAGCATTAAAATACAACATCCACGATAGTGATAAGTTCATTTACATTTGTTCTTGGCAGCAGCTAATAAAGGTGGTGTGATAATGCTAATATTAAAATATGTATATGAAGTCAGACCCTCATTTAGCTGAGTGAAGTACCAAGAGGACTAAAAAAAAAAAAAAAAAAAGCGGAAAGCCAATAAACAAAGACAAAATGGTGTGCTGAGTTTGGATTCAGCATGTTAAATCAAAGACAATTACAACTGCGCTGCTCTGTCCCATGTTAATGAGCCCAGCACTGAATGAAGGGATGAATAAATCATTGTTTAGAAAACACATTTGAGGCTCCCGCTTTTCAGAGCCTCGTGTGTATGTCTGTGTGTGTGTGTGTGTGTGTTGATGGACCAGCGGAGCATCGCGACGAACATCAAAGCAGCTAGACAAAAGAGATTCACTCTTATATGTTCTCCCCTTCTTAGGGCTGTGTGTAAGGTTATAATGACAGTGTTCTGAAAGAGAGAGAACAAACGAGAGAGAGAGAGAAGGGAGGGAGGGAAGAAGGCAGTCGGTACAAGGCGCAGTTGAGGAGAGCGAGAGCCACAGTATACAGAGCAGTGTATAAAACGATGACGAGAGACACGCAGTGAAGGTGAACGGAAGAATAAAACACGAGGGATTGTGAACAAACAGAAGGAAAAAAAACGGCACATGACGGGAGAACTGGATTCACAGCAAGGCAGCTGAGTCCGGCTCATGATGAATAGGATCCGTTGCAGACTGCAGGCAGGGTTGTGTGAATGGAAGAGACACTAGATCTGTAGATAGCGGAAACAGAAGTGCAGGGGATGGTTGGGCTGCATGGGCTCTGTTGTTGGCATCGTTGCTGCTGTCCTACACTGCTGCGCTCGAAACCCTTTCAACACGCACAGATATGAGCTCCAAACACTCATCTGACTGGATCCCTTACAGGTACATCAGTTTATTGGTGAGCTTGTGTGTGTGTGTGTGTGTGTGTTTGGTTGGAGAAGACAGGTGTATTTGATAGGGGATAGAGGATGATGAATGGATAATGCTGGCAGGGCTGCAGTGCAAAGGTGACAAAGGTGATTCTCTTGTCCTTGTCTGTTATCTCTTGTTCTCTTGGGCTTCTCATGCAGCACTCAGAGCTAGTATGTGAGTGTCCAATTGTGTAGTTGCTACTGAGGGTTTGTTTATATCAGCTGGTCTGAAATAACATCTAATACAGGACTCAATGGTAAAGATGGCCCGATGGCTACCGGAGCCAGTTGACGTAACTGTCACTGCTGCATTGTCACTGAACCTTGTCTTATGGCTGTGTATATGTTTGTTTTTTATGCTTTGAGAACTTTTTGAACCTTTTTTTGTCACTAAGGTAATGCTAATTAGCTGGCTAGAATATGAGATTATGTTGATATTGTGAGAATTTGAAGTATGAGTTAGAATGGGTAATGTTTCAGTTATGTTTTGCACTGTTATGGTATATTTTCCAAAAAGGTGTGTTTATGAATTTATAGCTTTGATAATAAATATAGCTGCTGTATTTATTTGATCAAAATACAGTAAAAGAGTAATATTTTGAAATATTGTTACAGTTTAATATAACTGTTTTCTATTTTAATATATTTTAAAATTAAATGTATTCTATTACTCCAGTCTTCAGTGTCACATGATCCTTCAGAAATCATTCTAATATGCTGATTTGATGCCTAAGAAACATTTCTTATTATCAGTGTTGAAAACAGTTGTGCTGCTTAAAATATTTGTGAAAACTGGATTCTTTGATGAATAGAAAGTTCAAAAGAACAGCATTTATTTAATAGCACTGTAAACATCTTTACTGTCACTTTTTTATCAGTTTATTGCATGCTTGCTGAATATTATTAATATATTTTAAAAATTGTTACCCCAAACTTGTGAACGGTAGTGTAAATATTTATTATATTTGTTTCATATTTTTATGGAACATATAACAATAGTATTTTATATTTTATTTTATTTTTGACATGGCAAATCTTGAGTTTCATATACTGCAGATACAGCTGCAGTTTTAATGTCAGCATGCGTATTATTTTTTTGCTCACTGACTTTGTGACCATTCTTGATGAAACCTTGGTATTAGATTGTAAATGGAAGAAAAAAAAATGCAGAAAATAAAATAAATAATATTTTTCCCCAGTATGGCTCATTTCTCATCATTTAAAATTCTTTGCATATATTTTGCTTTATATTTTTACTGTATTTCCATCTTGTATGCTCAGTGATTATCACTGGAAAAGATAACATAGCAATGCTTTTGATTTATATTTGCTGTTGGAGGCTGTCTTGTTGCCCCATTATCATGGCTGCACTGCCTCCTCTGCTCTCTCATTGGCTCTTGGTTGCTATAAGTTACAAGCCTACTTTCCTCCACTCTTTCTTTGAAAGATTACTTAAGGGAGCACTTGCCGCTTGTTGCAGGGAGCTAAAGGTACCGCTCGACCTACCCTGGAGGGTCTAAGCCTGTCTCTATGGGAGTGTGTTTTGTTTGTGAAGATCTGCCCTCTCCCACACCCCAGTTTCCTGTGTGTGAGGTCTGTGATTGTTACTGAATGGATCTGAGCAATCTAACAAGCTTTTGGCACTGAAGGAGCTCAAGGAAAACATAATGGAAATTCTTGTTTTGAGAGATGCATACTTGAGTCATTTGTTTTATCTGTACCGGTAAAAAAGAAAATCTCAAATAAAACAGCATCTCTCAGTTATTTCTCATATGCATTAGTGGGATTAAAAGGAGTGTGATTTGAACCTTTTGAAAATACTGTCATCCTTCATGTCATTCCAAACTTGTTAGAATTTCTTTCTTCTGAGGAACACAGAACAAGATGTTTGACAACACTGGACTGCATAGCTTTCATTGGATGGTTTAGTCATACAAATTTTGAATAAAACAAGGATGTGTATAATAATGACAGAATTTTCATTTTTGAGAAAATGACCCTAGAAATGTCCTTGTATCTTCTTGAGAGATGTTAACGCCTCAAACCGTTCTATCTGTTGTTCTTTGCCAACATACCAAAGACTGCTATTAGTCAGCGATTTCACTATGAATATTTCTCATCACATTCCAAGATCAACTGATTCTAGATATCAACATTAAATGCAGTTTTACAGTCTTTTTGTCTCACTTGTATCTATTTACAGAGGTGTAAAGAGTACCTGAAAACCATACTTGAGTAAATGTACAGATATCTTACAGCGTAAATGACTCCATTACAAGTTACAAGTCACCAATTCCAATACGACTTGAGAAAAAGTCTTAGAGTATCTGATTTTAACAGTACTTAAGTATTTTACTCATACTGAATGTAGGCTCAAAGATGCACTAGCCCTCGACAACTAAGAGACATACCAGTTAAAATAAGAAACAATTGAATTTGTAAGATAAGAAATCATTTTTATTTTCTAAAATCACAATAAAACTGAGCACCTCAAAATTGCAATAAATGAAGGTCGAATCTCTTAAACATCTATAAACACTCAAGTCTCAGTAAAGCTCAAGTGTACAAAAAGGCCATAAGTAAACCAATATCCTTCAAAAAGTTCTCTTCAATATAGCGGATAAAAAAAATGTTAAGTGAAATTAAATAGTCAAAGTCTACTTGCACTAGATGCGCTGGTTTCGGCCTCATCAGCGGCTGCAGTCATGACCTCATTTCCTAGATCAAACACCTGCGATTCAGCAACTACCTGCTAATGCACTCGCATTCATGTAAAGTAGCCTTGTTGACAAGTTTGGGTGAGTAAAGGTAAAACACACAAGATATAGTACCTTCAATGCCCTTAGATGGCGATATCGCTTCTTTATAGCAGAAACAAACTGCTGCAGAAAAAGTTAGGTGTCATGCAAAATATAATTACTCATCACAAATGTATTGGAGTAAAAAGTACATTTACTTGTTCAAAAATGTAGCCAAGTAGAGAGTAAAAGTTGATAATATCTTTGATACTCAGTAAAACTACAAGGTAGCCAAAAAAGATACTTAAGTACTGTACATTAACTAATTACATTTACTCAAATACTTTACACCACTGCTATTTTAATTATAGAAACATAACTGACAACCTCATTAAGTGTCCTTGGCTATGAAAGAGCAACCTATGTATGAGCAATTTCCCTGTGTTTATGTTTCTTAAAGTTTAGGAAGGTATTTTGATAGATGATTTCCTAAAATACTGATAATCAATCTTTCTTTTTTTTATTTTGTTTTATAAATTTTCTCATAAAATAGGAATCGGGCAGAGATTAGCCTTGCAAAGTCAGGTCACCTTTATTATAGCACTTTATTTCAAATTTATTATAGCGCTTTATTTATTTATTTATTTATTGTTTCAAAGCAGCTTAATAAACAGAAAAAATAACTGAATCAGTGATGCAAACTCAAATATGTGACAAAGCAGCTCTAAAATGACAATAGTGTAATTTATTCAGTTTAATTCAGTTCAAGTTTTGTTCTTATCTGATAGTGTAAGTGTAGTCAAATCGCTAACTACTGATTACTGAATATTAATTTAAATATTATTTTAAACACTGACTAAGCAAGCCAAAGGCAACAGTGGCAAGGAACCCAAGCTCCATCAGGTCAGAGAAATGGAGGGGGGAAAAATCCTTGGATCTCTGTCAGTGGGCCAGATCATCTCTTGCCAAATAAATGAAGGGGTGATGGCTCATATATTAAATACTGTGTGTCTTCCATATTGTACATTAGAGCTGTGGTTAGCTGTAAAGTAACATTTAAATGACTTATAAGTGAATTTCAGGCAATGATTTCCATCCAAAAAAGAAAGTAGGTCAATAATTAGAGGAGCAGCGGTGGGGTGATCTAAGTGTCTTGCTTACAGGCAGATTGGTAATGCAGAAAGATCTGGATCTCGGCCTTTGTGATAGCAGTGAGTGCAGGCAGCAAATGTGTCCTCTTATCTCTCCCTCAGTCAGCAGGGCCGTTGGGCCCTTCGTGGCATTTTTTTTCCCTGGTGTGATGAGCATCTCCTCCCCTGCAGATGGGACTTACAATGAAAAATGAATGGAGTTAGAGATCGTGCTAGCAGAGCTGAGGTTGCCTCAGCTGGACCTTCTGCATCACAAACACTAATTTCACAGCCTTGTCCAGTTTATTTGAGGGCCATTCTGCTCTGGTAGGTCACAGGCCCTACACATGGACACACGCATACACAGAGCTCGCTGGGGGTTAAGGACCTTGTTATCCACAAACATGGAAAGATAAATACCATTGCCTGTTTTCCATTTGAGTGCTGTCATGCTAGCATGCACGTACATAAAGAACACTTGCTTTTTTAAACAAGAGTCCTTACAATTTCCACATACTACTACAGTCTAAGAATTTTGTCCAGATCAGACAAATGTTCTCTAAATAGCAGCATTTTTATTATATTAGATTAGATAGTGTTTCAAGTTTTTCCTGTCAAAATGTCCTTGGATAGACTGGAAAAAAATGCAATTTTCCAGAGCTTTGAATTGATCCATGAACTTTTGTCATCACTTTCCCCCAAAACCTGTATGAGTTTTTTTTTTTTTTTTTTTTTTTTTTTCCCATGCAACATAAAAGAAGATATTTAGTAGAAGAAAAGTGAACTTAATTTAAGATGTAGTCTCTGAAAACAAGTATTGTCTGATTCTGTCTCATGTAATTGTGCTTCTCATATCTTATTTTAAGCATTTTTAGATGTTTTTACTGGAATACAAGACAGAAATTATTTTGTTTTGTAAGTGCCGCTCTTTACTCTGAAACACGCAGCACAACAGACTGTATATACTTAAAGTCGGCATGAAATGGAAGTTGCGATTGTCTTTTCTTCTCTACTGTGACCGGGGTTGCCAGGTTTTCACAACAAAACCCTCCTAATTGCTACTCAAAACTAGCCCAATTGCATTTCATTTTCCCCCAGTAAAAATAGAATTTTTGACGGGGTAAAAATTCGCATTCCAGCTGAATATTATGTTATTTAGGGTCGCTTCAACATGCGGACATGAAAAACAACCCACGGAAATAGTGTTAAAGCAGCCCAAACCGCGGACTTGGCAACACTGACTGTGACATCTATCCGAGTGAAACAGCATCTGAAATGAGAGGGCGGGACTTGATTTTGTCCTTCAGGAATTGATTGAATCGTTGGAAGTTGGTTGTTGCTAACAAAATGGAGGCAGATCTGAATGCCAGTTTGCAGTCAGTTGTGGGGGATTTCTCTCCACCGGACTCACTGAGAGCACCCTCATGTTACTGTAAGAACTTTATTTATTGAGGATGATGAGGACGGTCAACGGCACTAAACAGCAAGAGAGCGTGCGCGCGAGAGAGACTGTTGGTGCGTGTCCGTTAGCGCGGAGCGAGCGGGGAAGAGCGATCGTTTTCGGTTCCTTCCTATGGAAGTTGAGCCTCACGCTTGCGCGCAAGTTAAGCGTGACCCTCAACTTCCATAGGATTGAATCTAAAAATGCTCTGGTCACTTCCTCTGCTCCAGTGGACACACAGCCTGACTGACTGTGTCCTCCATCAGGTTCCTTTCAATGTTTGAGGGTACTGTACACACCAATGACTGGCATCAGCAGTGGTTAATGCATTGATTTCTATAAAGTGAAGCCTCAGCTTAAACCAGCGACAGCATTTACCCCTTACATCACTGAATCTGCTGCAGGTTCCAGATAGCTCCGCCCTCGAGCCATAGCATGTGACAGGAAGGCACGATGAGTCATTTTGAGGGGGAGGTGCACAGATAAATTATTGATAATAAATACTACAATATTCTATAAAAAAATAAGAATTGTCAATTTTGATTTCATGCCGACTTTAAATTGGATAAACAAATTGGTATGATAATCACACTAAGCTATATCACTATTTTAGTTTTATTTCGATTAATTGTGCAGCCACATTTATTTATTTTAATTTTTACATTTAATTTAATTATTAGCTTTTTATCAACTATAATGAACCTCTTTTGGGAAACCCTGCTCTATTGCATTTGTATTTTTTTTTTTTTGAGAATTAGCAGGTAAAAGTAAAGAATACAAATCAGAAAACATTTGCTGATTCCAGTACACTCATACAGTTAAACACCCGCATGCATATATACACACAAAGTGAATTGTCACTGTCATCAGTGAAGCTTGATGGTGAGGGAGAGAAATTATCTCACACATTGCAGGCAGCTGTCAGCACATATCAATTTATCTCTCATCCCTTGTTGACCCTCATTATAACTGCTCTGTTTATGTCATTATCTGTCAATCTGATGGGAACTGACACCCTTGACTGTTGACATTAGGCACTATGCTTTGTGCTTTTGTGCATTTATGTACTTTAGCTTTAGGAGGGTGATTATGAATGTGTGCAAGTAAGCATTACTATTTCTGTATCCTGCGGTGTGAGTGCACTGAATTAGGTGTCTGTATTTTTGAATGAGTGTGTGCTCGTGGGCATGTATATTCGTGCCCATGTGCATGTGTGATAAAAATGGTGTCAGTGTTGGCAGTCCATAGAGAGTGAAATTTCTCAGTTTTAAATAGGAAACTAGAGTTGGGTGCTGGAAGATCCTTCTGAGCGAGAGAGAGAGAGAGAGAGAGAGAGAGAGAAAGATAATGTATACAAGAATAATCCTCTTGAAAAGACAAGCTTAGAGCAACATGAATTTCCATGCTGGTTAGTATGCTACTGGTTTGAAAGTAGCCTGCTTATCTATCTATCTATCTATCTATCTATCTGTCTGTCTGTCTGTCTGTCTGTCTGTCTGTCTGTCTGTCTGTCTGTCTGTCTGTCTGTCTGTCTGGAATACATTTACACAGCTAATATGTAGTCTGTCTGTCTGTCTGTCTGTCTGTCGTTCTGTTAATTGTTCTTACGTTCTACCTGTGATTCCACCTATTGTTCTGTCATTCTATCTATTAATCTTTCTGTAAGTTTGTCTGTCTGTCGCTCTCTCCATATGTCTCGATGTCTGTCTGTCTGTCTGTCTGTCTGTCTGTCTGTCTGTATGCCATTCTAGCTCTCTATTGTTCTATATGTCATTCTATTGTTCTCTCAAAAACACTATATAATATGTTTTTGGACTATGCAGCTTACTATTATTATCTACTGTTATTATATACCTTTTTGTAGTGTTACTTAGAGTGCAAATAACAATTGCCCCAATAGATAAAATATTATGTATAAAATAAACAAGCTATCAAAGAACAAATACTTATAAAAAATAGGAGCATCTGATTAGCATGTTGTGTGTGTGTTTTGTAATGTCAACAAGATAATGAGTAAAATTCTTGTGGTGTTCTGAACCCAAACTGCTGTAAATCTTTTTATAATGATTTTGTATTGTCTCATGACATCCAGTGGGAAATGGCAAATCAAAACAGAATTCTTGATTTCTATACAGTATATGTACATGTGCGTCTCTCCATTCTGATTGTAAAATATGTTCCTGCCAGATGTTAAAGGGTTAGTTCACCCAAAAATGAAATTTCTGTCGTTAAGTACTCACCCTCATGTCATCCCAAACCCGTAAGACCTTCGTTTGTCTTTGGAACACAAATTAAGATATTTTTGATGAAATCCGAGTGTATCTGATCCACAACACTGAAAACACTGAAGCTCTGCAATGAAAATAGCATAGCAGTATGACAGGGGACAGACGAATTTGTTGAATAAAGTCGTTATTTTTGTTTTGTTTTTGTGCACAAAAAGTATTCTTGTCACTTCATTATATTAAGGTTGAACCACTGTAGTCACGTTGCCAGTTTTAACGATGTCTTTAGTACCTTTCTGGACCTCAAAAGGTGCAATGTCGTTACTGCCTATGTGTGGATCAGATACCCTCGGATTTCATCAAAAATATCTTAATTTGTGTTCTGAAGACAAACGAAGGTCTTACGGTTTTGGGACGACATGAGGGTGAGTGCTTAATGACAGAAATTTCATTTTTAGGTGAACTAACCCTTTAAAAGCTACACCCTGGTTGTGCATTACAGATCACAGAGCACAAATCCTGTCCACACCACCCTTGATCTGTCACACTTCTTCTCTCTGCATGATCCACCACAGCTACAGAGGAAGTCCTCCATTGCCATTTAATTAACACAGCTTTTGGCTTAGCAATATCAGGCGGCATAAATGCATAAGGGGATCTGGAGTGAATGTGTCATAGCTGATTAAAGGGAATGAGAGGAGGGACAGGCAGAGCACAAAGGCCTCACCAAAGACCTCGTTTCTCACAGGACCTGAAAGAGGACAATGAGTCATAGGCATGATCAACACAGCAGCGCACTGTCTGTGTCCTTTGAAAAAATTATGTTCATATATACCATTTATATACTGTTCTTCAGCCCATAATCTGGATTTAATGGCCAGTAAATGGAGACCAATTGCTGTGATTTATTTATATGATTATACTGGAGTCACTAGACATCAGCTCTTTTAATGATGTACTGTATGAGATAATCTAAGTTAAATACTGAAAACTGATGTCATGTCCTGTACAGCAGACTTTAGTGAAGGACATGAACAGTAGGGAATTGTATCTGTTAAGACCCCTTTGTGTAAAATCATTGATACTACATTATATTTTTCTTTTACTGTAATCTTCTCTTGATATTGGACTGAATCTTTGTGTACACAAAAGCTTGTTTGAATCGTATCTCTGTTGGCGCTACTCTTGCTGTGGCACATCTTTTTTGTGAGCTTTTCCCATTTAATCTTGTTTTTGTTCTTCTGCAGCACCTTGGATGATGAGGGCACGAACCTGCGACAACAGAAGCTGGACAGACAGGTGAGTCCTCCTTTGGTTTCTTTTCAGCACTGTGTACAGAAGGCTCTGCTCAAAGGAAATGAGATAAATTGAAAAAAAAAATAAGCAGAAGAAGAACAATGAGAGAGAAACCATTCACTGAGGAATCACATCACAGAAACATATTCTCAAGACGGTTTAAAGAAAATGCCTTTGATAAGATTCCATATGCCATTCCTCCCTTTATCTTGCATTATGTGTTGTTACTTCAATAGACTTGCCCCAGATAGCTTTGAAAACTTATGCCAAGATTGTCCTCCTTTCAGTTAACTCGTCATCAGCTCATTTCATGCTGTGCAGAGTTAGATAGATGTCAGTCACCGAGCGCGCAAACCAAACAGCAAGCTTATGCTGCGTTCACGCCATAACTACCGTAATTTGTAAGAGATGGAAACCCATGATGTTATACTCATAGCGGTTCGTGACTCGAATTTATGCATTTCAATGGCAACACTAACAACGCCGAAATGAATCTGCATTAGTCAGGTGATACAGGTCAGTGTTCTTTAAGTTATGTTCATTATTGTAATGTGCTTTGAGACAAGAGGTATTTTAATGCTGTCTCGTGACACTTTTGTTTGCTCCCTGCTGTACGCATTCATGTGTTTCAGAGGAGGTTTTTGTTTTTGTTTTGGAGACGCTCTGAAGGGAAGGTGGGATTCTTATGCTTTCAAAGCTAACTCGCTATTGCTAGCCTCTCCGAAAATTGCCTACCCTAGCTTTAATCATAACTGTTAATTATTTTTTTGCCACAAGATTATCATTACCACACATTTCTTTAGAAAGGATTTTCAGACAAAATGTGAAATAAGGCATAATTTTCTTTGTGCTCAAAGTATTTTAATGTCTTTATTGTATATTAACTTAAATCTTAAACTAAATAGTCCATTACAACATACAGTAGAAAGGAGTCGACCTAGCAACAAGACAAATGCTGCAACAATACTATAAATTATTTTATTATTAAATATTTTAATTATTTTTAAGCTGCTTTAGTTAACATATTTAGCTTCAGTGTCTTCCTCTATTTTAAATTCTTTATTTATGTCTAACATTAGTTTGTTGTTCTTCCGACCAAAGTTTTAGTTCCCTCTCAAAAGGGAACTTGCACTGCGTCCAAAGACACTTTGGGGAATGCCTCCTGCATGACAATGTCTGAAATACGTGTAATCAAATGGCAACAGTGACATTGGCCTGTGACAGCCTGTGACGTCACTCTGGTGCGACCGTGAGCACAAAGGGGCACCTAGAGTCATCAGCTTTTTTTTTGTCTTCAGCAGACCATTTGTTTTGAAGCGTGTAAGGTGATTTAATATGGTGTGATCTGACAAGTGTTTCAGGAAATGTGCTCCCCCGTACCCGCGCTATCTGACGTCAGAGGATGCACAAGACCTGTGCGCTCTCTGTATTGGTGAGGATCATGCGCGTTCTGTTCTCGAAGGAGCAGAATGTGCACACTGCAAGAGCTTTTCCACTAAGAAGCTCTGATCGCGTCTGTCATTTTCTCAATAGAAATTAAGACAGGCATTGCGCCTCGTGGTTCTGGGGCTCGCAGGTTGAGTTGGTGGAGGATTTTGAGCAAGGTATGTCTCTTTCTCGTTCCTCTGCCACCGACACTAGTGAACTGCTGGATGTTCTCTCACTTGAATCATCTGATCCAGAGAGATTAAATCTTCCTGGAAGTGTGAGAAGCTGTAGATCGCTCACGGCAGAATAGACAAGTGTTTCTTGGCTGGCCGCCCAGTTCCAGCGAGTCTTCCATTTCTGCCGGACCTTCACGCCGAGGTGGAGAGGTCCTGGAAGAAACCATATTCGGCTCACGTTCATCTCTTTCACTATGTGAATTATGCGAATGTGGAGGGCATATGCATCGATGCCTCCCATTGAGGATACATTTGTGAACTATCTTTCAATGGGCGAAACTTTGATGATGAAGACTCCAACCCTGCCATCAAAGCTGTTAAGAATGACATCAAAGCTGAACGGCAGGGCATACGTGGCTGCGGGTCAGGCGGGTGGGGCTCTGCACAGAATGTCAGTGTTGCAGGCAAGACCTGGATGACGGCAAGGGTCTGTCCCCTGAAGTAGTGACCGAGCTGCGCCACACCACGGATCTTGCTCTCCAGGCCACCAGACAGACAGCTGCCGTGATTGTTTGTGCAATGGCTGCAATGGTGGCCACGTAGAGGCATCTGTGGAGTAATCTGCCCGACATCGAGGAGAAAGAGAAACATTTTCTAATTAATGGGTCACTCTTGCCTTCTGAGCTTTTCAGGCACATCCGTCGCAAAGCTCGGGGGATCGGGGGCCGTTTGGGTCTGCAAACTACAGACAGGCCTAGAGGCAGTATCTCAGCACTCGGACTCCTCCTCCTGATGTGAGGAGCAAGACACAGAAGAGGCGGGACATGATGAGAGCTAAGAAGGATTTAAGGGAGGTTTCTGAAACCAATCGTGTGGGCAACAGAAATCTTCCCCACACTAATGGGAAATAATATCTCCCTTCCTCCCCCCTCCTTCCGGCCCCTCCCTCCTCCTTCTAAAACCTTGAGTGGGGGGGTGACTGAGCTTTTTTCCATGCTTTACATCACACCCTGAACTGAACCCATGATGTTTTAGTGGGATGTGTGTGAGCTGACTCGTACCCCTATTCTGATGGTTCAGAGAAAGCCTGTTTGTGTTGGTGTGGGAGGTGCTTTTGCTGTTTGGTCCTCATTTTAGAGAGTAGTTTTGCTGAGGCCTCTGCTCTCCTAAGACCTGTCTCGAGCCCTATTAGATAATATTGGCCCAGAGATGCTGACTTTGAGTCAGGCAGGGTTAAGCATTTCTTTAACAGCTCCACTGCGTTTTTTTTAGGGGTTGAACCAGATCCCCCTAGTATAGTGACAGGCAAAGGAACTTAGGTTTCTTTTTGCCAGTAAAGGTCATTTTTAATTTTTAATTTTCTTAAAGGTAATGCCTGTCAGGTAGACTGGCATTACCAGACCTTTGAGCTCTGCCCTTGAAGCGGGCACTGATACGCTTGCCCCTGTAAGGAGGAATTAAAGGGATAGTTCATCGAAAAATTTACATTTTGTCGTCACTTACTCACCCTCAAGTTGTTCCAAAAATGTATGAGTTTCTTTCTTCTGTTGAGCACAAAGAAGATATTTTGAAGAATGTTGAATGGCCCAAAATGTCTTCGGATGCAGTGCGAGTTCCCATTTGAAAGGGAACATCTCAGGTTACGCATGTAATCATGGTTCCCTGAGAAGGGGAACGAGACTCTGTGTCTCATTGCCATGCTTCTGGTATACCTGGTCACATCTCCTTCAGACAAAAATGCTGATGATGTGTAATCTAGGTGCCCTTATGTACTCACGGTTACAATAGAGTGACATAACGGGCTGTTATATGCCAATGTCATTACCGCGTTTGATACACGTACTTCAGACATCGTCATGCCGGAGACATTCCCCAAAGTGTCTTCAGATGCAGTGTCTCGTTCCCCTTCTCAGGGAACCATGTTTACATGTGTAACCTGGGACGTTTTCTTGCTTTAACTGGGGACTCCTGAGCTTTTAAATTTCAAAAGTTTTTTCTTAGCTAAATCTTACTGTCCCCAAACTTTTAAATGGTACCGTATACATTAAAATTAACATGGACATCCTTCAAGGCCATTTTTACTACAGTCAGTCGCTAGCTATTTTACAAAAATTGTATACTTAATATTATAACTTAACATGATTATCATGAGGTGTAGTTCATAATTCAACTTAATTATAAATGCATCTCAAAATACTTTTGACAGTGAAATGCTTGCAATTAGCAGTATTGAAATCAGGGTTATTCATACAGATTTAGCTGTTTACTCTCAAATTTCAGACAGATAGAAAGAATCAGTGAAGCATTCTCAGAGTATCAGAGCAGAGCTGGGACAGATTTAGGGTGTTAGAGGAGACAGAAAGAGCATCTGCCTCAACCTTGATAGCTTTTTCCTGATGGCCTTGATGGCAGAATTCTTAGTCTGTCAAAGTCCTTGTTCTCTTCAGCTGTCCAAAATGTCTAGAGATGGGCTGTAGATGGTAGATAGGACTTTAATGAGCTGCGAATATCAGGAACGCAAGCCTCCATGTTATGTGCCTCTGCAGTATGGGAGTTAGAAGGATATCTCCTCGAGGGTGCTTTGCATCTGTTTGTCTGCTGTTGTGCTATAAACACCAGTGGTTCCTGCAGCTAGATAGGGAGACAAGCATAATTTGCTCCAAATTTCGACTCAAGCCAATAGGTTTAGCCCTCAGTGCTCGGCTGCTCTTTAATGAACCTCCCACTCTCTTCAAAAGACCATGAGACCAAATTACCATGTTTATTGCCTGTCTGCTTTGCATAATAACCTTGAAGGAGCCAAGCTTGAAACTGTTGAGCATCACCTTAGCCAGCCTCTTTGTGCTCTCTATGGCCTCAGGAGTCTTTGACCACTGCATTTCAATGAATTTTATGGTGCTGTGTGAGCACATATTCTGAGCGATCTGTTTTAATGATACTGAAAATGTTATGGCTTATTTGGCAGCGCATCAGGTCTGACAACAGAGGAGAGCACAGACGGCGAATGTGTTTAGGCAATGTGTGCGCAGATGAACAACTTTTTATTAGAATATCAATATGGAGATCTGTGCACGCAGCACAAAGGCATGTTTCCCCAAGCAACAAGGTACCGCCAATAGAACAAGCTTTGTATAGAAACCCCTGAGGGAAATGCAATCTTGTAGGGACATGAAGCATTGTTAAAAACACGTGAATTCATTGTGTCTCTATGTGAATATGACAAATTTTATAGCTTAACAAATCACAAGGTGTGTCAAATCAAAGGATTTGAACCTTTTTTGTTTTAATGCAATCTCTATGATCTCATTATGAAGTAGGACTGGGTATTCACACTGATTTTACAAATAAATTTGATTCTGTTTCACAAGCTCTTGATTCCGGTTTCATTTTCATTGTATTCGATATTGATTTGTTTGTGTATATATATATATATCGGGAACAGTGCAAGTGTATGTCAATGTCTTAAGGAAAACAATCTCTTAACTAATGCTGTGTATTATTATAATATAAAAATTAAGTCCAAGTTCAAATTCTGTTTATTTTTAGATATAATGATCAACACTCAAAAAAGAACCAAGTTGTATACAAACATTTAATTTTTATTTTAACTTTTTAATGATATAATTGTTTCTACATTTCAGAATGTACAACATTTAAAAGGTGGCTAACTTATTTTCATGACAGATTTATTAAAACATAGATACAATAAATAAGACTAACAGTAAAAATATAATTAATATATGATAAAGTGCATGCCTAGCTCTGTCATGAAACTCTAGATGGCGCAGGCTGATGGGTCCTTAACAGAAACTGATGATATTCTCAGCGTTAACTATTCGGCACAAACTGATTGGTTCATGTCGCATTTGCAGCCAATGAGCTTGCTGCTCACAATATTTAAATGGTGGTTTAGCATTCACTAAAGCAGTTTGCAGCACGTTTTCAGAGTTCCTCTGAAACCCTCCACCTTCCCCAGCTCCACCTGTATAGATCAGCTGGGTGATGGGTAATTTTATATATGCTATTTGTGCAGAAGCAGTATGTCTTGCATACGCACAGCAGCGTATCAGCGTATGTATTGGCAGTAGCAAGTTCCTGTACTTGCTCTGCAGCAGCAGTAGCAATAATCAGCAGCAGCAGCTGCAATAATCTACAACTACAGCAATAATCAACAGCAGCAGAAATTCAGCAGCAACAGCATAGCAGATCGATTTCACCAAGACCAAATACATTAACATTGTCATATCCATTACCATGTTAAAATCTTCAGAGTTCTCATGATAGAAATATATTTATCAAAATGCACCTCTAGAGTTGTTTTTTCTAGTTGAATAACGAGCTCTAGACATTGAATGGCTTTCCTGAAGTAAATCTAGCATTGTGACATTGTTTACAAGCTGTTTTATTGACCGATCTTTATAGCATTCACCCGCGCTCCACGCTGCCGCTTGAACTGAGGTGCTTCAGCAATCTGTCACACCACATTAAAGAGTGCTAAAACCACATTAATTGTTTACATTTTGTGAAAAAATTGACAGAATGTGAAAGCTGAACAAAACAATCAAAGCACAAAGCTTATTGTGAATATTGGACAGTAGGTATGCTACAACTAATGTTTAGTGAAGTATAATGCTTTGTTCACACATAAACAGAAAACAGCACAGATTAAAAGATTGATTTTGGAATTTAAGAATCAATACTGGTTCATCAAAATGAAGAATGATTAAAATTGATGTCAGCCCAGCTCTAATGAAAATTAAGAAAAGGCTTTTTTATTTATGGATTTTTATAGCAGCTAATGGCATGTTTCTGCTTGCATAATCTGTGAAAATAGATTCCTTTCTCATTTAAGATTTTCCATTTGCACAGCACCTACTAGCAGAGGGGAGGGTGTTTTTTTTCTGCTTGACTGGACAGACCTGGTCTCAAGCCCACTATTTGCTCACAGATTCCTTTAATGTTTAATAGACTCTTGCGCTGGGATCTCCCCAGAACTATTGGCTATAGCTTTACATAACATTAGGTTGCTGCGAAAGTGAAGAATGTTGTGTGGGGAAACCCATGCTGGGTTGAACATGCAGTCGTGTGTGAAGGGAAGGCATGTTGTAGTGGCTGGTTTTAGGTCTAGGACTCTGAAAGTTTTATGAAGATGCTACACAGTCCCTGCGCTCCAGGTTACACTTTGTGTGGCTCCATTCCATTGTTGTCACAACTCAAAAGTTTCCAGATTTGAAGATGTGTTGTGTTACATGTCACATTTTTACTTTGTGAAGAGCCGAATTTCTTCATTAGAGCAAATGTGACTTGCCTTGAGGTCAGTTAGACCTCATCTGAGACTTCTCAAGGGAAAATTATAAAATGGAAATCTCTTCAGTGCTGTATCATGAGTCACAGAGCTTCAGTTGAGTGGCTGAGAAAGCTATTTACAACCTATTTAGTTGTCTTGGCCCTAGATATATAGATATATTTAGATATATAGTTATAATTAAATAGTTTTTATATATATATATATATATATATATATATATATATATACATACATACATACAGTGGGTACGGAAAGTATTCAGACCCCCTTAAATTTTTCACTCTTTGTTATATTGCAGCCATTTGCTAAAATCATTTAAGTTCATTTTTTTTCCTCATTAATGTACACACAGCACCCCATATTGACAGA
Source organism: Ctenopharyngodon idella (assembly GCF_019924925.1). Classification (NCBI taxonomy): domain Eukaryota; kingdom Metazoa; phylum Chordata; class Actinopteri; order Cypriniformes; family Xenocyprididae; genus Ctenopharyngodon; species Ctenopharyngodon idella. Next base: position 4,934,472 of record NC_067226.1, read on the forward strand.
AAAACACAGAATTGTTGACATTTTTGCAGATTTATTAAAAAAGAAAAACTGAAATATCACATGGTCCTAAGTATTCAGACCCTTTGCTGTGACACTCATATATTTAATTCAGGTGCTGTCCATTTCTTCTGATCATCCTTGAGATGGTTCTACACCTTCATTTGAGTCCAGCTGTGTTTGATTATACTGATTGGACTTGATTAGGAAAGCCACACACCTGTCTATATAAGACCTTACAGCTCACAGTGCATGTCAGAGCAAATGAGAATCATGAGGTCAAAGGAACTGCCTGAAGAGCTCAGAGACAGAATTGTGGCAAGGCACAGATCTGGCCAAGGTTACAAAAAAAATTCTGCTGCACTTAAGGTTCCTAAGAGCACAGTGGCCTCCATAATCCTTAAATGGAAGACGTTTGGGACGACCAGAACCCTTCCTAGAGCTGGCCGTCCGGCCAAACTGAGCAATTGGGGGAGAAGAGCCTTGGTGAGAGAGGTAAAGAAGAACCCAAAGATCACTGTGGCTGAGCTCCAGAGATGCAGTTGGGAGATGGGAGAAAGTTGTAGAAAGTCAACCATCACTGCAGCCCTCCACCAGTCGGGGCTTTATGGCAGAGTGGCCCGACGGAAGCCTCTCCTCAGTGCAAGACACATGAAAAACACCTGAAGGACTCCAAGGTGGTGAGAAATAAGATTCTCTGGTCTGATGAGACCAAGATAGAACTTTCTGGCCTTAATTCTAAGCGGTATGTGTGGAGAAAACCAGGCACTGCTCATCACCTGTCCAATACAGTCCCAACAGTGAAGCATGGTGGTGGCAGCATCATGCTGTGGGGGTGTTTTTCAGCTGCAGGGACAGGACGACTGGTTGCAATCGAGGGAAAGGTGAATGCGGCCAAGTACAGGGATATCCTGGACGAAAACCTTCTCCAGAGTGCTCAGGACCTCAGACTGGGCCGAAGGTTTACCTTCCAACAAGACAATGACCCTAAGCACACAGCTAAAATAACGAAGGAGTGGCTTCACAACAACTCCGTGACTGTTCTTGAATGGCCCAGCCAGAGCCCTGACTTAAACCCAATTGAGCATCTCTGGAGAGACCTAAAAATGGCTGTCCACCAACGTTTACCATCCAACCTGACAGAACTGGAGAGGATCTGCAAGGAGGAATGGCAGAGGATCCCCAAATCCAGGTGTGAAAAACTTGTTGCATCTTTCCCAAAAAGACTCATGGCTGTATTAGATCAAAAGGGTGCTTCTACTAAATACTGAGCAAAGGGTCTGAATACTTAGGACCCTGTGATATTTCAGTTTTTCTTTTTTAATAAATCTGCAAAAATGTCAACAATTCTGTTTTTCTGTCAATATGGGGTGCTGTGTGTACATTAATGAGGAAAAAAAATGAACTTCAATCATTTTAGCAGATGGCTGCAATATAACAAAGAGTGAAAAATTTAAGGGGGTCTGAATACTTTCCGTACCCACTGTATATATATATATATTTACTTTATTTTTTACTTCCCATCATAATTTTGTATATTCAGTTAAGACTTAGATGAGGATACATTTATTACATGAACGGTAAGTACTACGATTATTATTAAGATTTCCTTAACTTATCCTTATTCCTTAACTTTCCTTAACTGATTTTTTGGTTTTCAGATCCGCAGTCTCCTTCTGCAAAATTGTTGGGTTTTTGATATTGAAAGATCTGCATTATTTATATAGAAGATTACAACAGAAAAATGCATCCCTGAGGTTAAAACATGAAGTGCATCCTGTCCTCATCTCCAGCTCTATTTTTGCAAATAAATAAAGTAACAAATGCATAAAAAAAAATAAAAAAAACACAAGAAACACGTGCCATGAGATCTCGCGATATTAAAGTGTGATAAGATTTCTTGTCGAGTTGAAAGCTGACTCGCGATATCGCCATGACGGAGCGTGAGGGTGAGATTAGCATAGAATATGCCACAGCTACATTTACATTACGGTGCCCATCGCAGCACCGCCTTCACTGTCGTTTTGCTTTTTTTATAGAAATAAATCCATTTAATTCAGTTGGATAATGATCGCTTCAGTTGTAAACTATTGTAAATGTTCATCCAGCACAAGCTGCAGAGTCGCACACAGTTCATGTGAATCACTGATAATACCATGGCGGAGAATACCATGGCGGAGAATACCATGGCGTTGCACAACAGAATTCATTGCATTGTCTGATAAATGTCTTATCTTATAGAATGCGCACTCAGCACCCTATACACAGAGTATGTGCAATCGTGAATTAGAAAGCGAAAGTAAAACGCAAGCTCCCTGATGCGCGCAAATTAGGCTACATACAATAGATTGTTTCCCAATATCAAACCTATCTTAGGCTGGGCTGTGTAGTTGTAACCCTCTCTTAGCTCTGGTCTTTGTTTTGGTCTCTGTTTGCACTTTGAATATTGAGAGAGTACTTTGATTATGGTTGCATTTATTGTTTGCACTTAATAAGACTGTTATTTATTTTTGACCCAACCTTGTGTCTTGTCTCATGAGCTAAGTGTCACGTCACACCCCTAAAATAAGTAAAAAAAAAAACCCTCCAATAATACAAATACTTGCTGTAATACTGCAGTATTTTTGGGGCAACTTTTTTGTTGTACTCATGTCCGCTTGTGTGTCATTTGCCTTGGGGATGCTTCTTTGTTTTTGTGGTTTTTTTTGGCGGTAAGATGGGAATTAAACCTCAACTACTAGGCCGTTCTCTCAAAAATAAATATATTTTGTGCCAGTTATTTGTGCCAGTTATTCACATTTCAATATTTCTTCTACATATATTTATGCTTAAAGAAATAAGAGATGAAGTTACATGTGGTCGTGGATTGATTTTCACTTCACACTGTGCATCTTTTTGAAGTGAAGCGATAAATATGTTATTCCATTGCAGTTTTTGAACATTTTTTTTTGTTCTTTGATTATGTATTGCATAGAGTATCATATAGCACAAGTAACTAAAATCTCAAAACATGTACACTGACTGTATACTAAAGAATGTGTGTGTGTGTCTGTTAATGTGTGTTTGTAGCGAGCTTTACTGGAACAGAAGCAGAAAAAGAAACGTCAGGAGCCCCTGATGGTGCAGTCTAACCTGGACGGGCGGTCTCGAGTGCGTAGGACCCGGCAATCGGAGGAACAGGCTCCCCTCGTGGAGAGCTACCTCAGCGGAAACAGCAGCACCATCTACCACGGTACACATAGCCACATAGCAAAAAAAAAAAAAAAAACATAAAATTTCAAATAACCATAGTGCCACAGAGACTCAAGGGTCACGTTCACTCTCGAGGGCATGAGACGTTATTCCAATCTGTTATTACACTGACTTGCCAATATCGACCCAAGCTGCTCAAACAGAGAGGCCCACAAAGGCCGGTGATTGAAAATGGAAATGCTTGTTTGCTGATTGTTCGGCAAACAATGCTGCCATTCTTCGCACTGCCAGCGGTACTGGCTTGAGTTACTCTATTGATCTCTGTCCCAGACTGCTCAGTGTTAGATAAACCCTTCCTACAATGTCACTGCAACCCTCAATCATCTATATTAAAACATTTGCTAGTGTCAGGGGTCTTTCCTTTGAGCTATGAGAAGCCTTTTCTTTGTTTTGTTCAACTTGTGAGCAAACATTATCCTTAGCTGTTAGTGTATCATTAGCCACTTTTCCCCGTAGGTTCTTAGAATGGTAAGGAACGGTTCCAGTTGTGTTTCCACTTGAGCCTGGTACAGCACTGCACGATTACTAACCGTTCTCGGCCCGGAATTCTCGGCATGGTTGTCTAACCGTGCTGAATCCTGCTGGTAGAATGAAGTGATGTCGACACACAGGATTGGTCACTTGTCTGTTGCCTGGCTACCGGTTTCTCAGTAGCTGGCTAAGCGCTCTATTTAAACGACATAAACACAAATAAAAAAAAAAAATTAAAAGAAATACCTGATCATCCTCCATAACGCAGTCGCTATTTACATCTCACATCATCAGTAAACCGTTGTGTTACCAAGGCAACGACTGATGCTTTTGTATTACATTCCAAAGAGCTTCCGTTATCAGCCCCACAATGGAAAAAAAAAACGTAACCGTACCAGCAATGCAATGAGAACCGTTCGGCCCGACAGTGGAAAAGCAGCTATTGTCTTTTGGCATTATGGCTAAGCTCTACACAATGAAATAGCCTATTCTGAAGAGAATGAACTTTTATGTGTGTTATAGAGCTACATCATAGAGTTTTATCTCTCTAATGTTTTGAATTAAAATTTATTTTTATATTTTCAGCTCTTTAATTTAAATAATTTTATTATGTGCTTTTGCCTTTTTTTCCCCAGTTTGACTACTGCAATTTAAACTTTTTATTATTATTATTTCAGTTAATTTTCTGAATTTTCATGTACATTTTTTTTGGTTTTGGTTTTGGTTTTTACAAGTTTTGGTTTTTCATCTAATGTTTATTTCTGATTCTGATATTTTAATTTTAGTTCATAACTACAACACTGCTGTTCACACTGTCAGCAGTCTTTAAATGCTTGTTTTGATATGCAAGTGACCGTGTCAAAAGTTTGTCCTATGTCTAATGAAGAACCAATTGGAGTTTTTCCCTTTCCCTTTTTTTAAATTTATTTATTTATTTTTTTTACTACATGCTGAGGGACTCATCAAAACTGTTTTCAGCTGACATGATGCCACAGATGCTGTCAGTAAAGTTTAACTTGTATTGATTCCTAGACATTCCAGTAAATCATCATTCACTTGATACTGATCACCTGTACTCTGGGACTATAATAATCCTCACAAGCCTGTGTTGTGTTATGAAAGAAAGGAATGTCTGTTGATACTAGTGGTTTACAGTATTATGAATAATTTACTGTGTCCCCCCCTGAGTGTTGTGCTGTCTCATCAAAAAGAGAGCACCTCTGGCTCTCATCCAGTCTGAGCTTCAGTGAATTGTAAAACTGTAGTTGACTGTGTTGTGCATATTATTTCCTTCATTTGTGATTCTAATGTTTTAATCGCAAATTTAATCGCATAGCTTTGTCGTAATCAGTTCCAAGAAAGCTAAATAGAAGGTCTTTGTGTAATTATTATGTTTAGTAATTTGTGCGGATGACACTCATTTAATGGAAAATGCAAACACAATATAATAATTTATAATGTAATGATATAATATTCATTTAGTATTAATTAATCGACTTTTTCACACTTCATAATCTTACATGTGTAAAAATGCTGCCCTCAACTGGTGTTTGCATTAATATTTCTTTGCATGATGTGATTTGACTGGTTAAGCTTTGATAATGATTAAGCCCTATAAATTGTATAGTGACAGGAAAAACATTTGAGGGTTTGTTGTCACAGAAGCAAAGCAGAATCAGAGCCATTTTTAATACTGGGGACTTGGGTGGGTCAAAGCTGCATATTTTTGCAGCATTGCGTCTTTACATAATTTCATGCTGACAAGTAATGCCTGATTAGTGGAGAGCTTTACTCACCTGTGAATTGATACCTTCAGTCTCTCAAAGCATGAGTAGTAAAAAATAACGTTGTTTCTTTCTGAGTCACTACCTCTTTTAAAAATAGCAAGTCAATGTCTCTGTTGTTTCTTTCCATAACTAAACCATTGATCACCTTTCTCTCACTCAGTCTGACAGGCTTGTCTTTTTAAGCCTTTCAGTGTTAGTGATGTACTCCATCTATCGACAAGCTTCAAACTGACAGTGTTATGCACTTTCGTGAGTATTGTCAGAGTGCATAGACTTAGAGGAATCCTCACAGATCTGTTGCTTAAAGAAAGCGCAGCAGTTCACAGCCTCGAAGGACAGTTAAAAGGAGCAGGCTGTGAGAAGGAATGAATTTTGCCTCAAAGCTTTGATTTCACAGTTGCACTGACAGCCGCTGAATCCCCTTCAATTAAAATTGCATCCAGGGGTGTTCGAGAGCAGTGGGATGTTTCATTTTTTGTGCTTGCAGCCGTCTCCTGTGTGTACGTTGAAAACGTAAGCTTTGTTTTTGCTTTGTGTCTTTGCTAACTCTCTTTCCTCCTCTCATTCATTTTAACCCTTTTCTTTATTTTTCCTTTTTTTTTTTTTTTTTTTGTATTATCTCACACTATATTCTCTGCTCCTGCTGGCTCCTCCTGCACCTCCTCGTTTAGTACAAGAAGCGGAACAGGAAGAAGTTAAAGCCATAGCAGAGGTTCAGGCCCCTCGCTCGGCTAAAAAAACCAAGCCACCTACCTCCACTCCTCAGACTGGCAGCGCCAAGAAGGAGAAAAAGGGCAAGCACAAAGGTCAGCTGAGCAGCCTGTTAACCGTCAGGCTCAGCATGTGCACGAAAATCTGGTTGTGTGTGTGTGTGCTTGTGTCTGAGTGTGTGAAGGACATTTGTGTCATCCAGTGATTCAGTTTGTGTCATGATCAGCATTACCTGCTCTGGAGAGAAAAAATAGATTAAGGATGAACACATGCGTCATGACAGCATTGTTTGCTCCTTATGAATATACACTACCATTCAACAAGTCTTGGGGCAGTAAGATTTTTTTATAGAAATACTTTTATTCAGCAAAGAGGCATTAAATTGATCATAAGTGACAGTAAAGACGTTTATAATGTTACAAAAAAAAAATCTGTTTCAAATAAATGCTTTTTACATTTTTCAAAGAATTATGAAAAAAATGTATCATGGTTTCCACAAAACATTATTTTTAAATTGTAGTAATATTTCACAATATTACTGTTTTTACTGTATTTGTGAACAAATAAATGACTTGCTGAGCATAAGAGATGTCTTTTAAAAACATTTAAAAAATCTTATTGACTCTTTAAACAATATTAATGTATTCATTTATTTTTCTTTTTTCATAATTTTCACATCAATTTCAACACTCGATTTCACATCAATTTCAACACTGCCTTGTTGCCATGCACATAAAGGTTGTGTGATTGCCCTTTGTCTGTTGACATAAAACAGCAATGCAGTTAGCTATTGTTTTGAACTCTCCTGCTGAATTGTTACACTATGACATTGGCTTAAAGGGACATTTTACCCAAAAATGAAATTCTGTCATTGTTTTCTCTCATGTTGTTCCAAACCTGTATGACTCTTCCTTCTGTGAAACACAAAAGAATATACTGTATATTGAATTTTTTGTTTTGTTTTTTTTGTCTGTATTTTGTATAGATGACATTGGACCGCATTGACTTTCAAAATATGTTCTTCTTCTGTTCCACAGAAGAAAGAAAGCCAAGAATGGATGGAACAGAGTTAATTTGCTTTCTAATTGGAAAAAAAGTAAACCTATAAAAAGCACATAATTCCAGTCAAACAGCAGATACTGTAATTTGCCATCTCTCATGTGGTGTGTTTGGATATAGCTGTGGTATAGTTTATAGCAATCTTCTTATGCCTTTATGTTTTCCACACTGTTATTTTTTTATTTCCCCTCATCTAAGTCCAAGCTTTCTCCATCAATGATAGCATGGCACACATCGTTAATAAACCTGCTCCTGGAGAGAGACCAAATTGCTACTCTACTACCAATCCTTTCTCAAGGAATAACAAAATCCCCTCTAATACTGTTTATACTGTAGGAGCAGCTGCTGTCCGCCTGCCAAGAGCAGCTCTGAGATGACCTACTGCAGCCTTCATCAATACCAGACACAAATATTCATGAAACAAACAAATGCTGTCTCTCTATAATGCCCTGGATATTAGACACATGGGCACAGTCCATGAAGTGGCAGCAGTAGTTGATGCATCAGCACCATTAAGACTCACACAAGGGAGCATTTGGAATTCTTCTTGGGGGCGAATTTATTTTTTGCTTTTCATTTGCTGAAGGTGTGACTTTTAGTTGAGCAGCTGACATGGCTAAAAACTAGCCTACTATACAATAAATGAGTGAAGTTGAGTTTAATAGAGTACTGCAGGAATAACACTTTTAATAAGTCAACCTGGAAGTTAGCATTGCCCTGGTTCCCTTGACAAAAAGCCAAGAGGATTTGTCTATTGGCTTTTGGATTATTGCAGAAAATAAGAAAGAAAAAAAAGTTTAGTATTCTTGCACATTTTGTCCATCAAGAAAATCTTCACAAATGAACACAACTTTTATGAATTTTGAAGCCTAAATACAATTGCAAAAAGCCAACGTTAGGCTATAAACAAACGTTTTGCTTCTTGTCTGAACACAGCCATTTCTACACATTTTGCTCTTTTATTACGATTCTGCTAGTCGTCTTCTGAGACTGCGACAGCTAAACCATCATTATCTCCCCCGCACTCATGTAGCAAACCTCGACACAGGTCATGGTGGTTTATATGCGACATAACATGTTCTGTGACTCACAGATCTGTGACTCACAAATGATATCATCAAATCAAACATGCTTTTAATGGACCCAAAGTTTTGAAAGAATAAGCTGATACAAATGTCTTGTTCAAGACTATTCTTTTTTTTTTTTATATACAGCATCTGACAATAGTGAGTACACCCCTCACATTTCAGCAACCATTTTATTATATATTCTTAAGGGACAATACTATAGAAATGAAAATTGTATATACTTTAGAGTAGTCAATGTGCAGCTTGTATAGCAGTATAGATTTACTGTCCTCTGAAAATAACTCAATATACAGCCATTATTGTCTAAATAACTTGCAACAAAAGTGAGTACACCCTAAGTGAACATGTCAAAACTGTGTTTAAAGTGTCAAAATTTTGTGTGAGCACCATTGTTATCTAGCACTGCCTTAATCCTCCTGGGCATGGAATTCACCAGAGCTGCACATGTTGTTGCTGGGATCCTCTTCCACTCCTCCATAATGACATCACGGAGCTGCTGGATGTTAGACACATGGCGCTTCTCTACCTTCTGCTTGAGGATGCCCCACAGGTGCTCAATAGGGTTCAGGTCTGGAGACATACTTGGCCACTCCATCACCTTCACCTTCAGCTTCCTCAGCAAGGTGTGTTTAGGGTCGTTATCATGTTGGAAAACTGCCGTTCAGCCCAGTTTCTGCAGGGAGGGCATCATGTTCTGCTTCAGAATGTCACAGTACATGTTGGAATCCATGTTCCCCTCAATGAAGCGCAGCTCCCCAGTACCAGCAGCACTCATGCAGCCCCAGACCATGATGCTACCACCACCATGCTTGACTGTAGGCAAGACACAATTTTCTTGGTACTCCTCACCAGGGTGTCGCGACACATGCTGGACACCATCTGAGCCAAACAAGTTTATCACAGGACATGGTTCCAGTAATTCATGCTCTTGGACAGGTTGTCTTCAGCAAACTGTTAGCGGGCTTTCTTGTGAGCCAGCTTCAGAAGAGGCTTCCTTCTGGGACGACGGCCATGCAAACCAACTTGTTGCAGTGTATGGCGTATGGTCTGAGCACTGACAAGCTGACCTCCTGCTTCTGCAACCTCTAAAGCAATGCTGGCAGCACTCATGCGTCTGTTTTTTGAAGCCAGCTTCTGCACCTGACGCACAACACAAGGACTCAGCTTCTTTGATCGACCCTTGCGAAGCCTGTTCCGAGTGGAACCCGTCTTGGAAAACCTCTGTTTGACCCTGGCCACTGTACTGTAACTCAGTTTCAGGGTGTTACTGATCTTCTTATAGCCTAGGCCATCTTTGTGGAGAGTAACAATTCTAATTCTCAAATCCTCAGAGTTCTTTGCCATGAGGTGCCATGTTGAACATCCAGTGGTCACTATGAGAGAATTGTACTCAAAGCACCAAATTTTAACTGCTCTAATACAAGATACACAAATTTGTATGGTCCTGTCAAGCAGACAAAAACATGAACATGATGAATAGGACATGTGGCTTTGCATGGTTAAAAGACGTACAGCTGTTATCACTTAGGGTGTACTCACTTTTTTTGCCAGCTATTTAGACAATAATGGCTGTATACTGAGTTATTTTCAGAGGACAGTAAATCTGTACTGCTATACAAGCAGCACATCGACTACTCTAAAATATATCCAAGTTTCATTTCTATAGTATTGTCTCTTGAGAAGATATACTAAAATGGTTGCTGAAATGTGAGGGGTGTACTCACTTTTGTGAGATACTGTGTGTATATATATATATATATATATATATATATATATATATATATATATATGAAGACTATTCTTGATTCATTGATCGATATTTTCTCTCTCTGGCTCTTTCTCTGATGATTACTCACCTTGTTAAGGAGCCCCATCACAGGTCACTTTAACCTCAATGACAATCATAGTCTAAATGCATTACTGATTATTCTGCAATCACGAGCACTAATGCCGCTTGGCCATCTAGTCAGAGCTAATTCTCTGACATTGTTTAGCAGACGAATCCCTGAAGGGGTGATGAAGGGTCTCTGTAGCTATAATGACTTGATTTGGCCTGGTTGGATGCATGGATGGATACATGGATGGATGAATGAATGGGAGCTGTAATTTGGACAGTTGCATGTTTCTGTGCTTGACATAGGACAACATGTTCTTCCCCTGATGGTGACTAATTGGATGAAATACAAAACCCAGACTGACATAAGAGCATCTATAAATAGATGATGGCAAATTCTTGAAACCCCAAGGGCACTTAAAAGCATCAGCACATGTTCACTGAGAAGGTTTTATATTGCATACACTACTTTTCAAAAGTTTGGAATAATGAAGATTTGTTTAAAGTTTTTGAAATAAGTCTCTTATGCTCACCAAGGCTGCATGTATTTGATCAAAATACAGTAAAAACAGTAATATTTTAAAATATTACAATTTAAAATGTGTTCCTTTGTTACAGTGTAGTTTATTCTTGTTCTGACATAGCTAAATTTTCAGCAGTCATTACTCCAGTCTTCAGTTTCAGAAGATTTGCTGCTCAAAAAACTTATCATTACATGCTGAAAACTGCTAATTTTTTTCAAAAGTCTACCATTCAAAAGTTTGCGGTATTTTTTTTTTTAAAGTACTTTTATTTAGCAAGGAACCTAACTGAGCAAAAGTGACAATAAAGACATTAATAATTACAATTTAACATGTAAGCTCTGATTTAGTCTCATTGTCTTTTTGTTCTGGTTTGCCTTGTGTGACCTAGTTTCCTAGTGCGTGCCAGTTTGCTCCCATGATTATGATCACCTGTCGTCCAATTAATTAACTCATTAGTTCCTGTGTGTATTTTAGGGCATTCTCACACTAGGCACGGTTGCCTTGTACCATGCCCTGCCACGATTGACCACCATCCCTACTCCCCTACCTGGCCTGCACTCACATTACACTTAACGTTCCGGGCCGGAGCTCATTTACGTTATTTACGATGCAACTTTTTGTTTTGAAGAAAACAGGAAGAAAAGCACTTTTGCTAAAAATACTCAAATTAATTAAATTAATTGGAAAGTGTACTATTCAAGTGTAATAGAAGATATTTGCTGTCGTAATGATGACATTAGTGCACAAAAGTACAGTAGTAGCAGTTCTGTACACACACAACCAAATACAGATTTTTTTTTTTTTGGCAGCGTTTTCTTCCCCCTTTTTTTTTTTTCTCTGCTTGGAGCAGGGAGACGTTCCACTGGAAGACCACACCTGGGACGAGCGTGCCAAACTCGCTACCCGGTCTAAGGCACGCCTTTCAGTGGATGGTCCCAAGGAAGATTTCGTCGTGGATTTTCGAGTGGATGTGTCTGTTTTGCACTCTTGATGTTTTAGAGTTTTACCCCATATAATTTAATTTATTTTACAAATCCTTAAAACTTTTCTCTATGTTACAGTCACACCAGTTCATAGGTGTGTATATAAGTATGTGTGTATGAGTGAGTGTCTATTTTGCACTCTTGATGTTTTAGAGTTTCACCCCTTCACTGCATTTATCTTTTTCAAATCAAGTCCACAATTTGTTTTTGTGATCACCATGTTTTGTACCATTCTGATGAAGTTACAATTTTTTTTTTTTTTTTTTCTAAAATGACCGAACAACAACAGGGGTTAAATCTTAATAATATTTCAAAATATTACTGTATTTTTTATCAAATAAATGCAACCTTGGTGAGCATAAAGCCTAAAATATACTTCACTTTTTATGTGTGCACGAGGGTCAGCGTACAGTGTGCGTGACTCGAATTTCGTCATCAGAAAAGTATGCGTTTACTGTTCGCGCACTGCCGGATTTTTGTAACTGCGCATACTTTAAATGCGCAGGTCGCATACATTCACTCATTAAGATTTGAATGGTTGTCTCCATATTTCCATGAACACCATTATTTTGTGACACCAACTGGATAAAGCACGGTTGATATAGTTGAGTTAACGGTGTTACTGTGTTGTGGTGGTACCACAGGAATTGATGGGCCCGCTGCCTTCCAGGATGAGGGTCAGGAGCTGGGCAACCAGATTCAGATCCTGACAGTGGGCCATTCACCTGCCCAGGAGAGCGAGGCAGAGGGCCAGGGTGAGGCAGTGGGCAACACACAGTCACAGGGCAAACAGGACCTACGGGTCACCATGCTGAAGAAAGGTACACCAGCGATAGTCCCCGGTGTAACGCAAACAAGAGTGGAGAGAGAGACAGATGGAGAGGCCACTATGATCGTGACGATTAAGCCATGCAGATTTGCATACTGTTCTTCAGTATTACTGATCTCCTAACATGCAAAAAAACATTATGTCCTATGTAATAACATCATGTGCCGACTAACACTTTAAGATCTACTTACATGCTATAGCATTTAGATTCAGTGTCTGCCTCTCTCTCCTCCTTCTGTGAAATATTTGGATTAGATCATGTGTTTACTGTCTGCATGACTTTTTTTAGAGCTGGTATGAGCTGAACTGGACTGTGGACAATTATTTGTCCTTTGCAATTCTTTTGCTGCTAATTTGTTGAACTAAGAGTGAAGATTTTTTTTTTTTTTTTTTTAATCCAAAAGTACTCCGCTTGTTGCGTCTCCTTGTTTTTTATGCCATATGCTCTTTTGGCATCGGATTGCAGTTATTAGCAGTGTCATTTGCACTGCATAATGCCTCCATGATTGCTTTATGCCTGCTGCTGTTCTCTCCTCATATTCTGCTATTGATGCACTATTTGTTTAGCACATCAATATTTTTTCTTGTTTAAAGGAATCTCCAGTAGCATGAACTTCGATGAAGAGGAGGATGAAGATGATTTGGTCAGCTCAAGCTCATCTCAGCTAAACAGCAACACAAGACCTGGCTCTGCCACCAGCAAAAAGTCCAGCAAGGTAGCATTTCTCTGATTATTTAGAAGTGTTAATTAATTACTTCAGTAAATTAAGTTGATTTTTCATTTTTACACAATGAACTATAGATGCAGACTGCAAGGAGGCATGAAAGGAAACAAAACATGGTTACCATAGTTACCAATTCATTGCTCTGAGGCAAATAAAGAGAAATATTTAATATACACTATCATTCAAAAGTTTGGTGTCGGTAAGATTTTTTTTTTAAAAGAAAGTAATATTTGTATTCAGTAAGGATGAATTAAATTGAACAAAAGTAACAACAGTAAAGACTTTTACAATATTACAAAGGTTTTTAACATTGATAATGTTTCTTGACCACCAAATCAGCATATTTCAAAAAATGCATTAAATAAAAATAGATCAATCATAATAGAATATGCAATATATAAATACAAAGTTAACTTTAACCAAAGCCACAGCTAAGAAGGTAGAATTCAAATAAATCTTTCATTGTCCAACATTAGATATTTTTTTGCATCAAATCTATTTAAATCCATTCAAATTAGGTCAAATTAAAATGTTATAAACATGTATATGACTCTGTACATCAATCCAATACAGATACATATTATTATTTTAATAGGTTTGCAATGTAAGCATTATAACATGCAGTTGTGGTCAGAATTATTGGCACTCTTGGTAAATATGATCAAAGATGACTGTAAAATAAATCTGCATTGTTTATCCTTTTGATCTTTAATTCATAAAATTAGCAAAAATCTAACCTTTTATTGAAGGAAAAGAATTGAAAGTGGGGGGGAAATCACATTATGAAATAAATGTTTTTCTCAAACACGTTGGCCACAATTATTGGCACCCTTTTATTCAATACTTTTTGCAACCTCCTTTTGCCAAGATAACAGCTCTGAGTCTTCACCTATAATGCCTGATGAGTTTCGAGAACACCTGACCAGATATCAGAGACCATTCCTTCATACGGAATCTGTCCAGATCCTTCAGATTCCCAGCTCCATGTTTGTGCTTCTTCTTTTCAGTTCACTCCACTCATTTTCTATAGGGTTCAGGTCAGGGGACTGGGATGGCCATGGCAGAAGCTTCATTTTGTGCTCAGTGACACATTTTTGTGTTGGTTTTGATGTTTGTTTTGGATCATTCTGATGGTAGATCCAACCTTGGCCCATTATAGGATTTCTAGCAGAAGCAATCAGGTTTTGTTTTTTTATTTGTTGGTATTTGATAGAATCCATGATACCATGTATCTGAACAAGATGTCCAGGACCTCCAGCAGAAAAATAGGCCCATAGCATTAAAGATCCAGCAGTATATTTAACCTGTGGGCATGGGGTACTTTTTATCCATGTGTGCACCAAACCCATCTGGTGGGTTTGCTGCCAAAAAGCTCTTTTTTTTAGTTTCATTTGACCATAGAAGCCGGTCCCGTTTGAAGTTCCAGTCATGTCTGACAACTGAATATGCTGGAGATTGTTTCTGGATGAGAGCAGAGGATTTTTCTTGAAACACTCCTGAACAACTTGTGGTGATGTAGGTGCTGTTTGATCACTTTTTTTAGGCTTTCTGAGTCTCAAGACTCAACTAATCTCTGCAATTCTCCAGCTGTGATCCTTGGAGAGTCTTTGGCCACTCAAACTTTCCTCCTCACCTTGCATTACGGACGATTTAGACACACATCCTCTTCCAGGCAGATTTGTAACATCTTTAGTTGATTGGAACTTCTTAATTATTGCCCTGATGGTGGAAATGGATATTTTCAATGCTTTAGCTATTTTCTTACAGCCACTTTCTATTTTGTGAAGCTCAACAATCTTTTGCTGCACATCAGAACTATATTCTTTGGTTTTACTCATTGTGATGAATGATTAAGGGAATTTGGCCTTTGTGTTTCCTTATGTTTATACTCCTGTGGAACAGGAAGTCATGGCTGGACAATTTCATGTTCATGATCACTCTGGTGTGCTAAAAAAATGTAAATATGAATGGGAATATACTTCAGAGATATTTCACTCATAAAAAATTATAGGGATGCCAATAATTGTGGCCAGCGTGTTTTGGAGAAAAACATTTATTTCATATTTCGTTTATTTCGCGCATATATTTCCCCCCACTTTCAATTCTTTTCCTTCAATGAAAGGTTAGATTTTTGCTAATTTTATGAATTAAAGATCAAAAAGATAAACAATGCTGATTTATTTTTATAGTCACCTTTGATCATATTTACCAAGGGTGCCAATAATTCTGACCACAACTGTATGTAAATGCATTATTATAGTACTACATGCAAGTCATAATAGACCATGCTCAGTATGACACATTCATTTTTTTTTTTTACAATAAGTTACAGAAGGTCAGTGCTCAGTTTCTTTACACCAAGAGTGTCAGGGTTAGATTTGAGAGAACAGACAAGGACTCAGAGAAACGCGTTTAGATGTATACGTAAAAATTTTGTATTGTATCGGTGTTTCGTCCAGACAGATCCAGCGTTTTGGGAGCCTGAAACCACTATTTTTTTGAAACCAGGTCCCAGAGTGGATAAATTTGAAAATGACACCCTTATGTTTTTGTGTGTACAGCCAATCCATATATTTTGTGAAATGATGTTGTCATCACCCCACGTCCCGACCCTAGTCAGACACCGCTGCGTCACATAACAGCAACAACAACAACAACAACAACAACAATAGCGGACTACATGCTTGTGTTTGTGCCACAGAAGCTACTGAGCCTATTAGCTTTACTAAAGTAAAGCTTTATTTCTAAGCTTTACTAAAGTTTGTATACAGCACGTAAGATTTATGCGCATGCTCCAAGTCTTATTCTCCGTTTTTAGTGTATCTCTGTGGCAGAATTACAGCGCCACATACTGATCTGGCATGTATACTACATCGTTTTTACGCAGATATTTTTTGAGACAAGATAAAAAAAGATCAGATAGGGAAAGCTCTGGCTTCGTGTGGATGTGACCTCAGTGATGCAGAGAGATGGGCTGTATTAATCACAAAATAAAACAAAGCAAACAAAAACTACCCCTTGGGGGAAAAAATGACCAGCAGATTGACTGGGCAGGACACGACAAGGCAGGGCAGAAACAGGCAAGGCAGCACAGGACTGGAACATTTGACAACAAACTGGCACAGGACTGCAAACACAAGGAGAATAAGGGTACATTTACACGACAACGATATGCTTAAAATGGAGCTTTTTCCTTTGAGTTTTCCGCGTACAGACTACACCATTGTCCAAACGATCCCCATTCATACGAAGCCGTGAAAATGACTAAAAACGCTGTATTCTGCTGGCAGGCCATTAGATGGCGATGAAACACTATAGATTCGCATTTTTGTTGTTTACACGGAGACGTTTTTAAAAGTTTGCGTTTTCAGACCACCAAAACGGCGCTGTCATGTAAATGAATGCCCAAAACGCATAAAAACTTTTCCGTTTTTTGAAAATGGTGTTGTGTAAACAGACCCTGAATAGGAGGCAACCAGGCAACCAAGGCAGGTAACGAGGGAGGACAAATTAACCAATAATCAGATAACAAGAAGGGCAGTGTTGGCATGGCACAAAGAAACAGACATGACAAGCCATGTGCTCACACTAAACAAAACAAAAACAAGAGCACATGGCCAGCGAACAAGATTACAAGCCACGTGCTCAAACAAAACAAAACACAAACACGCAGCTAATGAGAGCACTCACAAGCCACGTATTCACACAAAACATGACAACATGAAAGCATGCGGCCGATGAAACACATGAGCCACATGCTACACAGCTGAAGTCAACAAGAAAGGTTGCGGCCGAAATAAACACAAACCGCGTGCTACACAGAACAAAACGCACACATGGACAGAAGAGCGTACAGCCTGAGCGAACTCGCAACCGCACACTTACACAATGACACAGAGCACACAGAGAATGAGCGAATGCTCCTCTGGTGCTCTCACAACAGAAGACAAACACACAGAGCATGAATGCACGAACCCCGACACAGAACCGAAACCAAACTAGACCGAAGTGCTGGGATCCGAACACCACGCTTCAAACACAAGACTCACGTGGATAGAAGAGCGTACAGCCCAGCGAATTTGGAACAGCACGCACACAATGACAAGACAGAAGGAGTGTCAGAGCTTGTCACCAAACCAAGAATAAACAGAACGAACCCTGACAATGAAGCCCTTGGCCAGCAAAAGTCCCTTTGATTAGACACAGTTCAGCACCAAAATGATTTTAATGTATGTTCTGTTATCCCCTTCATTAAACCACCACACCCCCAGTATATGATGCATTGTCAACTGTATCTGTAACTTTTTTTTGTTGATTTGCCAACTAGCAGTTTTGCATTGTGCTGGTGAAGGTCACTGCTTGTTCATTCCTGTCTTTTCTGAGATTTTCAAATTGAAGGTTGACTGCTATTTTACGCAGTCTATGTGTGTTAGTTCCAAATGTGAGCTCCTCAGTTGTCTTACATATACAGTGCTGACACAAGCAGTCTGTGTTTTGTCATGCTAGGATGTATTCTCTTGTGTCTACCTTGGCACAAAGCCTACAATGCTGGAAATGGAGGGTCATAGTCCTGTTGTTTCCTATGGCAACAGTGAAATGATTACTTTCTTAAAATAACTTGATGGAAACCATGCCTGTTTGAAGCCCCTGTTCTTGCCAATGTCTCAATGGTGATCTGTCTGTATGTTATTTTATAGAAATGTATAATTATTATTGCTATAGTTGTATGTCGTTTATTAATTAAACACATTTTCCCCTGGTTTCACAGA